>NW_020954606.1:2041141-2110439 GCF_900497805.2 Vombatus ursinus | reverse complement strand
GAGAGAGAGAGAGAGAGAGAGAGAGAGAGAGAGAGAGAGAGACTTCAGCTGGGGGAGGGGAATCTATTGCTAGGAAACAAAGGACTCTGCGGGGCTCTCGTGCTAACGGGAGGGGACTTTAGAGCTAGGGTCTGCCACCTTTGGTCATTTTCACCCTGAACCTGGGGTTGGGGCTATAAATTTTATTTATTCCTTTAATTTCTTTAATTGCTCTGGCAAGAAACTAGATTTTAAGTCAGAGGTCTATTCTGATCATTAACTTTGTGACTTTGGGTATTAAATCATTCAACCTCTCCAGGCCTATTTCTTCATCTATATAAATGAAGGGGTTGGGCTAGACAGCCTCCAAGGCCACTTTTTGCTCCATATCTATAATCCCACAATAGTCTTTACTGAAACACTTGTTCACTTGAAACCACTTCAGTATATCCAGTGGTGGAAACAGGACTGCTTGAAATGCAGTTCCAAGATACCAGGACTGCTTGAAATGCAGTTCCAAGATACAAGATCAGTTCCATTCCCACCCCTAATTACATACAAGTGGTCAAAGTTGGTTGGGGAGCATGGTTAAGTGCCTACTGTTGTGTGCACTTATTGCTAGTTTCCGGAGGAGTTTCAAAGATAATTGGAACTTAAAATTTAACATATTATTTTTTCAAAAATAGCCTAGTTGGGAAGATTATTGAGGAAGAGATATGGAGCTTTGGGCCAAGTTCTAAGTAATATTGTTAATTTTATCTGCATTTGTCTGTTTGACAGGGAAGTAGGAACACCTGAATGCATTAAAATGGCAAAATGGGAGAGAAGGTTCAGAAGCCAACAGGAATCTAGGCATACTAGGGAAATAGGAGTCATCTACTTACTTCCCATTTAACAAGATATGATGTCAAGCTCTATCTGTATTGTGGTTGTGGCTGAAAGAGCTGAAAATATCCAATAATCCTTTTCCTGTTTCTGTGGAAAGACCTTATAGATAGAATGCAGAAAAGTAGTGTTAATTAAATTGCTGGAAATAATGTATAATAAAACCATTGCAAGAGTTAAAGGAAGTATTCCCTAAGATGTCGTTCTTATTTTAGGCCATCCCTCATTGCAATCAAACCATCCACACTGGTCTAACTTTAACTTGAGCTAATTAAGTTAGTTAGATCAAATGAGATAATTAATATTTGTAAAGTTATTAGCAAGGTGCCTAGCACACAGTAGGCACTTAATAAATGCTCGGTCCCTCCACTCCACCTCTTTTCCTAGCTAATCAGTATGATTTTAAAATTAAATAAATTTTTTTTTAAGTCATGACTTAAATATACATCTCTGTTTATCAAGTTGTTTATGACAGTCTCAAATTGATTATTTGTGGACGTAAGGAGATATACAATGTCACATTTAAATTGTATTGACACTCTTTTAGAATCTTCTTGTGGGACTGTCTCTTTTCATACTTTGTGAGAAGTGGAAGCTTTTACCAGGCCAGATCTCTAATATACTTCCAAAGTAAAAGAATTGCTCAAATCATTTAGACCCATGGTCTGAATTACTTTCCATTGTCTTATTGACTATTAATAGTGAGCGTCTGACTATTCCATTGTTTTGAAACTATTGTCTTATTTTTCTTCTCCACTTTGGCAGTGAATCTCTAGTTATATGTCTATAGTCTTAGTTATTTTGTATGTTAGCAGAGAACAAGTATAATCTATATCTAAACTCCCTACATAGGGTTTCTGATGTGTGAATTCTCACTCACAAACCATCTTAATTTTCTTTCTGCTTTGGTGGTAACCCTGCTTAAGGGTTTGGGTGGGTAGTTGGTGGTATTTATTGCCACTGTAGCTTTGAAGCCCCTTATTAGGAATTTCATATTTTATAATTTGAGGTATATTGGATATTTTTTCTTACATGTTAGAGCATATACTATATTAATGAGGGAGTTAATGCTTACATTTCTACTGTTTCCTTTGAACTTAAGCATTTTATTTCTTGTCATTAAAAATGTTCATAAAGACAATGTATCAAGAAAAAATGCTATTTGGATGACCTGCCAGTCATTCAGTGATGCCTCATAGGCACCCAGTACATCATACTTTCATGAGGATAGTCAGAGTTGTGATGCTGCTAAGAGTGATTATGAGGGAAGTGATGAAGAAAGGCAGTTATGAAGGTTGCTATTTTTGTTATTTGTTTTTATAGCTCATATCCAGTTTGTCATATCAATATTTATTGGATACCTACAAGGTACAAGATGCTGTGGGGAAGCAGATAAATATAAGCATCTATAGTTCCTCCACTCAAATAGCTTACGTTCTGTTTATAGTGACAGAACCAACATTCATAAAATAGAAAGCAATTAAGTGCTGAACATTGTTTAATAATGTGTCAGTGTAGCAGGAATTCAGAAAAGGAAAGACCCATGTGGCCTGTCATAGGTGGAAAAGGTTTCATACAGGAGGTAGAATCAGTAGAATGTAGATAAGCAGATGGGAAGTGAAGGTGGGCGGGGACTCTCCTCAATCCAGTGGGTTCTTTATTTTTATTGTGATTGTGTTAGGTGTCTGGAAGGGTGTAAGGGATACAATAAAACCATATTATAAAGTGATTCACTTCTGGAGTATATTTAGTCAACTGCAATACTTTAAGGATTGATGATATATTGTTAGTGGATAACTCCTGGACTTAGCCTATGGTCTTTGAGAGTTGTAGTACTTAAAAAATTCATTGTTATCCAGCCAACCTGCTAATGAGCCTCTCTGAGCCTAATTAGTTTGGCTAGTCTATCAGTCAATTAACAAGCATTATGAAGAACCTCCTGTGGACTAGGGGGATTGGAGTATAAAGAATAAAACAATGCCCACTTCAAAGAGTTTGCATCTAATACAGAAGACAAGAAGTACATATAACAATATATTTATATGTGAGGCAGCTAGGTGGCTCAGTGGTTAGCATGTAGGGCCTGAGAGTCAGGAAGGCCTGAGTTAAAATACAGCTTCAGATAGTAGATATGTGATCCTGATCACCTACCTGCTCTTTACCTCAGTTTCCTCAGTTGTGGTGAGGATCTTCAGAGATAGTATTTGTAAAGCACTTTACACAATACCTGGCAAAGAGCAGGAGCTTTAAAAAAAAAAAAGACCCATTCCTTCTCTCTATATGTATAACATGAATAAATACAAATATTTATACCAAGAAGTTAAATACAAGGTAATTTGAAAGAGAAGCCTTGAGGAAAAGCTTCATGCCAGGGATAGTGCTTGAACTGGCTTAAGAAGAAGAAAGAGATTTTGAGGCAGAGAATAAAGGGGGAACCCAGTCCACCCATGTAGGATGATGGCAAGTGAAAAGGCAAGGAGGTGGGAGATTAACTTAGTTCATTCATTCTGTAAACATGTAAGTGCCTACCCTGTTCCAGGCACCATTCTAAGCTCTGCAGATACAAAGAGAGGCTAAAGGTAGTGCCTGCCTCAAGTAGTTTACAATCTACTGGGGGAGACCACATACAGACAAATATATACAAAGGAAGCTATGTACAGGATAAATAGGAGATAATTAAATGAGGGAAAGCGCTGGAATTAAGAGGGGTTAGATAAAGCTGCCAGTAGAAGTCGGGATTGTAGTTGAGACTTAAAGGAAGCCAGAGAGGTCAGTGGTTGGATTCCAGGAGGGAGAGAATTCTAGGGAAGGAGATCAGCCAGAGAAAATACCCAGAGCCAAAAGGATGGAACAGCCTGGAGGCCGGTGTCACTATCAAAGAGAAAGAGCATGTATTGGGGAGTAAGGTTGTAAGAAGACTGGAAAGGAGTGGGCTAGGTTATGAAGGGCTTTGAATGGCAAACAGAGTATTTTGCATTTGTACCTGGAGGCAATGTATGAGGAACAAAAAAGTCAGGCTACAACACAGAAAGTGAGAAAAAGAGTAGCAGTGTCCAAAAACGCTTCAGAGATTAGGTTGGAGGCAGTTTGTGAAGAGCTTTAAAAGCTAAACAGAGTTTTATATTTGATGCAGTGTGACTGCTCAATCAACACCATCAGATCTGTTCCTAAGAAAAATTACGTTAGCAGCATGTGAAGGATGGATGAGAGTGGGGAGATGCTTGGGGCAGACAGAACTTAGAAATCTGCCATATGTGTCTGTAGAGATACATATACATATTTGCACAGTCCATCACTGGACCTGTACTCAAAACCTTTTCTGCTTGGTTGGACCTGCCAAAATTTACGCTTCACTGGCACAGCCTTTGAGAACCCATTGACCCCCTTACCCTCACAGGTAAGCATCAGAGAAGGACTTTTTGATCATAGGGATAGGAACTGGAACTGTGATTTAATTGGCTTGGGAAACTTCCAGATGAGGGAATTCCCATTGGTTGATGTAGGTTGCAAAAGTATTGGGAAGTTAAGTGATTTGCCCAGGTGTTCCAGGGTTTGAGATCTGCTTTCTATTCACTGTGCCATACTGCCTCATATCACCCATCAAATCATGGCTCTCTTTTTCCTTTCCTTTTTTTTTTTAATCCACCCCTGTGAAGGAAAGCTGCAAGTATCTCTGATAAAGGCCTCGTTTTTCAAAATATGTAAAGAACTGATTCAAATTTATAAGAATACAAGTCATTCCCCAATTGACAAATAATCAAACGATATTAACAGGCAGTTTTCAGACAAAGGAATCAAAGCTATCTACAGTCATATGAAAAAATGTTCTAAATCACTATCGATTAAAGAAATGCAAATTAAAACCAACTTTGGTACCACCTCACACCTATCAGATTGGCTAATATGACTAAAAAGGAAAATGATAAATTTTGGAGAAGAAGTGGGAAAACTGGGACATTAATGTGCTGTTGGTGGAATTGTGAACTGATCCAACCATTTTGGAGAGCAATTTGGAACTATGCCCAAAGGGCTATAAAAGGGTTATGCCCTTTGATCCAATAATACCACTGCTAATTCTGTATCCCAGAGAGATTTAAAAAAAAGAGAAAAGGACCTATTTGAATATTTGAGGACTATTTGAAAAACATTTATAGCAGCTCTTTTTGTGGTGGCTAAGAACTGGAAATTGAGGGGATGCCCATCAGTTGGGGAACAAGTTATGGTATATGATTATAATGGAATATTATTATGCTATAAGAAGTGACAAGCAGGATAATTTCAGAAAAACCTGGAAAGATTTTACAGGACTGATACAAAGTGAAGTAAGCAGAAGCAGAACATTGTACACAGTAACAGCAATATTGTACGATGAAGAACAGTGAATGACTTGAGTATTCTCAGCAATATAATGATCTAAAACAATCCCAAAAGACTCATGATTTAAAATGTTATCTGCCTTCAGAGAAAGAACCGATGTTGTCTGAATACAGAGACTGAAGCATACTATTTTCCTTCCTTTTTTTCTCTATTCCTTCCTCTTTCTCTTTCTTCTATTCCTTTCTTTCTTCCTTCCTTCCTTTCCTTCTTTCTATCTGTCTCTGTCTTCTTGAGCAAAATGACTAATATGGAAATGTTTTACATGATTACACATGTATAACCTATGTCAGATTGCTTACTGTTTCAGGGAGGGGGAGGGTAGGGAAGGAGGAATAGAATTTGGAACTCAAAACTTTAAAAACAAAATAATGAATGTTAAAAATTATTTTTAACATGTAATTGGAGGGACATATTTCGACTTCCAGGAGCCAAGATGGCAGAATGAACAGTAAAATCGTTCTCACTTTCCCTTATTGACCTTGGAAAACTCAAAGAATATTTCCCCAAGAAAAAATCCTGGAATAATGGAGCCAGCAGAAAGACAAGGTACAGCAGTTTTTTAGCTTGGGAGGCTAGGGGGATTAATGACAAAGGTCCCTCTTGCTGTGGCTGAAGGGGACCAGTACAGGAGAGGAACTGTCCTGGCAAGCCATTGACAAGCACTACGTCAGCAAACCAGCCCTACTTCAGCAAACCAGCCCTACCTCAGCAAACCAGGGGATATCCTGAGCCCCAGGGTGGTAGAGCAGGCAAGTGCCAACATCAGGCACATACCAACCACCAGCAGCAGCTTCAGCTCAGCACCAGGTAAACTAACAGATGCCTACAGCCTCCAGCTGCCAACACCTGGTGCCCCAGCACACAAAACAAGTAACCAGGCCCCTAGCACTCAGCACAAGAAGCCTGGGATAGTACCCCCTGTGCCCCAGAAGCAGAGATCAACTTTAAAAGTCAGAAAACAGGCAAAAAACATGAGCAAGAAGCAACAAAGGAAAACAATGGCCATAGAGAAGTATCTTGGTGACAGGGAAGATCAAAACACAAACTCAGGAGAGGACAACATTGTTAGTATACTCACATCCAGAACCTCAAAGGGGAATATGAACTGGTGTGAAGCCCAAAAAGCCTTCTTGGAAGAGCTCAAGAAGAATTTTAAAAGTCAGAAAAGAGAAGTAGAAGAAAAATGAAACAATTCCTTTAAAAATAGAATTTACAAAATGGGGAAAAAAAGTACAATGCAGAAAACAACTCCTTAAAAAGTAGAATTGGTTGGAACCCAAAGTTTTAAAAACAAATGTTAAAAAAATTGTTTTCACATGCAGTTGGGAAATAAGATATACAGGCAATGGGGTATAGAAATCTATCCTACCTTACAGGAAAATTGAAGGGGAAGGAGATAGGAGAAGGGGGGAGGATAGAAGAGAGGACAGATTATGGGAAGGGGTATTCAGAATGCATGCCATCTTGGGGTGGAGGAAGGGACAAGGTGGGGAGAAAATTTGGAACTCAAAGTCTTGTGGAAGTGAATGTTGAAAACTAGAAATAAATAAATTAACAAAGAAAAAAAAAGTAGAATTGGCCAAATGGAAAAGGAGGTACAAAAGCTAACTGAAGAAAACAATTCGTTTTTAAAAAAACCCCCAAAACATGTAATTGGAGGAAAAATATTTTCAATACATAAATCAAGCCACACCTGTGACCTTCTTGGTAGAGGAAATTCCTATTGAGGAAATTCTCTTGACAAATGGAAATCTGTATCTCTTCTACACTTACAGCCTTAGAGAGTTGTCTATATTACTGAGAGGTTAAGTAAGTTACCAGGGATCATATAGCCAGTATGTGTCAGAGGCAAGACTTAAAACTACTTAAAACTTCTGACCCCAGGGCTGGCTCTGTTGCTACTTTAGATTTCCTCTCATTATTCTTCCTTATTATGTATTTAGTGATGTGCAATGGTTCTCTGGTAGGAGCTTGCTTTGTCAACTCTTAATGCCATAATTGAGTTGCAGTTTTGCCCCTGTGCTCCAAAGTCACCTAGGTCAGGATGATTAGGATGTTGATTGAACATTAAATTCAATAAGTATGTATTAAGTTTCTAATGTATACAATACTATACTATCCCCTAGGGATACAAAGATGAAATGAAATATAGTTTCTTCCCTCAAGAAACTTACTGGAGAGGGGAACAGAGGGAGTTAAGTATCTGTTTCAGATTATATAGTAAGGGAATAAAAGAAGTGGAGCAGAACTAGGGAAGGGTACCAACATTTTAAGGGTATGAACCGTACTTTAATTGGAAGAAACAACTGAGAACCTCTTAGCTAAGGATTTGCCTCTAACTTTATGAGGAAAACTGAGGCCATTTGATATGTGCTCCCCTTTTCCCTCTTTATCTCAAAATCCCTTGACTTCATCCCACTTTCTCCTTTTCTGCAATCTCTGTCAATGAGGAAACCATTCTTCTTGTCAAGGCTAACCCTTCTACATATGCACTCGATGATTATATTGCTTCCTGTTTATCTGTTGTTTAAATGACAACTTAAGTCATCCCCCTTTTCTAATCTTCTGCTTCTCCTGTAACTCCTGATCCCTACCCTACAGCCTTCAAAAGTATCCAAGTCAAACTAGCCTTCTCTCTTTGTTTTTTGAACACTCCACTCTTATTTTTCATCTCCTTGCCTTTGCACTGGCCATGCCCCATGCCTGAAATACACCTCTTCCTCACCATCGTCTCACAGTCTCCCTCTCTCTTTCAAGTTGAAGCTCAACTTCAGTGCTTCCAGGATAAGAAGGGAAGTGGCTGAATGGGAAAAAAGAGAAAAAAATTTATCAGATTTCTGAGATTAGGGGGTTGCAGGATGCCCCAAAAGTCTTGGTGCAGTTTTAAATACTTAAGTATTTAAATGACTCAAATCTCCATTACTAGGCATATATCCCATAGAAGTCAATGGTAAGAAGAAAGTCCTCATATAGTCAAAACTATAGCTACTGTTTTTAAGCTGTTAAAGCTTAAAACTGCACTAAGACTTTTGGGAAACCCTTCTAAGCACAAAAACCAATCCTCAGTAGATCAAAGAATATGAATAAGCAATTCTGAAAAGAATCGAAAACTAGTAACATGAAACCCGTATAACAGTGGCAAACATATGAAAGGCAGTGTTGTCAAACTCAAATAAAAATGGGACCACTAAACCATACATGACGATTCCTGGAGGTGCCATATTGACTTAGAAAACCACATACTAATATTATCTATGCTTTATTATATCTTTATTTATATTGTTAAATATTGCCCAATTACATTTTAATCTGGTTCTGGCTGTCCTCAGGAGTATTGTGGGCCCATGGGTATTTGACACTTCTGCTCTAAATCACTAATAATAAGAGAAATGCAAATCAACACAGCCCTGAGGTTTTACCTCACACCCAGAAAATTGACAAAGATGACGAAAGATGGGAATAGTTATTGTTGGAGGGGTTGTGGAAAAATAGGCACACTCTAGTGCATTGTTAGTGGAACTGTGAATCAGCATAACCATTTTGGGAGGCAAGTTGTAATTATTCAAGTAAAATGACTAAAATGTCCATTGCTAGGCACATATCCCATGGAGGTCATTGGTACACATAACTATTTATAGCAGCAATTCTTGTAGTGAGAATTGCTAAACAAATTATGTATGGTACATGAATGTAACAGATTACTAATGTACGATAAAAAAGTGACCAAAATGATAAAGAAGCATGGAAAGACTTACGAACTGATGCAGAGTGAAGTAAAACAGTCAAGAAAACAATATTCGGAATAATTAGGACAATGTAAATGGAAAGAACAACCACCACAAAATAATCAAAAGTGAACGTTGCAGAATTACAAAGAATAAGCCTTGGCCTCAAAGACGAGATATGAGAAGACACCTCCCTTCACTCCTTTGCACATGTGGGAGGTCCACTGGTGTGGAACATTGCATGTATTTTCAGATTTTAAAAATATTGATTGGTTTTGCTGAGTTGTTTTTGGGGGTTCTTTTGTCTTCTTCATTTTCCTTTTCTTTAAAAAATATTCTTTATTATATGGGATGGCTCTCTGGGAGAGGGAGGGCTACTGGAAGAAATTCAGATGTTATAAAAACAAAAGAAATAAAATTCTATTTTAAAAAAAGATACAATTCTGCGACCTATGTTAGGGGTTCTTAACCTGAGGTCTATGAAGTTAAAATACCTGTATTTTGATAACTTTCAATATAATTAATTTCCTTCGTAATTCTATGTATTTTATGAATTTAAAAACATGCTGAAAAGGGATCCATAGGCTTCCCCAGACTGCTTAAAGGAACACAAAAAAAGGTTATGCTTACATGATACCTTCCTGAGGTATCCCATGATACCTCCCCCATTGTTAGTTCTCTTCCTCTCTAGCTGTCTTATAGTCTTTTTATACTTAATGTCTGTATGTACTTGTCTCCTCTATTACAATAAGCTCCCTGAGGGTAGAGATTGTTTTATTATTCATACTTATGTCCCCAGCACCACTTAGTACGGAACTTGGCACATAAGGGGGACTTAAATACTTATTTCCTTGCTTGGTTGGTTAGTTAGCATGCATAATGAGTTAAAATAGGAAAATGCCAGGTGATTCCTACCACTGGCTGCTAATGTACCACAGGTGAGCTTCCTACCCTCATCATACACTGTCCTCCCACCCAACTTTGGTAGACCAGCCTCAATGTATCTTCAACGGAATTTGTCTTAAAAAGTTAAGTTGAGGGCATGTGTCTATATAATTTTGTCTTTTTGTAAAGCTTGCCCCAGGGTTAGTGTCTCTGAGTTATGGCTCTGAGTATGAGAGATTCAGGAAAGCTGAGCAAAGGAGGTGTCAATTGTAGTATTGTCAATACTAGAGGCCTCCCTAGAGTACCGTGATGATAAGTGTGGTGATAAGATTTAAAAAAAAAAAGGTCATCTTTTGAAATAGAAGCTAATCAGATTCAGCATTGATGAGATTAGCTACCTTTTAATTACTTTTAATTAAGATAATTTATTTTAAGAAATTAATTGTAAATATTATCTGAGACTAGAATTTCCCTTATCATAGAAAACTAAAGGACTTCCCAAATTGCCATTTAGAACACTAAAATATATCCAATGGAAAATAAGCCAATACCATTAGGTAAGATGCCTGAGTTGTGGCCTTAGGCAAATCACTGAACTTCCCTGATCACATTGTGAAAAGAGGAGTTAGAGTAGATGATCCCTAAGGTGTCTTTCAACTATAGATCTGTGATGTCATGAATTTGATACAAGGCAGTGGCATAATGGAAGAGTGGTAGTCTCTATGAAGTATAGACAAAGTTAAGGATTTGTCAGAGTATCTCCAGCGTTGTGTAGGGAAGAGGATGCTCTATTTTAATAAACACTACTAGTAATCAAGACAAAATAGCTCTGGAATGTTGTTCATCCATTTCAGTAGTTTCCAACTTCATGACCCTATTTGGGGTTTTCTTGGCAAAGATACTGGAGTGGTTTGCCATTTCCTTCTCCAGCTCATTTTTACAGATAAGGAAACTGAGGTAAACAGGGTGAAGTGATTTGTCCAGGGTCACACAGCTAGTCAGTGTGTAAGGCCAGATTTGAACTCATAAAGATGAGTCTTCCTGACTCCAGGCTTGGCATTCTATTTAGTATGCCACCCAGCAGGTAGATTTGCTATTGGTTAATTTTTATAATTGATAGAGTGGCATGCAAATAATTTATTGCAATATGTGTTTGTAAAACAATCCTTTTAGAACTGAAAGGAACCTCAGAAAGCATCTATTTTAATCCCCTTATTTTGGAAATGCAGTTGTGGCATGAAGGGGTTAAGAAACTTGTCCAGTGTTAGAACACAGTAGTAGAGCTGGAACCTCCACTTCTGCAGTATTGCTTTTTTTTTTCTATTAGACCACATGGATTATCTGAGGTTTAGATTTTATATCAGAATAGCGTTGCCAGCTTTAATGTTGGCTCAGCCCAGTTGGAGCAAGGAAAAAGCAAAGCCAAGGAAATTGGCTCAGGATCTGCTGTTCTATTGTTCAGGGCACAACCCAACCTTAGCAAATTCTGCAAGGGAATTTTGGATTACATGGGCTCACCTTTCATCAGTTTAGCTTTGTTGTTTGCTGTAATCATCCCTGACTGTCTATTTAGCATCCATTACTTCAGTGGTTTTCCAAACTCTAGGGAGATCATTTTTATGCCAGTCTTAGAAATTTAGTGAGAGACCTTTTCTTTTTGTAAGGCTGTGCTGATGACCAGTTTTTTGTTTTAATGGCTTTCCAGCAAGGTGATAGATCTTTAAGATTTAACAGCATTGTTTCCTGGTGTCATTGCCAGGTACAAGAAACCAAGTCTCTGAATCTTTAAATACAAATGAACTATGTGATCTTTAAGGGCCTTTCCAGCTCTAAAATTCTCAGACCTTGTGGCAACATACACTATCTATGTGTGACTCATTTAGTTTGAAAATCATGCTGAAGGTGGTGATGTTTTCTATATGTATGGTCACAAAGACCTATTACTAGTACCTCTTTGCACATCTATTCATAGTGAATTCTAGTTTGTGGCTGCTAACCATTATTATCAGGGCTCAATATCATCATTTCTGGATTTGCCATGGATCTACACAATTTTTTTTTAAATGAGGGATAATTTTATGTGTGTTTTAGGTTCCTACATAATTATTAACTTTGTTAAAAATGAAAGTATTATGGCTTTCTGGGGTGGTGAGGTGGTGCAGTAGATAGAGCACCAGGCCTATAGCTAGGAGGACCTATCTAGCCTCACTTACTAGCTGAGGGACCCTGTAAAAACCATTTAACCCTGTTTGCCTCAGTTTCCTCATCTGTAAAATGACCTGGAGAAGGAATGGCAAACCGCTCCAGTATCTCTGCCAAGAAAACCTCAAATGGTGTCATGGAGAGTCAGGCATGACCGAAACAACTCAATAACAAAGTATGGCTTTCCACGTTTATCATATGACACTTTTAAAAGATGGGTGATATGTAGCTATTTCTGCCCATTGCACTGAGCTTGATGTTTTTACTTAAATCTTGAGAGTTAGAAAGGACTTCATATCACCAGACCAACCCATACATGAAAAGAATAACCACTGCAAAATAGCCAACGACTGGTCAACAACTTCTACTTGAAAATCTACAAGGAGGGGGATACTACCACTTCTTGAAGCCATACATTCTGCTGTGGGGTTATTCTAATTGTTAGGGGTTTTTTTGTTTGTTTGTTTGACTAACGTTAAGCCTCTTTCTAACTCTGACTGTAAATTTGCAACTTCTTTATAACCTCTACCCATTGTTTCTAGTTCTGCCTTCTGATGCCAATACAAGTCTGATCCCTCCTCCATGACAACTCTTCAGATACTTGAAAACAACTATCATGTCTCCCCTGTCTTTTCTTGAGGCTAAACTTGTCCAGTTTCTTCAACTAATCCTTTTATTTCAGTTGACAAGTATTTATTAAACATTTAATGTATGCCAGCACTGTACTAAGAACCAAGGATACAGAGAAGGGCAAAAACAGTCCCTGGGTTCTTCACTGTCCTGGTGCCATTCTGAACATTTTGCAGATTATCAGTTTCCTTAAACTATGACATCCAGAACCGAACGTGGTACTCCAGATAAGTTCTGATGAGGGAAGAATGCAGTGCGACTCTCACCTTCCTGTTCTTGAAAACTATGCCCCTCAATGTAGCTAAAATGTAATTAGCTTTTTTGACTGCCATATCACACTTCTGACTCATATTGAGCTACTAAAACCCCCAGACCCTTTTTTGGAACAACTGCCGTACATACCTATCCCGTCTCTTATTTGTGGAGTTGATTTTTTTTTAAATTTTAATTAAAAAAAATTTTTTTTAATTTTTAGGCAATTGGGGTTAAGTGACTTGCCCAGGGTCACACAGCTAGTGAAGTGTTTGGTCTGAGGCTGGATTTGAACTCAGGTCCTCTTGACTTCAGGGCTGGTGCTCTATCCATTGTGCCACCTAGCTGCCCCTGATTGATTTTTTTTTTGACCCAAGTGCAAGATTTTAAAGTTATCTTATATTCAGAATAGGGCAATTCTCTTAGCCTATCAAGCTCCGTCATCCAGCAGGTTAGCTCATATTTGTATCAGTTTTGTACAAATTTGATGAGTATGACAGTTTTGCCTTTCTATATCATTAATAAAAATGTTAAACAACACAGGGCTCAACAGTTGTCCTCCCTTTAAGGCCAGCTTTTTATTATCTAAGTCGTCTCTCTGCATCACTTCTTCTGGATGAATATGTGTTACTTGTGTAAAGACCATTTGTATTCCAAACCAATTGTTTTCTTGTTTCTTTTGAGAGATTCATCACTGTGAATTCCAGTTTTTCCATTCTGCCTTTTTTTAAAAAAAAAAATTCTGTGCAGGCCATTAACTCAGCTTTCATGATTCTTATTTCCCTCTTGAAACATTCAGGAACATTCTGCTGTGGCTCCGTGTTTTCTTGAGTCCTTTGTCCCATCAGGTATTGATTCATTTTCATTTGTTTTGCATTACTTATTTAGAGATATCTGGACTCAGTTAAATGTTCTAGAGTCCATCTTCTCTTATGTTTCAGTATCTTACCTTTTGATTTATCTGCTTGTACTCAAAGTCTTTAATTGAGTTTTCTTCCTTCTAAGATCTTTGGCAATTTCAATATTTTTTAAATTTTATATTTTCCTATCATTTACTTTTTTTATTCAAAAACATTTTATTAAAAATCCTCCTGCCTGGCTCTGAGATACCACATTATACCTATCAGACTGGCCAACATGACAAAACAGGAAAATGATAAATGTTGGAGAAGATGTGGGAAAATTGGAACACTAATGCATTGTTGGTAGAGTTGTGAAATGATCCAACCATTATAGAGAACAATTTGGAACTATGCCCAAAGAGCTATAAAAATGTGCATACTCTTTGACCCAGCAATAGCACTTCTAGGGCTGTATCCCAAAGAGATCATACAAATGGGAAAAGGACCCACATGCACAAAAATATTTATAGAAGCTTTTTTTGTGGTGGCAAAGAATTTGTTTTGTGGTATATAAATATAATGGAATACTATTGTGCTATAAGAAATGATGAGCAGGCAGACTTCAGAAAAACCTGGAAAGACTTGCATGGACTGATGCTGAGTGAAGTGAGCGGAACCAAGAGAACATTGTACACAATGACAGCCACGTCATGCGATGGCTAACTTTGATAGACTTAGACCTTCTCAGCAATGCAAGGATCTAAGACATCTCCAAAGGTCTCATGATGGAAAATGCTATCCATATCCAGGCAAAGAACTATGGAGTTTGAAAGCAGATTGAAGCATACTATTTGCTACTTTTTTTCTTCTGTTTTGTTTTGTTTTCTCTTTCTTATGGTTCTTCCTATTGATTCTAATTCTTCCTTACAACATCACTAATGTGAAAATATGTTTAATAAGAATGTATATGTATAGCCTATATCAGATTGTGCGCTGTCTTGGGGAGGGAGAGGGAGAAAAATTTAAAACTCAAAAGCTTATGGAAGTGATTGTTGGTAAATCAAAATTAATTAGTAAAAAATTAATTTTAAAAAATCCTGCCTGGTAAAACAAGTTATACAACATAGAATCTGTATATATTCTAATAACTTATTTCACTGTACATGATGTATTCTATACATATAACCCAGCATTTAAATTAAGAATCAAGGCCTTGCCTTAGCTATGAGACACTACAGTTAGTAGTGTCTATTAATTATTCAAAGCACTGAGTTATAGTGCATTATGTATTTGAATCAGTGTTCTGCCTAAAAATCAAGATTTTGATAACTTATTTGTGGTGAGAAAAAGCTGCTAACTTTTAAATAAGATGTATTTTTGTGGGTAAAATTTTCTGGGAAAGGAAAGTCTACACAAACATCCTTTTGTTTCTCTTCTAATTATTAATTCTTTTCACTGTTTCTAGTACAATTTAAAATGGAAAGCCTTTCTTGGGCACTGGTACAATGTTCATACCAACAATATTTTGAACATAGAAATATGTTAATCAGTTATTGTACAGCTAGCAGTTGGACCCCAGATATGAAGGGAATCAAACAATATCCAAGTTCTGTCAAAGTTGTACCTATTCTTTAGGATGAAGATATTCTGAATTTGTAGAATGTGGAAAGCATTCCTAATTAGGAATATCATTCACTTTCTGACTCCTCTTTCTTTGATGGCAGATCCGTAGGGCTGGATGTTTAACCTCTCACATTAAGAGAATTTCCTTTTTATCAGCCCCATTTCTTTCCCCATGTGACTTCTGGAAGGACCAGAATTGGCCTCAGCTGGATGTCAGTCCCCTTTCCTTTAGGCCTGGTGCAGCTCTCCACATTTACTGGCACTCTGCCTTCTGTTCTTTAGTACTCTGGATGAGTGCTACTGCAGGGTAGCATGCTGCCACATCTTTCAAAGTACATTCCTTTTTTCTATACCTTCAGCTTCTCTTTGGGGATGAAGGTAGACAGAGTTGAGTTCCTCTGCTTGTTGCAACAGAATTGTGGCTAAATGTAGGGACAGGGTGTTCTGGTTGTGACCCACAAGCCTATAGGTGCTGTTTTACCATTCTTCCAGAGTGTGGGGACTGGTTAGGGAAAAGATACCGAATGAGTGCTGGAATTAGGAATTATCCTTTTCTGAGGTTAATCCATTAGACTTTTGGGTATCTACTGTAATTACTTTACCACTTGCACAAAATTCTTGTATAGGGAAGTTTTGAGAGTTTGTGAGGATTGGAAAAAATGCATAGTCTTTTCTCATGTTTATTAGGTGACTTTGAAGTCCCTTAGAACATTTCCCCAAGTTTTATTTTAGTCTCTGGTTTCTAAAAGACCAAAACCTCTACTTCATAAGAACTTCCTAAATACCAGGACAAAGACCTTGCTTCCTGAGTGATCCAAGAAAATACATAAAGGGTCAAGTGTCTAATGTAGAAAACTTCTTAAGTACTTTCCAGCTGTTTGTGTCATAACATGTAGAAAAGTGGCTTTCTCTTCATCAGATTTTGATCTAATTCTAACATTCTAAGAGTCTTTAATACAAGACGATATATGTCTATGCACACAGACAACCACGCATCTGTGAGATACAATGTGAGAACACAGCAAAAGGCCAGTCTCAGAGTCAGGAAGTCCTTGGATCCAAGCTGTCCTGCCATTTGACACTAACACATACTAGTTGGGAAAATCATTTACCTTCTCCGTATCTCAAGTATTCTAAGATTATAAATTACAGTTCAGTTACTCACCTGCATTGGTGGAAGATGTTTCATGTGAGGAATTTTCTGTACCAAAGAAGTTACAGATTTGGGCCCTGAAAAAAGTGTAGTGTGTGTGTGTATAATATATATGTATATGAAATAATTGACATGTAACCTGTGTTAACAGATCCATTAGTCACTTTTCTGCATTTTTAAAGATCAAAAGTTTGTTCACCTATGCTTTGAATTACTTAATATGACAGTGTGACCAAAAGCAAATCATTTAACTTCAGTAAGCCTGTTTCCTCATTTATGAAATAGGAATGAAATTATAGACAATTGATGCTACAGGAAGAGGAAGGAAATACTTCTTTCTTTGGGGTAATCAAGGAAGTGGGATTTGAGCTGGGCTTTGAAGAATAGCTAGGATTTCCTATCTATTAGGATAAGATGGTAGGTAAACATGAGTGCATAAAGAAAATGATGTGAGCAAAATTATGGAGAAGGGGAAATATGAAGTTTATTTAAGAAGTAGATGGTGAACAGCCTATTTTAACCATTATTTTTGGACTCTTTACCTGTGTTAACAGATCCATCATCCACTTTTCTGTCTTCCAAGACAAGATTTTTAAATCAAAAGTTTATTCACCTATGCTTTGAATTACTTGATGTACAAATGCAATGCTACAAATGTGAGGACTACAGGTGTAGTTGGGGTCGAGCCCACACCCCCACATTGTAGGGGCTTCACATCTTTCACCTAGGCCTATGAGACACCCTGCTTCTCTCTGGTTTTGGTTTGCTAACCTACTCTCACACTAGCAAGGTCTCAGTTTCCAGAGAAAAACCACTGCTAAACAGTTACATTGAAACTCTTGCAGGGTCCTAGGCTAATTTTGTTAAGGGGTATTTCCCCTATTTGCCACTCTAGCTCTTGAGCTTCCAGATACTAAATTTTCTATCTATATAACCTGCCATCCAAAAGGCAATGTATCCACATAGTATGTGGTATTTACACAATCAGCCATTCACAGTAAATGATACTTTTAGACCTTAGACAGAACCACTTAATAATAAGGCAAAAGAAACAATGATATTATAGACACTAATATTAAAGCAAATGCATTAATAAAAATGCATCATAATGCACGTAATGGATCACGAATCCATTATATCCATTATTTTGGATCATGATCTTCCACCAATGTACTTACTAGAACCTGGTGGAGGAGGCCCATGTTGGCTTTTAATGTAAATAGCATTTCTCTTTAAGTTAGAGAACTGAACGTTTATCAAACTGGTTATTTCTTGGTTATACAGACCAGACCATCTAGTTATTAATTCACCTGGATACTTCATCATTCATTCCAAATAGAGCTCATAGCAACACAGATCAGATTGACTCATTAAGCCACCCCTCTAGTATAGCCAAGCAGATTGTTGTTGTTATGTTTGTCTTTTGTTCTCAAAAAGGACCATGACATCAGGGAGATGAAGACATGACTTGCAATTGACTTTGATTTGAGTGAGGGATGATTGTGCAAGGTCACCAGCCTCACTTTCTTCTCCAGAGCCAACTAGATCCAGTGGGCAGATCTTCATCAGGATGACTGGAGATGGCCTAGGATGCGATGGGAGACCCTGGTCCTTTTAAGCTAAGGTCTTTTCAGGTAATACCCATTCAGTGAATAGGGCTCTTTAAGAAGTAAGTCAAGAGATGGCCCCTTTAATAAAAAAAAAAAATCAAACCAGGAGGGGAAGACCCTCAGGGTTGCTGGCCAAAAGAGAAACACTTACCATTCACATTCACTCAGAACAAGGAGGGCCCCCAAAAAATAACCATTAAGTGGTGCTTGGGCAGGGACCGTTGCTGTCCAATCTATGAGCTCCAGAGTGAATTGGGTTTAAGGCTTGGTCTTTGAGAAAGAAATCTAGCAAGTAAAACCTGGGAGAGGAGAGTGAGATGATGAGCTGAATTATGCAACTGGAATTGGCCAGCTGGGTCACTATTCAGGCAGTTTGGGGACTACTCACAGGTTGTGTTTGTCCTTTGTTCTCTAAGAAGACCATGACATCAGGAAGATGATGACATGATTTGCAAATGACTTTGATTTGAGTGAGGGAGGGCTGTGCAAGGTCACCAGCCTCACTTTCTCCTCCAGAGCCATCTGGGTCCAGTGGCTAGATATTCATCAGGACAACTGGAGATGGCCCAGCCAAGCAGAGAAGATTTAAAGCCTCCTTTGCTTTTCCTTCTCAAGCCAGATGTGGCAGTAGAGAGCAACAAGCATAATGCTCTTTAGCTCTAGGTGGCAGTAAAGGGCAATCACTGTCACTGGAGCTCTTAACCAATGAAATCAATTCTTATTGACCAATCAGGAATCACTCAGCTTTATCTTTTATCTTTTTATCTTTTTTTTAAAAATCTTTTTAGCTTTAGCCTTTTATCATCTGACTACTTCTAATGACCAGAGCTCTAAGTGATCAGCTTTCAGCCTAACCTTCTTGCCTTCCCCTACCTTTAATTCTCCTTAGGTTACATGTCAGGTTCTTCTACAGCTTGGTTCCTCTGTCTTTCAGTGACTCAACTGGGAGCCTCCTGACTTTCAGTGATATGTATGACTTAAAAATGTCACATTGGGGCAGCTAGGTGGTGCAGTAGATAGAGCTGTGGCCTTGGAGTCAGGAAGACCTGAGTTCAAACTTTGCACTCTTTGCACTCCTATTTATTTCTGTATTTAATAAATAAAAGATCTTTCTCTATCTCTTTATAACAAACTGCTCCCACATATTGTTAACAAAGATATCTGGACCCTCACATTTCCATTGCAGATCATTCTTAGTCCAAAATTATCCAAATCCTTTCTGAAAGCTATTTCTTCATTATACATGTTAACAGGGTATGTTAAAACAAAGTTGTTTTTCCAGACTATATGTGAAAATGTTTCTAACAGTGGCAATATCTTATATCTTGTGACAATATAAATCGTTATATAAAAACATTTTTCTGGGGGCAGCTAGATGGCGCAGTGGATACAGCACAGGTCCTGGAGGCAGGAGGACCTGAGTTCAAATCTAGCCTCAGACCCTTGATACTTACTAGCTGTGTGACCCTGGGCAAGTCACTTAACCCCATTGCCTAACAAAAAATTTAAAAAACCCCAACTTTTTTTGTTTCTTTTATCACTAAATGTTTACATTTATCTTAAAGAGATGGTGTACCTTACATCAGGACAATTGAACTTCATTATCCTTACACAGGCAATTCAGCTTCTTCAAAGCTGCAATGAAAAACCAAAAACCATTCCACTATATATTTTTTTATTTTCCTTATCAAGCTCCTCTAGCCTCTATTACACCAATCTCACAGGGTAAATGAGAACTTTCTCCTTGTTCTATTGAGAGGGCTCCCAGTAAACCCCAAATAATACTTTAACCACAGGAAACCAAAGGCTTATGTCTGGCTAACTCATCACCTGATGCTCCTTTTCTTCCACAGCATTCTTCCTCCACTTAAAAAATACATTTAACCACAATGCTGTTGCAAAATCACCCCTGCTGACTTCACCAAATGTTTTCAGCCAGGCCTAACCTAGGCCAGTCCTATGATTCAACTTCAGAAATTAGAATGCAATGAAGCACTTTTGAGGATCTTAATTGCAATAAAAACAATTTTACTAATAACAGATTAAAAGAATACAATTTCTAAAGTTAAAAAGAATACTGAATCAAATAAAATATTACTTCCTTCCCCTATGGTAACCATGGCAACTGGCCACTTTAGGTCAGGAAGACATTTCCCTCAGGGCAATAGGCACTCCAGTAAAACCTGCCATCAATTCCCCTTAGACTGAGTCTTTCATTCATCAGGTGGAAAGGAAGCCAAGTGGCCTTCCTGCCCATTTAAAGAACCAGTCCAGCCTATACGCTGTCGGTGCCACTCCCCGATGTGTAGGTAGGATGCTGGGCAGGGCCACAAAGGAGGAAAGACAAGGGGAAAGTGAGGGGGTAGGGACAGAACAAGGAAGAAGAAGAGGAGGTTACGGGGCAGGATTTTCTTGTTTAGTATGGAGAAAGAAGAGAATCATATAGTTTCTGCAGAGCGTCTTACTTGGAGAGGAAAACCAGTGAGTTATTTGCACAGTACAGGTCCATAGGGAAGGGGATTGATTGCTTGTTCAGCAGCACCCCAGATAAGTTTAAATTATGAGTCAGGTCTAAACCACAGGGTGTTACTACTACAAGTCTTGAGGACTGTGTATGACTCTGGGAGAGAAGAATTTTATTTGAATCAGGGTTATTACTCCAATGGCATCTCCATATTCAGTTCCCTTTTTGTGTATTTCTCTATCAGTTCATGAACTTCCGTGAGTTTTTTCTATCTTTTTTTGTTTGTTGGTAGGGTGAAATAAAGGCTGCCTTATACTTATTACTCATATTGCACTCTGAAAGCAGGGGACCCTTTTGCCCATATCTGGATAACTAGATGATAACCCACTTATGAGTATACTATATTTTCCTGAGGCAACTCCAGGTGTGGGGGAGTGAGCCAAGAAATTAACCTCTTGGATTCAAGTCCTTAGGATCAGACCTAGCCAATCTGAGTTCAGGATTTTGGTGGGGGGAGGGGGGGTGTGGGGGGGGGTGGGGGTTGTGGCGGTGGTGGTAATAGGTTAGAGATTAAAGCACTGTGTAGTACTTTCTTCTACTATAATTCTTTTAAAAGGTAGAAGGTCTAATACACTCAGTCATTAGGCTACAAAACAAAAAACACAAAAACTAAAAAAGTTCCCTACTTTTTTTCTGGTATGAAGTCTATCTATTTTTCTGAGCCTTGACTAATTTTTTTTTGGCCATTTATTTTCTAGGAAGACATTCCTTGTGTCAGACACCAAACTTCTGAGAACACACAGCGAGCAACCCTAACTTTATAGTTTCCCTAGGCTTAATTCAATTTTTTGAACTGTGTCATTTGACACAGTTTTTAGAACATAGTTTTCAGCTATTTAGAGCTCCTTCTAGCTTAGAGTCAGAAAGTCAGTGTAAATTGCTGCTTAATTTCTATTTGCTGAACTGCGGTTGCTGTTGAGTCTTTTTTTTTTCAGTCACAACTAACTCTTCATTCCTCTATGTTTTTTTTTAGGCAATTGGGGTTAAGTGACTTGCCCAGGGTCACACACTGATGCCAGATTTGAACTCAGATCCTCCTGACTTCAGGGCTGGTACTCTATCCACTGCTCCACCTAGCTGCCCCTATTTGTTGTTTTCTTGGCAGAGATACTGGAGTGGTTTGCCGTTTCCTTCTCCAGCTCATTTTACAGGTGAGGAAACTGAGGCAAACAGAGTTAAATGATTTACCCAGGGTCACATAGCTGAGTTTGAGTGTCTGAGGCGAGATTTGAACTCAAGGAGATGAGTCTTCCTGACTCCAGGCCCAGCACTATATCCACTGTACCACCTAGCTGCCCCTTTGGGTGGCAGTCTTCCAGAAAATTGCTATTCAGTCTGGGGTTCCCCAGTTTCTCAATTCTACAACCCAAATTTTACTTTCCCATTCAGATAGGAAAATGAGGGGGGTAAAGTGGGTAGTGCTGGACCTGAAGTCAAGAAGACCTGAGTTCAGACCTGAATTCAGATATGGCCGCAGACACTTAGCAATGTGATCCTGGGAAGTCACTTTAACCTCAACGTCTGCCTCGGTTTCTTTCTCTGTAAAATGAAGTTATATAATAACAGCACCTACTTGACATGATTGTTGTGAGGATCAAATGAGATAATATTTGTACAGCACTTGGCACATTTATATAAATGCTAGTTCTTGTTGTTATTGTTGTTGTTATATAAGTGGTAAGAAGAAAGGCTTCAGAACAAAACTAAGACCAGGAGATAAGACCCTTGTTTTCCTTCTACTTAATCACATGTTTTGGCCTTTGATATGCAAATGCATAAGCAAAGTCCTTCTACCTGGGCTTGTAAGCCTAATACAAGTTGATTTACTAACCCCTAATTAGAATAATCTAATTTCTCTATGATAGTATCTAAAAAATTAGAACAGTGATGATCTATTGTGATCTTTTGAACTTGAACATATCTGTTCTAGAAGCAGATCTTCTAGTTTTTACAAGTACAGTCAAAAGCTCAAAAGGTCCATATTCTTCTGAGGGGGAGAAGTCAGCACCAGGCAAAGTTTGACTGAGACTACTGTTTTTACCTCCTATTTTATTTCCTGATTAATATAAATAGAAGTTGAATTTCCATGTCCTGTGGTAATTTTTAAAAGTCCTCTTTTTCTATGCTCAGTCTATAGGCATACAAGTTTGAACCAGTTGAGAGAAAAATATACTTGCCCCTTAACCTTCTGGGGGGAAAATGACTTTGGCTTAGATGTTTATGCTTAAAGTAAAAATTTAACATGTGCATAATTGGTTTCTATTAATAATTTTCCTACGAAGTGCAATATAAAATATTCAAGTGCAAAATTACTTAAAATTAGCTTCCATGAATAGTTTTAATGGAAAGCTCCTCACTTCTCAGTGGCTCTCTGCACATTTACATTTCCCTCTTCTTTTTGTTTTTTGTTTTTGTTTTTGCTAGGCAATGGTGTTAAGTGACTTGCCCAGGGTCACACAACTAGTAAGTGTCAAGAGTCTGAGGCTGGATTTGAAATCAGGTCCTCCTGACTCTAGGGTCGGTGCTCTATCAGCTGCACCACCTAGCTGTGCCCCACCCCACTCCCCATTTCCTTCTTTTTAATACAAACAAAAAGATCAGTTCCCATCCATTTAGGTTGCTTCTCTCTGAAGTGACCTCCTATTAACTGTTTTTGACTGGGAATTGATCCAGCCATACTGGCTTCTCTTTTCCTTTTCCTGAAAGGGAAAAATTGAGCTTCAGAATTAGAATCCAGTGGATCATTCTATCAAGCCAAAATCAAAGTCAAAATTCCAAAATTTGAATAAGAACTTTACTCTAACCAACTACTTGGAGAAACTCTTTCCTGCCATTCTCCGTGAAGAGCTCTTTTGTTTCCTGGGTCCTATAATACCTCTGGAGCTGTTTAGATAGTAGTTACACCTATAAATCTGTAAGAACCAGTATTTCGATGCTTCCCATCAGGTGACATAGCAAATTAAACCAGCTGTGTAATTCATCTTTTCTATTTCATCCTTAGTTCGGTTTTTGCCCATTTTCAAGTGAAGTTAAAAGATTTAGTCTCTATCAACTTGAATGGTATCTGATTAGGAGGAATTTTTTTACCAAAGCAGTTTGAGTTCAAGAATCTCAGAAACCCAGCCTTATATCCCTTTATAGTTTGTAAATATTTCAGGGTTCCATCTCAGGGAAATAGAAATATGTAACCTTCTATAGTTATGCCTACTGAGAGAGTTTCCTGAAAAATAATCAAATGTAGCAACTTCTCATAAAAGAGATCTTCTATTACCTATCCTTTAACTTCACAGAACTTTTTAGTTCATTAGTAGGCAAAATTTCCCTATACAGGACATGATTTGTGTTTGAATGAGGAAAAGAAAAAAAAAAAGCACTTCTTGGTCCCTGAGAGGGTATCAACCCTAATCTAAAGAGAACATAAAACTCTTCTTGTACCCGTGAAGCAGTTTCACCCTTCTGCTTTTTTATAGGGGTGGTGACAGCAAGAACCAGGATTAGAGGAGCAGTGGTTTGGCTAACACTGAATCTTTTTATAAGATTTGTTAAATTTTTATTAATTTGGTTAGTTTCAACATCATAAATCAAAGGGAACACTCTAACATTTATCAAATTTCCATGGTCCTATCTGTAATAGACAGTGTGTTGATTACAGTATAGAATTTTAGTTGTATATAGTTAGTTTACAATTCACTGGGAAAACAAATGTATGTATGCCTACGTATATACATGGGCATACATTATAACTGTTTTCCCATTGGCTTGTCAGCCTTACACAGGTAACTAGAATTTTACAAATCATGTATAATCAAGTATTGATAGGGATAGGGAAATATGACTGATGTTAGTATTTAGTGATTATGGATGGTGTTGACGCCGCCACCGACAACAATAATTCAAATGAATAGGTTCTCAGATGAGGTTGTACAGGAGTCAGCAAACTATGACTTAAAGGCCAAATCTATTAAATTTTACAATTTTATATTATAAAAATCATTTTTATCTCCTTGCCTGCACAAAAACAGGGGCCAGGCAGGATTTGGCCCTTGGAACTGTAGTTTACTAACACCTAGTATCATCTGGAGTCTGGAGATCTAGATTGGAATCTTTGTCAGAGAACTACTTCCTCTGTGATGCTTTTATCTTTGTTTCCTCAACTGTAAAATAAGTATGATAGTTCTCATACTACTTCAGAAATTGGTTGTGAGGAAAATGTTTTGTAAGCCAATAAGCTCTTAAAAATATGAGTTGTTATTATCAGTGATATCATCAGTGTATGTGCTCTCTTCAACAGTGTAGAGTGCATGCGGTCCATCCATTCCTTCTTATCGTGGGTAACTTTGTTTATGTCTTTCCATAAATCCTCCACAGACTGACCGGCAAGTGTGGTGAGGGGCTTTCCTCTAAGTCTTTAAACATTATGTAGTGTCCTAGGCAGCTAGGTGGTATAGTGGATAGAGCAATAG
Source organism: Vombatus ursinus (assembly GCF_900497805.2). Taxonomy (NCBI): domain Eukaryota; kingdom Metazoa; phylum Chordata; class Mammalia; order Diprotodontia; family Vombatidae; genus Vombatus; species Vombatus ursinus. The sequence continues at coordinate 2,085,289 of NW_020954606.1, read as the reverse complement.
AGTTCAGGACCTGGAGTCCTGAAGACTCATCTTCCTGAATTCAAATCCCACCTCAGATACTTACTAGCTGTGTGATTCTGAGCTAGACACTTAACCCTGTTTGCCCCAGTTCCCCATCTGTAAAATGAGCTGGAGAAGGAAATGGCAAACCACTCAAGTATCTTTGTGAAGAAAACTGCAAATAAGATCATGAAGAGTCAGACATGACTGAAACGACTGAACAACAACAACACCATAGCCTCCACATAGTCGAGTTAATTTTTCCCTTAAAAAAAAGGCAAAGAAACTATTCCCAAGACTTACCTGGCCTGGAAGACTGAGTCTGTAACAGCTGATTCCCAGGAGTCTCTCAGATTTGACATACCGTGCTGCCTGGGTGTGCTACTGTGGCAAATGGGGAGGTGAAGGCAGCTGCCCCAAACTGAATTAATGCTGTGTCTTTGTTGTAGATATTCTTTTCATAATAAATGTTATGTGGTCTACCAGTGTCTTGTTTTGTTCCAATTGTAAGTCTAAATTACCACATTGGTCTGAGTCAGGCCTGTCCCAAGACATATAAATGCTGGTGTAGTATACAAACTATTCATCTTTTTTTCCCCTGGCTGTCACATTTCTGGACATACATTTCTTTAGTGATATCTTTTATATTGCTTTTTGCATACAAGACTATATGCTGTAGTAATTAATGTCTATCGTGTTCATTGCCCTAAGGGGGACCCACAATTTTGATTCTTTTTTTTTTTCTTACTTATAAGGCATATTGCTGGGGCAGCTAGGTGGCACAGTGGATAGAGCACCGGCCCTGAAGTTAGGAGGACCTGAGTTCAAATCCAGCTTCAGACCAAACACTTGATACTTACAAGCTGTGTGACCCTGGGCAAGTCACTTAACTCCAATTGCCTTTAAAAAAAAAAAAAAGAAGGCATCTTGCCAATTTTTAAGGTTTTCCATTGTAGGCTAGGCTGCAAATTTGGCACTCATCAGCAAATTTAATTTCGAATACGATTCATCTGATATATTGTTCTGATCTCTCAAGCATGCCTAATTTGTAGAGTAGGTGAGGCAAGCACCTTGTCTGCAGGGGCAGAGAAAGACCATCTGTGGCCAACAACTTTGAGGAGGGCACCAGACTTCTTGCCCAGATGAAGCTGCTTTCAGGGAGTGGTAGATTCTTTCATTTTCAGCCTTTGAGATGAGTCTTCATTCACCATATCATGCCTTTCCAGGGTGAATGTCCTAACCACATATTCAGCAAGTGATTCCATTTCTACACAAGTTACTTTGAAGTCACCATAAACTTCAGTGTCATCAGGCCAATACTTATAACACTTAACTCAGCCAACTTCAACTACATTTGTAATCATTATAATGCAGGCCAACTGCTCCTGCCAGATCATCCTCCAGAAATTATAAACTGTCCCATGGACTGGACCTTGGGTTGCAATATAGTGGCTTGGCCTTTGGTAGCCATCGATATAGTTGGCATTAAAATAATCAGAAGAAGGATCATCCCTGACAGGCTGCAAAATGACTCTGGAGTGGTCATATGCTATGATGTTTCCATATCAGTTCTTTGTTCTATTTTGATCTTTTTTTAGCCATATCCCAAGATGCTGACTGTCCTTCAAAGAAACTCTCATATTTTCTTTGAATAGCTATCTGATGTCTTCATGAGATTAATATGCTGTAGTAAGTCTGCCACCCTGATGGCCAGGTACAACTGCCCAGTCTGGTATGGAGACTTGGTTGCCTCACAAAGGTAGCGAGGTACATCAAGGAGACAAGTGAACTCTGCTGGAGCACTGTGGTTCTCATGTAACAGAGGAGCTGGGTATCAGCTCCGCAAAGACAAAACTCCAGGCCTTTTCTTTAGCTCCAGGTGTGAAGCAAAAGTGTATTAATGTAGAAGTCAGTAAGATATCAGTACTGTCAAGTACAAGAGGACTTCGGATCTACTTAATGTTGAGGTTTAGGGGTGTTGGGACCCCAAAATGGCGACACGCAGGTCCTGGCCAAATGAATTCGACCCAAACCTTCTTTCAGCCAAAGACAAGGTTTATTAAAGATTCGTTATATTGGCCAGATTCTTAAGGAATCTGAACATTCGTGATCCTCATATTGACAAGTGGGCTAGAGTGCATCTCAGCTATTAGCTAGATTTTAAGAATCCGAGTGCACACTTTTGATTCTTAAGAGATTTCAGTGTTATTTGTTGCCATGTAGCCTCACTGGAAGAATATTGGTGTTAAAATATGAGTTTTTAAATTAGGGATAAACTTGGGGATTATTAGAAGCACTTCATAGATACCAGTCCTCTCTTTTCCTCCTATTCACTTCTCTACCTAGTTCATTGTCCATCTGTAGTGTCTGTTCAACGTATATGTACTGGTAGGCCAAATTGGTGACTTGGCCAAACTAACTTCATATTCTACTCTATACCATAAAGCATTCTTCAAGCACTTGATTTGTCCTGTGTAGATTGTTACACTGAACATTTTTTGAGTAGTTGTGAATCCCATTTGGGGGCTCTGTAGTGTTTCAGAGTTTGATGCAATTAGCACAATGTAATCTCTGTAGAAGAATATAGAAACCCCACTATAATGAATCTCTGTGTTGGACTCTGCTACATATCCTCTATGACCATGTAGGATACTCTTGATGAACATATTTTTGTTTTATTCCTCAACTGATATTAATAAGCAGGGGATTGTTGAACAATATCTCTATCAAGGAATCTTATAGCTTCTTAATTTATGCAAGGGAGACACCTTATTGGAGAAGTGCCTTTACAGTGGCATTTTACTGAATGAAATGCTTTTTTAGAATGGTAAAGCTATTTACAAAAACCTGCCTATTTTCATATTATATATTATATATTTTATGATGATAAATTCTTCAACTTGAAAAGGCTACAAGCCAAGACCAAAGCGGAGGGAGTGTTGGCGCACGATTTTCTGTTTGCAGATGATTGTGCACTCAATGCAGCCTCCAAAGCTGAGATGCAGCAACGTATGGATCAGTTCTCTGCTGCTTGTGCTAATTTTGGCCTAACAAGTAACCACAAGAAAACATAGGTGTGCCATCAGCCACCACAACACCACCCATACATGGGACCATCTGTTACAGCAAATGGAGAAATTTTGAATGCTGTGGATAAGTTCGCTGACCTTGGTAGTGTACTTTCCAGGGATGTACGCATTGATAATGAAGTCGACGTACACATTGCCAGAGCTAGCTCAGGATTTGGGAGGCTCCAAAGGAAAGTAGGGGAGAGAAGAGGTATTAGACTGACTACCAAATTGAAGGTCTGCAGAGCCCTTGTGCTGACCTCATTGTTGTATGCCTGTGAAACCTGGACAGTATACCAGCACCATGCCAGGAGACTGAATTGCTTCCATTTGTATTGTCTTAGGAAGATTCTGAAGATCACCTGGTGGGATAAGGTACCAGACACTGAAGTCCTTTCTCAAACTAAATGCCAAGCATTCCAACTCTGCTTCAGAGAGCACAACTCTGATAGGCTGGCCATGCTATTCGAATGTAAAACATATACTTGCCAAAAATACTGTTTTATGGAGAACTCACAGGGGGCAAGCGTTCACATGGGTCAGAAGAAATGATACAAGGACACTCTCAAGGTCTCTCTTAAGAACTTTGGAATTGATTATGTGACATGGGAGACACTGGCACAGGACCCCTCAGCAAGGCTGACCCACATCAGAGAAGGTGCTATGATCTATGAACAAAGCAGAATGGAAATAGCTCAAGCAACTCAGTTCACATGAACTATTTGTGCCCGACCTGTGGTAGAACATTTCGAGCTTGTGTTGGTTTGATCAGCCAGTCAGACACACTGAAACCTGACTCTAGCATAGTGATGTCATTTTGGTCCTCTTTGAAAACGAAGGACAACAAGCAACCATATTCTATATAAATATATAAGATATATTTATATTTTCATCAAGGATATGCACAATACATAGGTAGATTATTATTGTAAAGATGTTATAGAAATAGGAAACATGTCATCAGCTATTATTGATATCCTCTTGACATCCTTTTTCCAGTTGTTGATGCTATCTGATTTTTCCTATCAATTCAATTACTTGCCCTCGTCTAGATATCTTGAAAATTGATCCCTCATTATACTAAAAATTGTATTATCTCTGGCAGAGCCCTCCTTCTTTGCATATTTGACTTAGTCCCGCTGTTCTCATCTTGTTTTTTTTTTTTTTATTTTGCTTGCTTTGCCATTTCCACTTATTTATGCAGGACATCAGGAAATTTAATGTTAAAGTACATAGGTGGTAGTATCAGCATCATCTATGAAGAAATTAGTTTGTTGTAGATATCCTCACAGTTCTTTCCTAGGACTTCTCAGAAACCTCTTCATCCTAGAAGATCACTTCAGCCCTGCAATTCATTTCTGAGGAGTACTCTTCCCCTCTGGGGTCCCTTTCTTTGACTGGTTGGCTCTTCTTAGATCCTCCAGTTAAGGAAGACACCCAGAGCAACCATCTCTTCATTTGTCACCAGCTATGCTCCAGACTTCTTCTTAAGCCCTCCACCTCCCTTCTTTTAATATTTTGTCTTTTTCTTTTATAATATAAACTCCTTGAGGGCAAGGGCTATTCTTTTTGCTTGTATTTGTATTCCTAGTGCTTAGCACAGTGTCTGATGCATGTCAGAGATTCATAAATGTTTGGTGATTTGGTCTAATTTGTTCTCTCATTAGACTTTCTGCCAATTCATTTGTCTCTCCATCATTTCTTTTTGTTTCATGAAACGATGTAGCTAAGAATCTCTTACAATCCTTTTCTAAAAAGTTTTCCAAATGAGTTGCTTTCTAAACCTGTGTAGTATATAGGTTCTCTGACAAAGAGAACTGAATGCTTTCTGTCTGACAAAATTTCTAGGTTCTTTTGATCACATTGTGGCTACTTCATATCAGTTTAAATTTCTCTAGCAAAGTTAGTGATCCATGCTGATGTCTGTTCCATGATCCATTTCTTTTTTTCTTTCTTTCTTTTTTTTTCAAACACCAATAGTCTATTTGTATAGGTCAACTGGTACTGTTTTAATTGCATGCTAGGCATCTTCTGCTCTTTCTCTAAATAATTATTGATTTGGTAATGGATTTACCCTTTTCATTTTTGATACTGGTAATTTGGTTTTCTTCTTTCTTTTTTTTTTATTGAATTAACCAAGGTTTATCTATTTTGTTGTTTTTTTCCATAAAACCAGCTCTTAGTTTTATGTATTAATGCAATAGTTTTCTTAATTTTAATTTTATTAATCTCTCCTTTGGTTTTCAGTATTTCTAATTTGGTATTTAATTGGAGATTTTTAATTTGTTCTTTTTTTAGTTTCTTTATTTGCATGCGCAATTCATTGATCTCCTCTTTCTCCGTTTTATTCATGTAAGCATTTAGAGATATAAAAATTCCCCAAGAACTACTTTCACTGCATCCTATAAGTTTTGGTATGTTGTCACATTATTGTCACTCTCTTGAATGAAGTTATTGATTGTTTCTATGATTTTTTGTTTGACCCATTCATTTTTTAGGATTAGATTATTTGGTTTCCAATTAATTTTTAGTCTATCTTTCCATGGCCCTTTATTACATATAATTTTTATTGCATCATGATCTGAAAAGGATGCATTTAATATTTCTGCCTTTCTGCATTGGATTGTGAGGTTTTTATGCCCTAATACATGGTCAGTTTTTGTGTATGTGCCATGTACCACTGAGAAAAAAGTTCAATTTTCTCTAGAAGTCTACCATATCTAACTTTTCTAAAATTCTATTCGCCTCCTTAACTTCTTTCTTGTTTATTTTGTGGTTAGATTTATCTAGTTCAGAGAGGGGGAGGTTGAGGTCCCCCACTAGTATAGTTTTGCTGTCTATTTCTTCCTGTAACTCCCTGAATTTCTTCTCTAAGAATCTGGATGCTATACCACTTGGTGCATATATGTTTAGTAATGATATTACTCCATTGTCTATGGTGCCTTTTTGCAGGATGTAGTTTCCTTCTTTATCTCTTTTAATAAGATCCACTTTTGCTTTTGCTTTGTCTGAGATCAGGGTTCCTATCTCTGCTTTTTTTTACTTCAGCTGAAGCATAATATATTCTATTCCAGCCTTTACCCTGTGTGTGTCCCTCTGTTTCAAATGTGTTTCCTGTAAACAACATATTGTAGGATTATGGTTTTTAATCCATTCTGCTATCCACTTCCATTTTATGGGAGAGTTTATCCCATTCACATTCACAGTTATGGTTGCTATCTGTGTCTTTCTCTCCATCCTATTTCCTCTCTGTTTGTGCTTTTTTCTCCTTTCTACCTTTCCTTCCTCACTAGTGTTTTGCTTTTGACCATTGCCTCCCTCAGTCCCGCCTCCATTCTATTAGCCCTCTCCCTTTTTTTCCCTTTACCCTTACTATTTCTTACTTTCCTTCTATCCTCCCTCCCTTTTCTTTCCCCCTTTCCCTCCTACTGCCTATAAGGCAAGTTAGATTTCTATACCTAACTGATTATATTATTCCCTCCTTGAGCCAAATCTGATGAGAGTAAGGTTCAAACAATGCTTATCTCCCTCCCTTCTTTCCCTCTAATGTAATAGGTTTTTGTGCCTTTTCCTGTAATGTAATTTACCCTTGTCTGCCTCTTCCTTTCCTTTTCTCCCAGTACAATCCCTTAATTAGATCCAGTTAATCCACTCCCACTTAGATTTTTTTTATCATTACATCAAAGTCAACTTATAACCACACCCTCTATCTATATATACCCCTTTAAAATGTGTAATAACAATACAGTTCTCAAGAGTTACAAGTGTCATCTTCCCTTGTAGGGATGTAAACAGTTACTAATAACATGTTGTTTTTTTCTATCCTGTTTACCTTTTTATGTCTCTCTTGAGTCTTGTATTTGAAGATCGAATTTTCTGTTGAGCTCTGGTCTTTTTATCAGGAAGGTTTGGAAGCCCTCTATTTTATTGAATATCCCTCCTCCCCTGAAAGGTTATGCTCATTTTCGCTGGGTAGTTGATCCTTGGTTGTAATCCAAGCTCCTTTGCCTTATGGAATATCGTATTCCATGCCCCACAATCTTTTAATAATGTAGAAGCTGCAAGGTCCTGTGTAATCCTGACTGTGGTTCCATGATATTTAAATTGTTTCTTTCTGGTTGCTTGCAGTATTTCCTCTTTGACCTGGTAATTTTGGAATTTCGCTACTATATTCCTTGGTGTTTTCAATTTGGGATCTCTTTCAGGAGGTGATTGGCGGATTCTTTCTATGGCTATTTTACCCTATGGTTTTAGGACCTCAGGGCAGTTTTCCTTGATGATTTTCTGAAAGATGCTGTCCAGACTCTTTTTTTCATCATGGGTTTCAGTTAAACCAATAATTTTTAAATTATCTCTCCTGGATCTATTTTCCAAGTCAATTGTTTTACCAATAAGGTATTTTATGTTTTCATCTATTTTTTCATTCTTTTGTTTCTGTTTGACTGATTCTTGCTCTCTCATAGAGTCATTAGCTTCCACTTGCCCAATTCTAATTTTTAAAAAATTATTTTCTTCTATTAGATTTTGTACCTCCATTTCCATTTGGCCCATTTTACTTTTTAAGGAGTTCTTCTCCTCAGTGAGTTTTCATGCCTCCTTTTCTGTTTGGCCAGTTCTACTTTTTTAAGGAATTGTTTTTCTTCAGTGTACTTTTTTTCCAGTTGGCCAATTGTATTTTTTAAGGACTTGTTTTCTACAGTTAATTTTTGTCCTTCCTTTTCCAAGCTATTGACTCTCTCTTGCATACCTCTCATTTCTTTCCCCAATTTTTCTTCTATCTCTCTTATTTGACTTTTAAAGTCTTTCTTGAACTCTTCCAAGAAAGCTTTTTGGGCTTCAGACCAGTTCATATTCCCTTTTGAGGTTTCAGATGTGGGTTTGTTGACAATGTTGTCTTCTGAATTTCTGCCTTGATCTCTCCTATCCCCATAATAAGAATCTACGGTCATTTTGCTCATGGTGTTTGTTTATTTCCTGACCTTTAAAAAAATTAAGCTCTCCTGCTGGGGAGCAGGGGACACTGACCCAAGCTTCTTGTGCTGGAAGCCCAGTTGGAGGCTGTAGGGTTCTGGTAGCTTACCTGGTGTTAGGCTGGAATCAGCAACACTGGAGCTCTAGGGGTAGCGGTAGCGAGTCTGGCCCCTGGAGGATGCCTGCTCACCTGGGTCTTTTGCTCCTTTCTTTGGCTCCTTGCAAATGGATGTTTTGCTGCCACAGGGTGTTTCTCTGCCTTGAGTTTTCCCTTTTGGAGTTGTGCTTCTCAGAGTTTTGCTGTGGCATGGGGAGACTTGGCTGCTGGAGAAAGCTGTAGCACGTGGTGGTTTTCTGAGCTGGTTTCTGCTGGTTCCCCTGCCCCTACTGAGGCACTCAGGGGTCCTGGTGTTGGTGCTTGCCTGCTCCATCACCTGAGGTTCAGGATCTCCCCATGGTATGCTGAGGTGGGGTTTTCTGCTAGCTTGCTGGAACGCCTCCCATTCTGTACTGCTCCCCCTCCTTTAGAGCAAGAGGAGCCTTTCCCATTAATCCCCCAAGCTTCCTGGGCTACAGGACTGCTGCACCCCATCTTTCTGCTAGTTCAGCTATTCCAGGGTTTTTCCTGGGGTGATATTTTCTGAGCTTTCAGAGGTCAATAAGGGAGGGTGAGAATGACTTACTTCTTACTCTGCCATCTTGGCTTCCAGAAGCGGGACTGCTATAAATATTTTTGTACAAATGGGTCCTTTTCTTCTTTCTTTGATCTCTTTGGGTTATAGGCCTAGTAGATATCTATTTAGGTCAAAAGGAATGTACAGTTTATTAATTTTGGGAGGATAGTTCCAAATTGCTTTCCAGAATGGCTGGACCATTTCACAGTTCCATCAACAATGCCTCAGTGTGCCTGTTTTCTCAGAGCACTTCCAACATTTGTTGTTTTACTCTTTTGTCATCTTTGCCAGTTTGATGAGTCTTCGACCTTTTTTTTTTCAGCCAAAGACAAGGTTTATTAGAACATCCATCATATTGGGCAGACTCTTAAGGAGTCTGAACATTGGTAAGCGATTGGCTAGATTATAAGAATCTGAGCAATGGCTATATTATAAGAATCTAAACTGTGACTAGATTTTAAGAATCTTAGCACCTTAATGGTGACAAAATGGACCTTATATACAGAAAGACTGTGGGAGGGATCTAGTAGTGGCCAAGTAGTTTGGGGTGACTAGAGAAGGGGTCTAGATAAGATTTAGGGTGGGAAGTGGCCTGGGGCCTTAGGAAGGAAAGACAATGGAGGGCTAGGCTAGGTTAAGGGTAACAGAATTGGGAGAGTGGGTGTAGCCACAATGAAAGGCCAATTGATGGGATTATACCTCAGGCAAAATCCAGAGATTTGGTCGTGTGGGTAAGTCCTGGGTTTTTCCTTTTTGGGGTCTAGCTCCCATCCTCATCATTCCCCCCTCAGACAAATGGGACTCAAATTCTTTTGGGATAAGGGGCAAAGGTCTTGGTTTCTGAAACTGCTTCCTGCTGTCAAGAGGCATAGAGCTGTCCCTGCCTCGAGGGGGTCCCAAAGAGGAGGTTGACTGGAACCAAGCACAGGCTGCATCCAGGGAATGATGAGGGGGAATGTTGGCTGGTGCCTGCTGCTTGCTATCAATTGTAGGTGAATGGCCTGTAGTCTGGAAGACACAAATCTGACAGAAAAGACTTCAGGGCCTAGATATGACAGGGTAAAACATCCTTAGCTCTGTTTGGATTCAGATAATTCAGTTTTTCAACCATGCAGTATCAAATCCACCTCATAGCCAGACTCAGAAATAGCCAGGTGGGTAACATTTCCTTTCAAAGGAACATAATGGGGAAACTGAGCCAGGAGGATCCCATCTTAGACTGAGGCTAAAATTGTCCTCTTGGTTTTTCCTGATGTTGACTTCCCACCAGTATCACATTCTCTGAGTAGTTTGTTCCACCTCTCTTCCTGAAGAAATTTTTTTTGGGCCAGAAAGTGATGGCTAGAACCAGTTCTTACTGTTCATGAGAACTAATTGTTAAATTTTCAGTATGAGCATTTATACCTTGGAAATCAGCAAATGCTGTGGCTCAGGTCTTGATTTATTGTTTGGGTGGTTGTCTAGAATTAAGAAAGTGATGGAGAAAATGTTGATAACTCAGATTAAACTTAAAGTGTGTCCTAAGTACTTTTTCTTTTCTTCTGGAGAGATGAATGGTTGTTAAACATTTACCAACACACACCCCAGCCCCAGACCTGTGGATTCATTAGTTCAAGGAATTTCTGGTGTGGAAACTTCTGAAACCTATGCAGACCAACAACTCATCTGTAAAATATACTATTAAAGAGTAGCTTGAGATACTGAAAGGTTAAGTGATTTATCATTGGACACACAGTACATGCGATGAATAGGATGTAAACTTGTGTCTTCCTAATGCTATCCACTAGGGCAAAAAAAAAAAAAGGTTTTTGTTATATGTAGGCATGAAGCTTCTGTGTAGTCTGTAATCCCACGGTTTCTTTTCTTGATTCTGAATTTATTTTCCATAATTTTTTGACCCATCTTTTCCTATGTACATCTTCACATTGAAGTTAGTGAATATTAAAGGACATATTGATCAAAATTGGAGGGTCTTATTGAGTTCATATAATTTATCTACCTTCTCATTTTCTTCAACAAATGTTGGTCTATAAGTTATAATTATCTTCATGTTGGTCTCTTTGTTTATGTTTGTCTTTAACATCACAATATAAGATGACCAAATGTCTTATGAAACAATTTGGTGTTGTTGTTTTTGGATGACTGACAGAGACAATTCTACCAACTCATTTATTCACTTATTTCCCCTTGGAATGCCAAGAAGAACCTGTGAGCTTTCCCTCCATTTAGCAGTAACTTTCTTACATCTTACAATTTTATTTATAATGGTAATATTTAGTTCATTCAACAGCATAATGTAGACTCATTGACTTCTTGACTGTCCCTCACACATAGTACCCTATTGCCTGTTTCCTTGCCTTTGTATTTGCCATTCTCTATACATTCTGGGTACATTCAGATTATACTTTCTGGGCACATTCTGGGTACACCCTTCTCACCTCCACCTCATAGAACCCTTCACTTTGTTTAAGATGCAGCTCAAGTATTACCTTCTACTTGAATAAATTTCTCAATACCCTGTCCAAAGCTGGTTCCCTCATTCTCTAACTGCCTTTTATTTAATAATGTTTTAATTTTATATTTACTTATTCTGTATAGTCCTATATTGTACATGTTATCTCCCCTGTTATGAACTCCCTGAGAGTAGGCTTGTTTTGTCTTGTACTTGAGCACCTATCACAGGGGCTTAAGATTGGGGTGAGAGTTGGGGTGTGTAAGAACTACAGAATTTAGTGTTGGAAAAGACTCCCATGGCCAAATGGTTTAACCTTTACCTGAAAAGGAGTCCTTACAATGAAATAACCAACAAATGGTCATCTACCCTCTGCTTGAATTCCTATAAACGAAAGAGAACCTTATAGGTTTGCAAAATATCAAGTCTTTCCTAACATCAGTTTCATCGACATTCATAAATATGCAATCAAATGAGCATCTTGTACATCTGTTGCTTGATCCATTTCAAATGCAAAACAGAATGATTTTTCAATTGACAGCAGAGTTTTTTAGAATATGGGCAATTCTCCTTTCCATTCTATTATCTTCAAGTAGGACCATTTGAAGCTGTTTTACGTAGAATTTACTGTCTTTTCAACCTTGTCAATTACCAACACTTTATCCTATCACATGAGGCTTTTTTCTACTTAGCAATTCTATGAATTATTTTATAAAATAGGAGCAATCCTTTTGATATCACAGGTACGTCTTTTGAAAAAGGGTTTTTATTTTTTGCTTATTTAAAGTTTTTAATTTTCTCTGGAAAAATTCCATTGTCTTACAGACATTCTTTATGTATAATTTCTAGAGGTTTTTTTTTAATTTTTAATTTTTTTATTTTTAGGCAATTGGGGTTAAGTGACTTGCCCAGGGTCACACAGCTAGTAAGTGTCAAGTGTTTGGTCTGAGGCCGGATTTGAACTCAGGTCCTCCTGACTTTAGGATCAGTGCTCTATCCACTGTGCCATCTAACTGCCCAAGAGGTTTTTTAACATAGTAGATTTCATGCTGTTTTAAGCTAAATCATTTGTACTGAATAGACACAGTAAGTAGTCTTTCCCTGTGAATTTGAATGATAAATATAGTGGATTAGACTTTCAGAATTTGGGTTTTTTACTTTATGTTTCTCTATTTCCTCTATTTAAACTGTCTCAGTTGTCTTTATGGTCATGTATTTTTCCATCACGAATAGATATTATTTTATTTTAAAAGAGATAAAAATTAAAATGAATGTAAATTTAATTGTTGAACATTTCAAAGGATTATCTCAAGTTATCTCAATTATCTTCAAAGGATTACCTTTCTCAAGAGATTGTAGTTTTTTTAAGTTGAAGTGTTTTGGAAAACTGCTTATACTTAGTGAATGATGTTTAGAAATACATTGTGGTACTTTTAATTATCACAAAAAGATTGTTTAACTTTGATTTTACACACTTCATGTTCAAATGCAGTATGCAGTTCAGAAACACAACTCACCTGTGTCATGAGCTTACTCTAAAGATGGTCTGGCAGATTGTGCACACATTGACTCTGATTTGACCTCGTTTATGCATATCATAACAAATAATCTCTGGGCTGCATTCACTGTCAATTGGAGTTAGTCTGATGCTTGTCAACTGTGTTTTGAAGTTTGTTTCACAGAAAAAAGTGGATAAATTTATGTGAGAGTTGTACTTGAAAATATCCAAGTATTTTGACCATATTTTTGAGCCCTTCCATAGAGGGCCTTGCATACTCTCCCTGGGGAGCGCCCCGCAGTTTGGAAAACTCTGATCTAGAGTATCTCAACTTTATCTTTATCAGTATTGTAAAATTTTGACAAAATGTATTTCAACAAGTTTGAATATTTTTGTAAATATTTTATTATGAAATACTTTTGTAAGTTGGAGAAGGTATTATGAAATTGAATAGCAATATGTTTCTGGAAGCCTAAAACGGTTGGACATCATCTTAAATTTCCTCTGCTTGACTTGGAATATGATATAGAAGGAACTTTCTGCAGGAACTTAAGCTAGTAACTTTCAATTAGAAGTCATTACTTAGACAATTTCCATTTCCAGGTCATTCATGGCATCTACAATAAATGAGACACACCAGCCATAGATCTCTAAGGAATTTCACAAGCTTCTATCTAAATCATTCCTTGCCTACTCAGTTCTTAATGATGTTATTCAGGATGCCATTAAGTTAGCAGTGTCTTTAATAATTAGTCCCCAGACAGTAATCAGGGAATTTTGTAGTTCTGCCTCTGACCTAGAGATATTAGAGATAAGATGAAGATTAGAGGTGTCAGTTTTTAAGGGCAGTTTGCCTTCTTGGGACAGGTGCATTCTGCTCCAGGGGAGATTCCATAAAACAAACTAGAAACCCCAAGAGAAACCTTTTCTAATTCAAGCAGGCACTCATGACCTACTTTTAAAAATAATTTGAAAAGCCTCTGTCAAGCGCAAGCAATCAAAACCCAGATTCTCTATCATCCTTTTATAACAAGCATCACAACTGTTCCATCTGCTCACCCCAACAGCTTAAATACCCTTCTGACAGTCATTTCTTTCCTTTCTTCATTGGCACCCTGAAGAAGGGAGAGCAATGTTAGGGTATTGACTGAAGGATGCTGCATATTGAAATATAGGGTAATTAGTTTTTTTCCATGGGAAATGGAATCACTGACCTGGAAGTCATATTCCAGACAGAATTACTGCATTGAAAAAAGCTAATAAATCATCAGATTCTTCCTCTTATTTCTTGTCTTCTCATCATTCTTCCTATGAATATATGCCTATTGGAGTGATCAATATTTATCTGTGTGTATTTGTATTGAAAAAACGTGAACCCTTTCTGCCTATTACAGTCTTCTTTACTTTCTGATTAGAGTTTCTAATAGCAGACTCGGCATGTTGGCAAATAACCCTCTCAGACTCATGGTCTTGGTTGAGGGGAAGGGAAGGAAACAAACATTTATATAGTGCCTACTATGTGCCAGTTGCTATGTTAAACACTTTTTTACAAATATCTCATTTGATCCTCATGACAACCCTGTGAGGTAGGTGCTGTTATTATCCTTTACATTTGAGGAAACTGTGGCAAAGTGATTTGGCTCACCCAGTTAAGGGTCACCCAGCTAAGTAAGAGAAGACAGATTTGAGCTCAAGTCTTCCTGACTCCAGACCTGGACTCTATCCATTGTGCCACCAGCTCACCAGCTGCCTCTAGAGCTGTAGTTCTTTTTTTTTTTATTTTGTCAGGGAAAACAAAATGTTTATTTGAATTTTAAGTTGATTATAATTCAGTCCTACTCCAGTGCCTTTATAATGTGAAGTTTTCAGTGACTTCTTTGGGGGATAGAGTTTTTAACCCGAGGTCCATAAATGTGGGTTTTGTTTTTTCAAAAATATATTGGTAACTGTATTATATAATTGGTTTCCTTTGAAATCCTATGTTTTATTTTATGCTCTTTTATTTTTTATGGTAATTTTTATTTATTTTTTTTTTGTTTTCAACATTTACTTCCACAAAATTTTGAGTTCCAAATTTTCACCCCATCTTGCCCCTCCCACCATCCCAAGATGGCATGCATTCTGGATACCCCTTCCCCTAGCCTGCCTTCCCTTCTGTCTCTCTCCCCCCCTTTTCTTATCCCCTTCCCCTTCAATTTTCCTGTAGGTTAGGATGGATTTCTGTACCCCATTTCCTGTATTTCTTATTTCCTAGTTGCATGTGAAAACATTTTTTTAAATATGTATTTTTAAAACTTTGGGTTCCAAGTTTTCTCCCTTCCTCCCTCCCCACCCACCTTCATTGATAAGGCAAGTAACTAAGTATAGGTTATATGTGTGCAGTTATGCAAAACACTTCCATAGTAGACATGCTGTGAAAAACTAACTCTATTTCCCTTAATCCTATCCCCCCCCCATTTATTCTATTCTTTCTTTTGACCCTGACCCTACTCAGAAGTACTTGCTTCTGATTACCCCCTTTCCCAATCTGCCCTCCTCTATCATCCCCCTACTTTTTTGTCCCCTTCCCTCCCTATTTTCCTGTAGGGTAAGACAGATTTCCACACCCAATTGAGTGTCTATGTTATTCCCTCCTTAAGTCAAATTCTATGAGAATAAGATTCACTCATTCCCTCTCACCTTCCCCCGTTTCCCCTCCACTGTAAGAGGCTTTTCTTTTCTGTTTTTTTTTTTTGTGAGATAATTTACCCTGTTCTACCTCTCCCTTTCTCCTTCTCCTAGTATAATCCTCTCTCATCTCTTAATTTTATTCTCTAGATATGACCCCTTTGTTTTCAACTCACCCTGTGCCCTCTATCTATCTATCTACATCTATATATACATACATATAATTTTTTCCCCTCCAACTACCCTAATACTGACAAAGGTCTCATGAGTTACAAATATCATCTTTCCATGCAGGAATGTAAACAGTTCAACCATAATAAGTCTCTTATAATTTTCTCTTTCCTGTTTACCTCTTCATGTTCTACTTGAGTCTTGTATTTGAAAATCAAATTTTCTATTCAGCTCTGGTCTTTTCATCAAGAATGCTTGAAAGTCCTCTATTTCACTGAATGACCATTTTTCCCCTGCAGGATTATACTCAGTTTTGCTGGGTAGGTGATTCTCGGTTGTAATCCTATCTCCTTTGCCCTCTGGAATATTATATTCCATGCCCTGTGGTCCCTTAATGAAGAAGCAGCTAAATCTTGTGCTATCTTGATTGCGTTTCCACAATACTTGAATTGTTTCTTTCTGGCTGCTTGTAATATTTCCTCCCTGACCTGGGAACTCTGGAATTTGGCTACAATATTCCGAAGAGTTTTCCTTTGGGGATCTCTTTCAGGAGGAGATCTGTGGATTCTTTCAATTTCTATTTTGCCCTCTGGTTCTAAAATATCAGGACAGTTTCCCTTGATCATTTCTTGAAAGATGATGTCTAGGCTCTTTTTTTGATCATGGCTTTCAGATCGTCCAATAATTTTTAAATTCTCTCTCCTGGATCTATTTTCCAGGTCAGTTGTTTTTCCAATGAGATATTTCACATTGTTTTCTAATTTTTTATTCTTTTGGATTTGTTTTACAGTGTCTTGATTTCTCATAAAGTCACTAGCTTCCAATCTCTCCATTCTAATTTTTAAGGAAGTATTTTCTTCAGTGAGCTTTTGGACTTCCTTTTCCATTTGGCCAATTTTGCTTTTTAGGGCATTCTTCTCCTCCTTGCCTTTTTGGACCTCTTTTGCCATTTGGGTTAGGCTATTTTTTAAGGTGTTATTTTCTTCAGTATTTTTTTTTTTTGGGTCTCCTTTAGCAAGCTGTTGACTTGTTTTTCATGATTTTCTTGCATCACTCTCAGTTTTTCCTGTACTTCTCTTATTTGCTTCTCAAAATCCCTTTTGAGCTCTTCCAAGGCCTGGGACTGATTCATATTCTTCTTGGAGGCTTTGGATTTAGGAGCTTTGGCTTTGTTGTCTTCTTCTGGCTGTATGTTTTGATCTTCTTTGTCACCAAAGTAAGATAATATAGTGTGACTCTTTTTTGTGCTGCTTACTCATGATCCTTGCCAGTTACTTGAGTTTTAAACTCTTTGTTAAGGTAAGAGTCTACTTCCAGTGTGGAGAATGTACTGTCCCAAGCTTTGGAGGTTTGTACAGCTGTTTTTAGAGATAATTCTAGGGACCTGAAAATTTTCATTTCTTGCAAGGTGCTATGATAAGGGGCGAGGTGTTTCTTCTCCACCACCACAACAAGCTCCACCACACCAGAGTTCCTTCTTGCCCCAGGACCGCCTCTTAGAACTGTGACCCAGATCCAAGCACTGGTAAAGCAAGAGATTCCTGCCTCAGCACTGGCAAAGAGATCCCTTCAATCCCCCTCTGATATCCCCCTCTGATCAGCCACCAGATTCCCCCGCAGTCTGTGGGCCAGAAGCTCAGGAAACAGCCGCGGCCCTTGGGGTGGCTGAGACCTAGCTCCTTCTCTCACCACAGTCACAGACTTTTTTCACTGCCCTTCTAAGTTGTCTTTGGTGTTTGTGGGTTGAGAAGTCTGGAAACCACCACAGCTACTTGCGATTCAGTCCTTTGAGGCCTGCTCCAGGGTCGCTGCGGCCTGTGCGCCTACACTGCACTGCGCTCCTCTCCCCGCCCGGCATGATATACCTCTCTGATCAACCATTCAGGCTGTCTTTGGCTGGAAATTTGTTTCACTCTGTCTTTTTGTGGGTTCTGCTGCTTTAGAATTTGTTTAGAGCCATTTTTTATAGGTATTTGGAGGGGTTTGGGGGAAGAGTTCAAGCAAGTCACTGCTTTCCCTCCGCCATCTTGGTTCTGCCCTATTTTATGCTCTTTTAAAGCATTATTATGAAAAGGTATTCACAGGCTTTACCAGATTTCCAAAGAGGTCTATGACACACACAAATAAAACCCTGGTTTAAAGCATAAGGTACTATGCTTAAACATAGGCATGCCTCACCTGACTGCCAAATGCCAGACTGATTATTTTTCTACTGTTTCTAAATATTCCAATAATACTGCCTTATCAGAAATTATTTCCTCGTGTTTTTATACTATTTCATCCTGTTTGCATTGTCCTTCAGTTCCCCTTAGTTGTATAATATATTATATGTTATCCATTACTTCTTTATGTCCCATCTACCAAAGTCACATGGGCTAGCATTATTTGAAAACTGAGCAGACAAAAAAAAAGGGGGGGGGAAGGATGAAGAGGAGAAAGGGAAGGACTTTATTGAAACTTTAAAAAAAATACACAATAAGGAGCAGAAGGAAGTTGAGGGGGATACTGAGAAGCAAGTTAGTATTGGTTATGCCATATTAAATTATTTATATATACATATTTTAAAAGCTACATATAATCACTATTCACAGTTTCAGATAATATCCACTTTCTATTTTTCTTTGCATGTGCAAAGTTCATATTTGTTAATGTTTGTCAGGTTCACAATTTAAAAAAAAGATTCATAGATTGATTACATGTTAGAATTTGGTAACTGATGATCTTAGATCTTCATTCCTTGTTTTCATGTTGGCATAAGATGGTACTTAAATCTACCTTATTGATCAATTAGAAAGGAAAATAATAGCTTATGTAAATATGTGATAAATTGATTTTTATATTTTTACCAAATAGGACAGAGCTACTTTAGGATACTGTCCATATTCACACAGAACCACTTGGACAAAATTTTAGACCCATCATAGAAGAGTGATTCCCATTGCAATATACCCAACAATAGTCATTTAGGTTTTATTTTAAGACTCCTAATCAGAGGAAATCCACTACTTCCTAAGGTAGTCTATTCCACTTTTGGATGGCTGTTAGGGTTTTTCCTCCCTGAAATCAAGCCAAAATTTGCCTCTTTGCAACTTCTACTCATTGCTCTTGATTTTTCATTCCTATCCCCTTCAACACTCTTACTCAAAAGTTTCTACTTGACTCCACCCACCACTTCTACTGTGCCCTCTGGAATACCTACTCTGTAGTCAGCACACTTCCCTTCATCTTGAATCTTTTCCTCTCCCATTCCTAACAACTGGCTGTTACTAAAATCTCTCTTCCCCCTGATGACATAGCCTCTCTGGCCTCCTTTTCCTACACTGGATGCACTTTCAATCATTCTCCTTGGCTCACTGGCTGAGGTGGAAGAACTGGAGTACTCCTTGCTCCCTATTGCCACTTCCAGGTTCTACCCCTTCCTTCATCACTCAGGATCCTCTTTTCTTTTGACTTCCATGCTATATATATCTTAGTTGTTGTCTACAGACTCCCAGGTCACTCCCTTTCCTTCCTCAATGAGTTCAATATCTGGCTCAAAATTTTTCTCTCCTCCCCAACTCCTGCCTTCATACTAGGGCAATTTCAACATATATATTGATTGTCTCTCAAATACCCTAGCCACTGAGTTCCTCAACCTACTTACCTCCCATGAGCTACTCCTCTACCCCACTCCAGTCATACACAAAGATCATATCTTTGATCTTGCCATCACCCACAAATGAACCACCTCTACATTCTAGAATGCTGGAATCCTCCTTTAAGTGCCAACTAAAATCCCACCTTCTATAAGATGCCTTTCCCAACCTCTTAATTCTAGTGTCTTCCCTCTGTTAACTATTTCCTATTTATACTGTATATAGCTTGGGTTTTTTTTTTAATGTATTTGTTTGCATGTTGTCACCCCCATTAGATTGTAAGCTTCTTGATGGTAGGGGACTGTTTTCTGCCTCTTTTTTTTATTCCTAGCACCTAGCACAATGCCTGGCACATAACAGGTGCTCAATGCATGTTGATTGATTGATTGCTTGAGTTTATTCTTGGAGGCCAAAACAGAACAGGTCTCTTCTACTGGACAATCCTTCAAATTCTTAAGCTCTCATTTGCCCTACCCACCCAATGCTAACCCAGTGCAAATTGTCTCTTCTCTAGTCAAAATTTTCTCAGTTCTTTCAACCAGTTCTCATAGGGTATAGATTCAAGGTCCTTCACCATCTTGGTTGCTGTGCTCTGGAAACTCACCATCCTATCAATCTTTCCTAAACTTTGGTGCCTAGAATGAACACAGCATTATAGGTGTGGTCTTGCCAAGGTATAGAATAGCAGGTCTAGATCATATACCCATTCCTCATAGCTGTGTATCTTCTAATGTAACCCAAAATTATGTTAGCTTTTTTTGGTTGCCACATCACACTGCCAATTCATTTTGAGTTTATAGACCCCTAAAAATCTCTCTTGAAACATAGCTCTGAAAAATCAGGCTTTGTTAAAGGCCATTGTGATTCAAATGGAGCTTCGTGCCTATGCCTTTAAACCCAAATCACTCTGGCTTTCATTGATTGGCCAATAATAGGTCCCAGCCCAAGCCTTACTTGCTCATGGTTTGGGTTTTGATGACTCAGAGTGAGTGTAAATAGCAACTATTTCTGTTCTGGCCAGAAACTCTGAGAGTCTTCCCCTCCCAGATTGATTCTTTTGTGAAGGCAAACTAGGCTGTCTTTTGCCTCAATTCTTACCCAGCCTTTAATTATTGAATGGGCATTGCCTTAGACAAACTGAGACCCAGGAAAGACCTTAGCTTAAAAAGACCATGGTCTCCCACTGCATCTGGGGCCATTGCTAGTTGTTTTGACCTATGTCTTGCCACTGGACTCTGATGACTCTGGAGGAGAGAGGGGGCTGATGACTTTGCACAGACTTGCCTCCCTTAAATCCAATTCACTTGCATTCAAGACATCACCCTCCTGATGTCATTGGTCCTCTTAAAGAGTGAAGGATGAGCAATAACAACAATGATGATATCACACTGCCAATTAATTTTGAGTTTACAGACTCCTAAAACCTCTAGTCACGAACTATTGTCTAATCCCCGACTCTTGTACTTGTGAAGTTAAAGTTGAGTGAGTTCTAGCTGCAAAATGCCTTACTATAGGAAAATGGAGTCTATATAAAAGTTGTTGAAAGCATGTGTTATCATCTGCAAATATTTATTGAACTTCCATCAAGTGCATGGTGTATGTCCCTTGTCTAGTGTATAAGACATGATTGTAGTTAATGAAGAACTTTAATATAAACTGAAATGATGTGGCCCTCTCCTAATTGATAGAATTCCCAGCCCCAACCTCCAGGGTCCTTCTGCTCACTTATTTCAGTGCCTACTGTAATGATTTTAATATGTTTGGAAAAAGCTGAATGAAACTTGGGGGACAGCCAAAAGACTCCCCAGAATTTTGATACTCTTTTTTGTGATCCAGTAATTGTGATCAGGTTGTTAATTGTTCCTTGAAAAGTGAATTAATTGGGTGTTTGGGGTCTGATTAGCTATGTTGAATTTGGTTATCAGGTGTTAGTTCAATTTGTTTTAAAATTAATTAACCTTCTAAGGCACTTGGAAGTTCATCTCATAGCTCACTGATAGAAAGGAATTATGGAGCTCCGCTACATCCACAAGATAAAACTATATTTCTTTACATTTTCATATAGGCCATGTTAAGACAGATGGGATTCAGGGAAATTAAGGGTTCCTTTGATATCAAGTGAGAGCTATTATTCTATCACTTCTTATACTTGTTTCTCACACTGACTAATTTCTTTTATTTAATAATTACTTTTAACATTTTAATAATATTTTATGTAGTGGTTTATCATTCAAAAAGCACTTTTATATCATCTCATTTTTATCTTCATAAAGCCCTGTGAGGTAAGCAAGACATATGTCAATTAATCCTTCTGAGCTTTAGTTTCTTCACTTGTAAAGTGGGGAGAAGTGACTTGTATGAAGTCTTAAGGCTAGTAGTAAATGGCAGATCTACCAAACATAGGTCATTCAATTACTAGTTCTAAATCCACCCCTCTCCCCTACCCACTTAACCAAGAAGATTATTGTTTACAAGCAAATGAATAGCACACAAGGGAATATTCTTTTAAAAACTTTACATTTTGAAAAAAATTTACTGAAATTTTTTTGTTTTTATATCACATTCATTTCTGACCATGTATCAGCATAGCCCTATTTTATCTGTCAAGCCTTCCCTTATAACAAAGATTTTTTTTTAAGGAGTTGAGGAAAACCAACTGAGAAATTAACTCTGTCTAAAAGTATATGCAATATTCCACCATCCATAATTTGTTGTTCCATAATCCACTACCTCTTCAATAAGAGGCAGAAAGTACATTTTCTTATAACTTCGCTGGGGCCAACCTTGATCATAATTATATCTTCAGTTTTGTTTTAGCCACTGTTCCCGCATAATTCCAAAATGTTCTTCCAGATGGTCGGACTATTTCATTGTTTCATCCAAGAATACATCTGCATGGCAAGGGATCCTTCTTTAAAAACTTTTCTATTGATATCTTTTGTTTTTACATCACCTTCATTTCCAAACATATTCTTCCTTCATATCTGATCCAGAGAACCATTCCTTATAGCAAAATATAAAAGTGAAAGAAGAAAAAAAGTTCAGAAAAAGTAACCAAGCTATCAATAATTTGACAGCATATGCAGAGTTCAATTCCCATAGTCTTCCACTTCTGGAAGAAAAGGGGAGATCAGCATTTTCTCACCTCTTTTTCAAGGCCAAGTTTGTTCATTATAATTACACAGTATTCAATTTCAATATTTGTTATTGTTCTTTCAGTTTACATTGTTGTAGGATCATATGAGATAATACATATAAAATGCTGTGTAAATCTTGAAGCTGTTATTATTATTATTATTGTAGTCCAAGAGATCCTATTGTCCTTACCATTTAATAAGCATCTTTTGTTGTTGTTGTTGTTCAGTTGTCTAGCTGCCCAAGCAACTTTTAGGAGTGGTCAAAGGGAAAGAAAAAATATGAATGATGCAGTCGAGAAAATAAAATCAAAATGATCACCATATGAATCAATATTTGAGGGCCTGGAATATGCAGTTCATTGTACAAAACAGCTATATGTCTTGATTTTTAAACTTTTACCTCTGTTGTCATCATAGCTATAGGTAATGTCACTTTTCTCCTTTCCCAATTTTGATCTTAACCTAATTCAAATAAACGTTTTGTAACTCACTTAAATCTCTCACCTCTTTGTCTTATCATCACCTAGACCGTGCCAAACCCCAAACATGTATTACCAGTACTATCACCTCCTCCTCTCTTACATGTTGCTGAATAGTGACAGAGGAAGTCATGCAGTCATCCAGATTGGGTCCACTGTAAATTCATATCCTCTAATTTCAACTGGGCTCTCACTAAATCAAGACAATGCTTTCACACTTCCTTAGCTGATTTTCTGTTGCACTCCCCATGAACTGTCTACAACCTTCCCCCCCTCCCTTAAGCCTTTCACACCGCCCTCTCCCCCTCAGTAGAGGATCTTGCCTCTTACTTTCCTGAAAAAAAAAATAGAGGCTATTTGCATGAGATGCCTCTTCTCCCTTGTTCTATAGCTCAGAATCCCTTGACATCTCCTCTAGGCCCTCATTCTTTCCTCCAGTCTCTGATGTAAAGGTAGACTTTTTCTTCATCAAGGCTGACTTCTCTACTTGTATCCTTTATCCTATTTTCTCTGGCAGATTGCTCCCACAATCATCTCTTCTTTCTCTATTTCTGTTACTTCCTTCCCTGTTGTCTATAATCATACACGAGGCTCCCCTCTCCTTAAAAAATGTTTAGTTGACCCAACATTCTGCCAAGTTATTGTGTTATTTGTCTCCTCTCTTTCACAGTTGAATTCCTAGAAAAAACTGTCTGCCCTTCCTCTCCTCTCACCTCTCAACCTTTGGCTATGCAGCTTCTGACCTCATTACTTTCCTGAAACTGCTTCTCCAAGGTTACCACTTGTCCCTTTAATTGCCAGATCCAATGAACTTTGCTCATTTCTCATCCTTTGCCACCACTCTGTAGCATTTGACACTGATGACCGCCTGGATGGCACTCTCCCTTCCCTGAGTTTTCATGACACTTTTGTGCTTTTCTTACCCATTTGGCCACTTCTCATCTCCTTTGCTGGATCATCTTCCATGTCCCACCCCATATATGTGAGTAAATTCTGAGGCTTTGACATCTCCCTCTACATGCTCTCTTGGTGATCTCATCAGATGCCCCAGAAGATGACTCCAAGATCTGTGTATCTCACGCTAGTCTCTCTCCTGGACTCTAGTCCCTTTGCACATTTTGCATTGGATAGCTTGTAGGCATCTCAAACTCAGCACATCCAAAATAGAACTTATTGCCCTAATTTCTCTTTTTCTTTTGCACGCACCAATATCCTTCTGATTATTCAGGTTTTTGACCTCAACAATCTCATTTTTTCCCACTTCCTCCCTCACCTACCACATCCCGTGAGTTGCCAGGTCTTATCTGTTCTATCTATACTTCCCATCTTAAATCAGACCCCTTCTTTCTACTTCTGTGACCACTACCCTAATTCAGCCCTCATCACTTCTCAGTTGGACTGTGTCAATAGCCTCATAGTCTGCTTCAAGACTCCAATTTGTTCTCCACACCACAGACAAAATGAGATTCTTAAAGCAACAGTCTGACCATGTCAACTCCCTGGAATCTCCTTAGGAAACCCTAGTTTCTGCACATTACTCTCTACTCTCCCTTATGTAATCTATGTTCTAGACAAACTGGTTTACTTGTTCCCCATAGCAAACTTCCTTCTCTGGTCTCTGCCTTTAGCATAGGCTGTCCCTTGTGCTTGGGAAGCACTCCCTCCTCACCTTTGTCTTGTAGAAATCCTAGCTTCAATCATGGCTCAGTCCAGGTTCCTCCTTCTCCATAAGAGGCCTATACTGGTATGTTTAGTTCTTAGTTCCTCCCTCCCCAAGAAATTACTGTGTACTTACTTAACTATATACTTGTTTTTTCCCTTAGAACATAGAGCATCTTGAGCACATGAACTGTTTATTTCTTGTTTTTTGTATCCACAGTGTCCACAGTACCATAGTGCCCAATACATAGTAGACACTTTTACAAATGTTTGTGATGGTGAGTGAATAAAAGGAAAAAGTAGAAAGGGGCAAATACAAGGGAGATGAATTTAGTAATCTCACCACTGCCAAATCGATGAGAGTGGGGGCAGGGAAGTAAGTAAAAGATTATTTCTGAACACCACAGTTTTTATTCCATAGCAAATTGTTCAAAGGGCAAGAGATGAGTCAGTAATGTCCTTTTGTTTACTAGAAAACCTAAAGACAACTTCCATTAGTGATGAGTTTTGTGACTTTTGTAGTTGGGGTAAGAGAATGTAAGGGAATGTCATCAACTTGTACCTGTTCCATTGATCATTTTTCTTTCTCTTCTAAACCTTATTTCAGTGTTCTTCATTTTATCTCTCCTATTGTGCCATTTAGCAATTTCCATCCTTTAAAAAGAAAGGACATGCTCTGATAATACCTTTAGAATCAGAAAATATCCAAGGATAATAAATGTTAGTAAGAATAAAGAAAGAACTGAGAGATAGAAACAGAATGAATAAATAAGAAAGTATTAAGCACACAATTTTTCCAAGCACCACTAAGAAGGAAGGATACAAATAGAGAAGCAGACAAATTCCTGCTCTCAAAAGGTGCTCACACTAATTGAGGGAGACAACACTTACCAGAGTTCCTCTGCAGGGTGAAGGGAAAGTTCCAGAAATCCAAGGGGTGGAGCCTCCATGGTGGTAAGGCCTAGGGCTCCTTAAGGGTGCACTGGAAAGTCAGATGGTGGTGTCTGGGGAGGGTGGTGGTAGAGCAGACGTACTTAACACCATTGGGAAGGGAAGAGTGCCCCACAGAGTCCAAGTGGAACAAGGATTCTGAGCTCCCTCTCATAGATGTGGTGATGGGGGAGGGAGGTCAGTGATCAGCAGGGGGTGGGAAGGGGAGGGAGGAAGGGGGCTGGAGAAGAGGCAGGAAGGTTGTGGGAGGGGTGCACTCTCTGACACCTGCTTTTTTCAGGCTCTCCAGTGCCTGGCTGGGTTGTAAATAGTTCTGGGGGGAGAGAGTCCTAGAGGAGAAAATGGTTTTCTTAACCATAAGCTTAGCCCCATAATGATGTGGGAAACTCTCCAGCTTTAAAGTGAATAGAAACATTTTGAAATATAAAAAAGTTCAAGAAACATAGTTTCTGGGTAATTAACAATCATTTTATTAATTATGGCTAGCAGATAATTAATAAAAGGGTCATTTGGTTGCCTCTCCTAAACCAAAGATGGATCATGGTGTCTTCTTAACACTTATATACCCTCAGAAGAGTGAGTGTTCCCTACAGATGACAATCAACTCTGATTGGTTAACAATGAGAATGAATATTATAACAAGAGGTAGACTTACTCTAATGAGGGGCTGGGGAACATGACTGATTATGTCACTCGTACTCCCAGACCTCCACCAGGCTTGGGCAATCTAGACAAAAAGTTTTCCCTTACCCCCACCCTGCCAAGCTTAAGTAGCACACAGTGGACTTCCTCACTTGGGGAGGGTCTGAACAAGATTGAGGAGAAAGTTAATCCAATCTCATCATGAGCAATGTCTTTCAGATTTTGGCTGAATAACCTCCAAGGGGCTGGTTTCTGAATGAGGAAACAGAAAGGGAAAAAATCCTAGATCTCCCCAATGGTAAATGTTAATTAATATGAAAGAAATAATCATTTCTTTGAAGTATAAGTAGTTTGGAAAATCTTTGAAGAATCCTCTAAAGAAGCGATTTCTAAGCTTTTTTTTAATGATATACCTCTATCAGTCAAAAATGTTTGAGCATATACTACCAATATACTCATATTTATTTATTATAAAGGTATACCCTTACACTATTAATATTATGTACATTATAAGACATTTGCAAAACTAGAAATCAAAAAGGATGAGATTAAGATGAAGTAGACATTTGTTAAATTTTTTCTTTATTAACAGTACAAAAAACATTTTGCTCTCAATAAAATTGTGAAGCATTTTTACTCAAATTTTAAGGTCTGATGTTATGTTTAGTTTTTTTTTTTTTGCAATTGGGGTTAAGTGACTTTCCCAGGGTCACATAGCTAGTAAGTGTGTTTGGTCTGAGGCCAAATTTGAACTCAGGTCCTCCTGACCACTGTGCCACCTAGCTGCCCCTGTTTAGTTTATTCTAATACTTGATTTTAATGGCTGTCAAAGGTAAAAAAGATACCCTATCAAGTTACTTGGATAACAATAGAAGAATTCATCATTGGGCTGCACTGCCTTATTTTTCAGTTCCATTCACCAATTATGCAAAGATTTTTGTTGAAATTTGGTGATTGAATTTCCATTATTTTCCTGATGTCAATCAGTTCTTTTCACAAACTAATTGAACTTACATTTTTATATGTATTTTAACAAATGGGTTCAAAGCCCATTGCCCATTCCCATGTGGAAGATTTTTAAATAAACTGGAAAATTCAGTTTCTTATATTTGTGCAGCTATAAAGGTTTTTATAAGTGACTCATGGTTTTCAGCAATAAGAGAGAGCTTAGTTTTAAAATATCTGGCTCATCATGATGGCTTCATATAATCAATAGCTCAATCACAATGCTTAGTACACACTTAGAGTGAGATTTGCCATTTAATGATAGTGGATATAAATATATATTTCAAATAATTTTGATAATTTTGAAGTTTTTTTGTTCAATTTCTTGTTATTTATGTTTAAATTGCCATTTTTTTTAACCTTGTAATGTGACTGATGAGCTCATCCTGGGAGAACTGTCAGTTGTGTCATTTTCTTGTTTGTGCTCACATTATTAGTTTTATTTTAAACCCTTAATTTCTTTTCCAGGATCCTTTTAAGCAACCTGTTCATTTTGTGAGGAGAGCTTACTTAGAATTATATAATATATGTAAATCCACTTAACCAGGCACAGGTAAACTATAACACATTGCAATATCCCGAAAGATAACAAATAGTGTCACTGTCAAACTCTCCAAATTGCATTAATTTCCATTCGTCCTTCAGGATATTTTTTATATAGTCTGTAAGATGTAATTATTTAACGTGTACTGAGCATTCAGTGTCAATCTATACATTAGATATTAGTAAAGCTTAATTGTTCCATTTAAAAAAGTATTTTTAATTTATGGACTAAAACAAATATTTCCATAACATAGTACAAGAAAAAAGATAATTACACATGAAACTGCAAGTCCACTATGCACAACTTGCAATTCCTTTCAAATATACAACAAAATTATCATATAAATTTCTTTTTTTCTTTTTGGTTCCTTTTTATTCACTCAGAAAACCTCTTCATACTTGTAGAGGAAATCTTCAGAGGTTAACACCTTGTTACTCCATTAACACTTCATTACTCTGTTATCTACTCTTTACTTTCTATGACTAGTCATAAACTTGGGGGTGGGGAGAGATAAATCCCTCCCATCATCCTTGATCTTATTAAACATGATGCTACTAGGTTAAATTATTACTGGGTTTTATTTACTGAATCGATTATGTTGATCAATTTTTCCATTCCATTGATTAATATTTTCTATTTCTATTTTGTCAATATCAATAATTTGGATGACAGATGTTTTGTTTTAAATCTGATACTGCTAGACCCACTTTTTTCTGCTTTTTATTTCTTTTAAGATTCTTGATTTTTTTGATCCTAACATGACTTTTTTTATTATTTTGTCTTATGTCTATAAATTAATGCATGGGGTTTTTTTGTATTGCATTAAATCTGCAAATTAATCTAAATAGTATTTAATTATATTTTCATAGGCCAACCGTGAAGAATGAATATTTCTCCCATTTTTTTCTTAATGGTTTTTTTAAACCATCATATATATATTATTCATAGGATCATAAGATTTAGTGCCATTAAGGGGCCTCAGAGGCATCTGCTCTAACCCCTTCAATTTTATAATTTAACATTGGAAGAAACTAGGAGAGTTTAAGACCAGGGAGTAAATTATATACAAGTTAAAACAACTGACTTCAAAGACAGAATGTGCAGAGATTATGTAAACATTATAAGTCTTCCAGAAAAATGTGATAAATAAAAAATCTTGAATACCATACCACATGAAATGGTGTAAAGAAACTACCCAGAAATGTTGCATATATATGGAAAAAACATCTTGATCAAGTCCACAAATCACCCCCAGAGAAAAATCTCATGCTTGAAACTCCAAAGGAGGAAATAATTAAATTTCAAGGGGTAGCTAGGTGGTGCAGTGCATAGAGCACCAGCTATGGAGTCGGGAGGAACTGAGTTCAAATGTGGCCTCTCAGGTACTTGATACTTACTAGCTGTGTAACTCTGACCAAGTCACTTAACCTCAACTGCCTCACTAAAAAAAAAATATTAATGATTAAATTTCAGAATGTCAGTACCAAACAGCAAATTTTATGAAAAGTTAAGAGAAAAGCCTTCAACTGTGAAGGAAAGGCTATTTAAATAGTCCTAGATTATTCTGTATCTATGACAAATCAGAGGAGAGACTAGAATAGAATATTCCAAAAAGGTGGATTGTTGCATTGTCAAAGGACATGATCTGCTGAATACTGCAAAAACCAGCCTGGTTTCTTTTCTGGTAGAAGTATAGTAGAAAAAAAAGCAATTGCGTCAAAAAATCTAAGAAATCTGACTCTGTCTGATAACAACAAGGAAAGATGATGTGTGACACCTACTTCCAATCCAATAAACACTTATTAAGCGCCTACTATGTTCAGGTAAAGGCAACTAAGTGGAGCAGTGGATAGAGTGCTGGACCTGGAGACAGGAAAACTCATAGTCTGAAGTTCTAGCCTCAGACACTTCCTAGCTGGGTGACCCTAGGCAAGTCACTTAACCCTGTTGGCCTCTGTTTCAGCATCTCCAAAATAAGCTGGAGAAGGAAATGGCAAACCATTCTTTGTATCATTGCCAAGAAAACCCCAAATGGGTCATGAAGAGTCAGACACGATTGAAAAATGACTGAACGACAAATGTTCCAGACATGTGCTAAATGCTGGGGATTTGATTAATAAAAGGAAAGATAGCCCCAGCCCTAAAAGAGCTCATAGTCCAAAAGGGAGCTGGAAAGGGAGGAGAAGTAGGAGAGCATCAGGGGGTACTCTGCATGGGGCATCTTGTACCTTGGAGCTGAAACCAGAGCAAGCATCAGCTGAGAAGTGGAGTGAACTGAGAGAGTCTAGTTTCTGCCCTTTATAAAGGAAGGCACTGGGAAGAGTTTGGGTTTCTGCCTTCCAGCCCTCCAATCAGAGGGGAGAGAAGGGCTTGAGTTAACAGCAAGGTAGTGAGTTTTGAAATGATCAGCTGATCCTGGGAGTGTCATCTTGTTCCTTGGAGTTGAGAGCAGGCAGGGCAGCAGATGCAAAGTGGAGTGAGTTTGGTCTTAGAAGTTTTTGTTGTTCAGTCATGTTTGACTCTTTGTGACCCCATTTGGGGTTTTCTTGACAAAGATACTGGAGTGGATTGCCATTTCCTTCTCCAGTTCATTTTACAGATGGGGAAACTGAGGCAAACAGGGTTAAGTGACTTGCCCAGTGTCACACAGCTAGTAAGTGTCTGAGGCTGGATTTGAACTCGGGAAGATGAGTCTTCCTGACTCCAGGCCCAGTGTTTTATCTACCATGCCACCTAACACCTCTCTTAGAGCCTAGGATCTTATAAAGCACTTGGGTACTATGTGAAAGGATGTATCGAAAATGTGCTGTTTTTTCTTTATGCCCATTCCCCCCCACTTAATAGTGACTAAAATGCTTAAACTTAAGGAAACTCACTTCTGTTGTATGCTTTTTTGGAATAGATTGACCATTTGTCATTTTGTATTTTTCCTTGTGGGTTGTTAGAGCTATCTAAGGGCTAATTTGGCTTTGTGTACTTTTGTCCTCGTCACCATTGTTCATTTTAGATTAGAAGCGTCTAGGATGCAAAGTGCACATGGAGCTACTTTAAAATGCTAATACAGAAACATTGATGAAAACCATTTAAAAGCCTAATATGTTATCATTAATTAGGGAGCTTGGAAAACTAAAATATATTTATTATCCTTAAGCATAAAATATTTATGCCAGTGTACTGTCGTATGGTGTAATGTATTACGCTAAGTCTTCTGTCTCAGCCCTTTGTGAAAGATTGCTGGGGATCAGTGGTGCAATCTGTGTCTGAGAAATGGATTTTTCTCTGTGCTATACTAACTGGAATATAGGTATTGACTTCACAACGTATGTACTTGATTAACGTTTTCAAGGAGAGGCGTCAAGAAGAAAATCTTTTGCTATGCTCATATTTTAAACCTGCTAAAACACAGAGCAAAATCCATGCATTCTGAGCAGATCCAGCAGTCATTGTCTTAAGGGGATGGGCTTGACCCAGCAATATTTATTACCGAAGGGTGAAAGACCAAGTAAAGACTTTGAAATTAAATATATCAAATGTTCTGCAAGCTAGGAAACAACTGGAAGAATCTCAGATGTGTAGTAGTAAAAATACCTCAGCAGATGTACAATTTTATCCTGAAAAGATGGTCTCTAAAGTCCTCTAACATTCTATATTCCTACACCAGTATTTCAGTTCCAAGATTTTGCAAAAGTTGACTGAAAAGGATCAGATATATTATGCATTAAAAGCCTATTGTGCCCTGGTTAGAGTTATGGCTGTTTCTATGTAGCTGCCCAAGCAGAAATGACAGAGAACAGCATGACCTTGTAAATAAGGACTTTCTGTTTTGAACTAGTCCACCTCTAAAGTTAAATTCCCATAGGATAATGGTATAGTACCAGCATCACTGATTGTTATCTACTGAATCAGGCATTAGACACAATGACCTTTAACTTAGGGAAAGCTGGATAGCTGAAGATTCTTTCCTCAAATGTCCCAATTCATTCCAAATTCTTTTTAGAGGTACAGTCTACTTAAAAAAATAGTAAAAGTTAAAAAAAATCTATTTCCATAGAGCTAAATAATTAATCCAACAGGAATTTTGAAGTTACAATGTTTATCTTATCAAAAGAAGTCTGTTTGGTTTACTATTTGGTTTCTGGCCAATATGGCTTGTTTACTAAGTCTAAGAACTTGCAGCAATTAACAGTGTTCAAACAGCACTAATCTACTGTGTTATTTCAGCTGGGAAAGTAACTATATGAACTAAAATCATCTTCCCTACTAAACATGAATTACAGTATTTTACCCCCAGGGTGGGTGGGGAGTCAGTTTTTGGTCACTTAGGTATGTTCCAGCGCCACAGTACATAATAGAAAAGTATGAAATTTCTAAATAATGAAAAATGGTGATGTGCTGTGTTTTCAGATTTTAAAACTGGAAAATCACATAATAACACTGTCTACTGAAAGTGCTCAAAGATGACGAAATATATACAAAATAAACATAAGCAGTAGGTGGTCCTTTCTCCGTTATGAATCACTACAATTGCTTTAAAGAATGCTTGTGAGTGTTTCAAGGTTTTTAGCATGTAATAATTTGAAACATTATCAGATATTGAAGGGTACTCTTCAGACTTTGATACTCCAGCCTAGATGTTGTTGGTCCTGTGTTTAGCTAAACAAGTAAGGTAAGTTTTTAAGTGGAACATTTATGTTATATGTGAATTGTGGAACAAATACAAATTAATTACAAATTTTGAAATTTGTAAATTTAATTAAGTTTTATTTAAATGTTAACTGAGAAATGAAATCCCCTAAATTATTTTAAGTATATTCAAAGTGATAAGGAAAGAGCTTGATATTTTAAAATTTATTTAAAAAATCACCTCATCTTTGATTACATTTATTGGGGTTCAGCTTTTGTTTTCTGTCACTCAAGCTAATCTCACTACCTTATCTTGCTGACAGGGAATGACTAATGAAAATTAATTATAAAGAACTTTAAAAACATAAAGAGTTATCAAAATACTAAGGTAGATATTTCTCAACTTTTCCATGTGAATGCTAGCCCCCTTTCCCTTTTATTCCACCTTACCCACAAAAAGCAGTTCCAGCCTGAAGTCTATAGAATCCTATAATAGGTAAGAACAAGTTAATAGTTTGCTTCAAATTATGTGCTAAATGGTAGGTATCATTTTTAGACAATAGGGGATTTTTTAATGTAACTAATTGGATGTCTCCATTGCTTATTATCTAAACTCATCTATAGGTATAGAGAAACAAGAGAAAAGTCAATGCAAAAGGGGTGGGTCTTGGTGTTTTCCAACTGTTTTGCTTTGCTTTTGATGCTGCTGGAGCCAGAGGTCCTGCCTGCTGTCAACAGCAGCAGCTGTCAATGGTTCTTTAGCACAAAAGAGAGAGAGAGAGAGAGAGAGAGAGACAGACAGACAGACAGACAGACAGAGAGAATAGCATCAAAATGAACATATGTCTTGGTGAAGCAGACCCTGTGGTCTCATCACCCATTAGAATAGAGCCCCTTAGCACATGGGGGAGCTGAGATCCGACTTCCTAATCAAAGAAACCATGAAATGAGGGAGTTCTATTCCCACTCAGCTATCTTTTTAAGAATCATAGAATTTTTTTTATTTGTGTGGGCTCTAGTTCAACATACTCATTTTATAGAGGAGAACTTGAGGTCCCGAAAAATTAAATGACTTTGCCCAAGGTCACATATCAAATTATTAGAAGAGTTAGAATTAGAACTCAGGTCTTCAAGTTCCCAGTTCAGTGATGGAGCTTCTAGAAGTATGGAGAGGCTGTTCTAAGATAGAGAATTTTATTTTCTGCCTCTATGGCTGGAAGCCTAGATGGGCTTTTTAGAATAAATGAAGGTATGATAGAGGCAGGGCTTAGGCAGGAACTCACTGGCCCAGTGCTACAGAAGTAGAAACCAATTGTTCACTGTTCAGTTGACCAACTTCTTCTATAATCCTTCTAGTGGTTTCATGCCTCCAAGGTTTCTGGAGACAAGTTCCATCTTCTAATTCCAACTGTGATTACCCACAGATGCTAAGGGAGATAAATGTGCAGGTACCAAGTTGAGAGGGGATCTCACCAAATCTAAAATTTCTTCAGAATTCCTGATCATGCTCCATATGAGTAATCTTAAGCTATTTTCAGCTTTCAGAACAGGTTTCTTCTTTTCATCTGAAGGCTGAGATTATTCCAAAGCAATGAAATAAAAGGAGAAAATGAGATTTGCGAAAAGAAGTAGAGGAATTTAGAACACACTGTAAGTGGTTATAAGAGTCCACTTATATAGACCCAACCTGCATTTATTTATTCCGTAGGCTGCCTTGGGGTAGGAAGACCACTAAATTAGGTTCTGGTAGGCGGGCAAAAATGTCAACAATTCAGGTGCCTAAACTGTCACAAAAATAGAATATGCTGTTGTAAACTTTATCCTTCAGACTAACCAAATACTTTTTCTTTCCTGGCATAAAGAAATAAAAATAGAAATAATTTTTGTTTGTTCCAGATTATCCTCAGAGATGATTTGTTGCTAGAAAATGTTCTGTGGAAATCATCTTACTATTCATCAACACATAGCCCAGCTGCTCTTTGTCTTTCATGTATATTCTGAAGCAAAGTGAATTAGTGCCTTAGAGGTGTTCTTTTAACTGCAACAGCTCCATATGCTGCGATGAAAACATTTCATATGCAACTGTTGCAAATTATTATAAAGAGAAAACTGCACTTGCCTGGTAAGAGCCTCTGAAACTCAGATCATCTTGACTCAAAACTATCTTCCTTAGGGTTTAGCATATAAGACACACCTAATTTTGTTTTGCAATCTGCTTGATTTCCCATTTCCCATTTGAGGCTGTGAAGTAGCCACCATGGATAGATCCTGGGCCCGGAGTCAGGAAGACCTGAGTTCATATCTGGCCTCAGACACTTACTAGCCATGTGACCCTGGATAAGTCACTTAACTGCTGTCTGCCTCAGTTTCCCCATGAGGTTAATAATAGCATCTCTCTCCTAAAGTTATGAAGATCAAATGAGATATTTGTAAACTGATTTGTATATCTTAAAATGTGTATATCTGTGTGTGCGTGTATATATGTATGCATACAAATAGATATATACATATGTATACATGTACATACATATAGTTATACATATGTGTATATACATATATATGTGTGTGTATATATGTTTTTTTTATCTTCTGAGAAAGGCAGGTCAAGAATGAGGTAAAGTCAAACTATAGCTTGAAGTTCAAAATTCAGTCTGGACAGTTTGAAGGTTTGTTTGTATTTTTAAAAAGTAATAAAATACTAAAATCTTCAAAAGAGGACTGAAAAAAAAAAGCAGCCAGAGTGAATAGAGAACACAGAGAAATAAAAGGAGACAGTGCTAAGAATGGTTCCACTCCAGGGGATCATCAGACTTTAGAATTTGACGCCAGGGTTTAAATTTCACTAGATTTTGCCTGTCTCGTTAAAGTAAATTAGCATTAAAATATGGATTCTGGCAGTTAAACATCATTAGAAATCTCTGCTTCTCATTTTCTGCTCATATTTTCAATTAGAAGAGCCTTAAACAAATGCTAGAAATTTAAAATTTTGCCTAGGTAGGTCTAGTTAGGCCAATAATTTACTTCTAGATCCCAAAAGATAAGATGCCTTTAGAATATTATTATTGTTGTTAATAAAACATGTATGGGAAATGGTCGTCATACCAGTAAAGGGTTATTAACTTGGACTGTATGGTGGGGTCTCAGAGTAAAGCGCTTAAATCCAGTGCTATTTTCCCAGAACAGACTTGGTCTTTACCAGTCCCATTTTTCTTATCTTACATTCAGCCTTCCTGCTGAATTCTAGGATATTCATGAGGCACAGAGCAGATTAAGATACAGTGTCACTATTAATGAGCAAAGTTCCAAAAGTATCATATGATAAGAGCTTATTAATACTTTGGCTCTTAAAAAGTCAATTAAAATGCTGGATGAATTAACAAGATATCCAAATAATCATTTTATTGTCCTTCTGCAAATCACACATTTAGCTCCCATCTGCCATGGAACTTAGTCACATTAAGTGTGGTAAAGGCAGCTAATACAGTAATACAAAGAAAAGTTAACTTAAGAGTTGAAAAATAATAGGTGAAATTCCATTTTTAAGTAGGAACTTTTAAATCTAGAGATTCCAGCCAAATTGACCTGTAAATCATAGGCAACTATCTGATTGACTTTACTCTATGAGAAAAACTTGTATGAGGTATGTAAGGTAACCACTATTTTAAAAAGTGGCATTAAAAAAAAAAGGTCAAGAAGAGATATTTTGAGAACCATTAGATTTGCTAAAGGCTATAACCAACCAACTAAACAAACAAAAAAACCCTGGATCTTATATTTTAAAAACTGTAAAATTACCTAGATCTGTTAGAACCAGAGGGTAAAGTAAAAATAGAAAAAAAAATCACTTCCTTACTGAAATCCCAAACTTATAACACTTAGGACTGTCATAGCCAAAATACAGAGTTTCCAAGTCAAAGAAAAAAAATTATTGCAAGTAGGCAGAAAATGTTCAAGAATGAAAGAACCACAGTTAGGATGACAGGACACTGTACTACAACTACTAGAATAAGAGATATTCCAAAAGGCAATATATAAAGGCTTATAATCAAGAACAAATTTTTTTTCTTTCAAAACTGAGCATAACTATTTTGGGAAAATGAATCTTTATCAAAATAGATAATTTTCAAGCTTGCCTGATGAAAAGAACATAGTTGAGTAGAAACATTGAAATGCAAAGGAGTCAAGAAAAACCTAGAAAGGTAAATATACTCAACAACTGGAAGGGACTAAATAATGATGAACTGCTTACATTCTAATGGAGAGAAAAGAGTCAGTTCAGAATCCCACTATCTTCAAACATCAAAAAGGGAGTTAAGGAACATATAAACACAGGACCTGAATGTGGTTTTGTTCTATTTTGTTGGTTTTAAGAGAGGAAAGAAAGGAGAGGAAAATGTAATATAATAGAAAAGAAATGCGGAAGAAGATAGAATTTATTATTTCACATAATTCAGGTATGTGAGAAAAATATATAGGCATGAAAGAAGGGTAGGAAGAGCTTGGAACCCTGATGAACCTCACTCTTTTTTCTTTTCCTTAAGTTAGAAAGAATATATCTTTAGTGATATCTTCCGTCACTCTTTTAAATATACAGAAAAGAAAACTTGTGCCCCCCTTTAAAAAAAATTCAGTATGTTGAGAATATGTTTAAAGTTTAAAAAATAAAGCTAAGTACACCTTTATTTGGTGGATTTGGATGGCTTCTTGTATTAATTTAATATAATGAATGCTTATTGAATGAAATGTGATGTAACCACTTTTCCATAATAGTATTTTTTCTTTGTATTTTAAGTTATTGTATGTGTTGCTATAAACTTTGAACCCCACTTTTAATCTGAACCATTAAGTGGGAGATAGGGGTGCTGCATATACAGAGAATTTTGTGTAGAAGTACAGGGGAACATGACAGATAGCATGTGATTAAAAATCACTTAATAAAGGGAGTTGTGGGAAGAAGGTAGAATAAGGCAGGAAATTACCTGGATCTTCCAGATCCCCTCACCCCTTAGTAACTTTAAATAATGCCTCAAAGTGACTTTTAGAGCAGCAAAAATAATTAAAAGTCAGGGTAAAGGAGTTCTCTAGCCAAAGACAACTTGTGATGATGTTAGGAAAGATTTAACCTCCCAGGGTGGTGGTCTTATCAGAGCAAAGTGCAGATACTGCCTGGTAGATACCACCCAAGTCAACAAACAGCAAGCCCTAGGGGAAGCTATATCTGTGGCAGCCTCAGCTTCAGGAACTTTTGCCCCACGGAGGGTTTGAGAGTTGGGCAGCTGATCAGGGGAAGATTGGGGGACAGAGGATTGCTGGTGCTGGATGCTGGGTCACATAGACCAGATAGGTCCCAGACTGTGGCTGCCAGTGAGAAGGATTGAAAGTGTGTGCAGTCTTACAAAAAGGGTGTGGTCACTCACAGGAGAGCAGAGTCCTTGGTTTCCATTCCAGGACAGAGGTACAAGCAGATGTCTGCAGTTGCCAAGAGACCACAGGAAACAAGAACATTTACTATGGAAGAGGTGGTGGGGACCCTGATTGAAAGTCAAGAGTGGGAGAGGAATATTTGAGGTCACTCATAAACTAAAATGTGAATTAGAGGAGCAGTGACCACACCTGGCCTTGGATCATGGAACATTGGAAGAACAAAAAAGTCAAAGGCCCCAAGATAGTGCTCAGAAAACAATAGCACAAAAACCTGGAAGCCTAAGACATTATTCCCCACACCCCAGAAGCAGAGCATAACCCTAACGTAAAGCTAACAGCCAAGAAATAGTCATTAAAAAAAAAAGAGCAAACAACAGAGAAAGAACTTGACCATAGATGACTACTGTGGTGATAGAGAAGATCAGGGTTTAAATTGAGAAGAAGACAATGAAATCAAAATAACTACTTGTAAAGCTTCAAAGAAAAATGCAAAATGGTCACAAGCCCAAAAAGAATTCTTGGAAGGGCTTAAAAAAAAACTTATTAAGTAAGAGAGGAAAAATTGGAAAAAGAAATGAGAGTAATGCAAGAAAATCAAGGAAATCATGAAAAGAAATTCAACTAATTGGAAAAAGAGATCCAAAAACTTACCAAAGAAAATATTGCCTTAAAAATTAGAATTGGCAAAGGGAAGCTAATGACTTCATAAGACATCGTGAAATAATAAAACAAAATCAAAAGATTGAAAAAATAGAGGAGAATGTGAAATATCTCATTAGAAAAACAACTGACCTGAAAAACAGATTGAAGAGAGAGAATATAAGAATTTTTGGATGACCTGAAAGTTTTTATATATCATATGTATACACACATACACATTCATACATATGTATGAATGTGTGTGTGTGTGTAAAGATATTACACGTCAAGAAATTACTAAAGAAAATTTCCCTGAAGTTTTAGAACTAGAGGGTAAAATAGAAATTGAAAAAAAAATACACCAATCATTGCCTAAAAGAGATACCAAAATGAAAACTCACAGGAAAATTATAGCTAAATTTCAAAACTCCCAGGTCAAGGAGAAAAAATCACAAGCAACTGGAAAGAAACAATTTAAATATTGTGTAGCTACAGTCAGGATTACATGAAATTGAGCAGCTTCTACATTTAAAGACCAAAGGGCTTGGAATATGATATTCCCAAGAGCAAAGGATATGGGTTTGCAACAAGAATAACCTACCAGCAAAGCTGAGAGTAGGTCTGTGAGGAAAAAGTGGATATTTAATGAACTCGAGGACTTTCAGGCATTTTTGAGGAAAAAATCAGAACTGAACAGAAAATTTGACTTATAAGAATCAGGAGAAGCATAAAAGGGTAAACATGAAAGACTAATTATAAGAGATTTAATAAGGTTAAACTGTTTACTTCTTACATGGGAAAAAGATATTTGTAACTCTTAAGAATGTAATCATTATTAGAGTAGCTTGAAAGACTCTACATAGATAGAGGCTTAGGGTTGAGTTGATTATGATGGGATGATCCTACAAAATAAAATTGGGTAGGGAGAGATAAAATGGGGCAACTTATACTATACAAAAGGTCATGGGTGGAAGAACTGTTAACAGTGAAGGGAAGGATAAAGTGGAAGGTGGTGTAGAAACCTTATTCTCATTGGAACTGGGTTAAAGAGGGAATAACATGCATATAGTAGAGTATAAAAATCTTCTTAACTGATAAAGAAATAGGAGGGTAAGGGGATAGGATAAGGAAGGGACTCTTAGAAGGATGTGTAGATTAAGAAATAGGAAAACAAGGGGATTAGGATAAGAAAAGGATTATTAGAAGGGTGTGTGGATTAGGGAGACTGATCAGAAGTAAATTAGACTTCTGAGGTGAGATGGGGTAAAAAGAGAGAAAGAAGGTTTAACAGTAAGAAAAAATAGAATGAAAGGAAATATACAACTAATAATTGTAACTTTGAATGTGAATGATATGAACACACCCATAAAATGAAAATAATGGCAGAATGGATCAAAACCCAGAATCCTGACAATATGTTGTGTATAAGAAACATATTAAAAAATGAGAGACACATGTAGAGTAAAAATAAAGGGCTGAAGTAGAATTTATTATGCTTCAACTAATGTAAGAAAAAGTAGGGGTAGTAATCATGATCTCAGAAAAAGTAAAAGCTAAAATAGATTTAATTAAAAGTGATAAGCAGGGAGACTACATTATATTAAAAGGTACCATAGATAATGAAGTAATAACATATATGCACCAAAATGCTATAGCATCCAGATTTTTATTTTTATTTATTTTTAATTTTTATCCTTTGTAACAAGAGATGGCTTGCTGGTTTGGTGGTGGGATGGGGAAATATATTCAGAAATTAAGGTGATGTGAAAATATATGTGTGTATGGACACACACATCTATATGTACTGTGCACGCGTGCGTGTGTGTGTGTGTGTGTGTATTTTTAAGAAACATTACAAGATCCTGCGGTAGTCTATCCCAACTACATCACAGCCCCTCTCCATCCTCTTTTTTCTTACTGGGCCTGTGATTTCTTTAGCGTAGGGAGTTTGGTGGGGGGAGGGGAGGAGAACTTCCTACCACCAATGCAGACCAGCACCGTCTTTGTAGCTAAAAGCTTAGACTATTGTGTGTGTGTATTTTTTTTTAATTTTTAATTTTTAAATTTTTAACATGTGTTGTCAAAACTTTGGGTTACAAATTTTCTCCCTTCCTCCTTCCCCACCCACCCTCATTGAAAAGGCAAGAATCTTGGTACAGGTTATAGATGTGTAGTCATGCTAAACACTTCTAATAGTAGTCCTGTTGTGAAAAACTCAGTGTATTTCCCTTCATCCTATCCTACCCCCCTTTTATTCTATTCTCTCTTTTGACCTTGTCCTTCTTCAGAAGTGTTTGCTTTTGATTATCCCCTCCCCCAATTTGTTCCCTTCCCCCCTTATTTTTCTGTAGGGTAAGATAGACTTCCATACCCCATTGTGTATGTTACTCACTCCTTAAGCCAAATCCTATAAGAATAAGATTCACTCATTACCTCTCACCTTCCCCCATTTCCCCTCTACTGTCAAAGTCTTTTCTTGTCTGTTTCATGTGAGATATTTTACCCCATTCTACTTCTCCCTTTCTCCTTCTCCCAGTATAATCTTCTCTCACCCCTTAATTTTATTTTCCAGATATCATTCCTTCATCTTCAACTCATCCTGTGCCCTTTATCCATCCATCTATACATACATATAATTTTTTTCCCTCCCACTACCCTAATACTGACAAAGGACTCATGAGTTACAAATATCATCTTTCCCTGCAGGAATGTAAACAGTTCAACCTTAGTAAATCTCTTATGGTTTCTCTTTCCTGTTTACCTCTTCCATGTTTCACTTGAGTCTTGTATTTGAAGGTCAAATTTTCTATTCAGTTCTGGTCTTTTCCACAGGAATGCTTGAAAGTCTCCAATTTCATTGAATGACCATTTTTTACCCTGAAGGATTATACTCAGTTTTGCTGGGTAGGTGATTCTAGGTTGTAGTCCTAACTCCTTTGCCGTCCTGAATATTATACTCCATGCCATCCGGACCTTTAATGTAGAAACTGCTAAATCTTGTGTTATCCTGATTGTGTTTCCATAATACTTGAATTGTTTCCTTCTGGCTGCTTGCAATATCTTCTCCTTGACCTGAGAATTCTGGAATTCGGCTACAACATTCCTAGGAGTTTTCCTTTGGGTATCTCTTTCAGGAGGTGATCGGTAGATTCTTTCAATTTCTATTTTGCCCTCTGGTTCTAAAATATCAGGGAAGTTTTCCTTGATAATTTCTTGAAAGATGATATCTAGGCTCTTTTTTTTGATCATGACTTTCAGATAGTCCAATAATTTTTAATTTCTCTCTCCTGGATCTATTTTCCAAGTCAGTTGTTTTTCCAATGAGATATTTCACATTCTCTTCTATTTTTTCATTCCTTTGGATTAGTATTACTGATTTCTCAAATTGTCACTACCTTCCAATTTCTCCATTCTAATTTATAAGGAAGTATTTTCTTCAGTAAGCTTTTGGACTTCCTTTTCCATTTGGCCAGTTTTGCTTTTTAGGGCATTCTTCTCCTCATTGGCTTTTTGGACCTCTTTTGCTATTTGGGTTAGGCTAATTTTTAAGGTGTTATTTTCTTCAGTATTTTTTGGGGTCTCCTTTAGCATCACTCTCAGTTTTTCCTCTACTTCTCTTACTTGCTTCTCAAAATCCTTTTTGAGCTCTTCTGTGGCCTCGGACTAACTCAAATTTTTCTTGGAGGCTTTGGATGTAGGAGCTTTGGCTTCGTTGTCTTCTTCTGGTTGTATGTTTTGATCTTTGTCATCAAAGTAAGATAATATAATCTGACTCTTTTTGTGCTGCTTGCTCATGATCTCGGTCAATTACTTGAGTTATTAACTTTGTTAAGGTAGGAATCTGTTTCCAGCATGGAGAATGTACTGTCCCAAGTTTCAGGGGTTTTGTGCAGCTGTTTTCAGAGATACTTCTAGGGACCTGTAAATTTTCAGTTCTTTCAAGCTGGTATGATAAGGGGCGAGGTGTTTACTCCTGGCCTGTGTTCTGGTCTATGAGCACTCTCTTCTGTCTTGGAACTGTGAGAAGGGTTTCCTCTCCACAGCCACTACAAGCTCCACCACTCCAGCGCTCTTCCTTGCCCCAGGACTGCCACCCAGAACTGTGACCCAGATCCAAACACGGGCAAATCAAGAGAATCCTGCACCATCAGAGAGATCCCTGTAATCCCCCTCTGATCAGCCACTTGATTCCCCCTCAGTCTGTTGGCTGGGAGCTCAGGAAGCAGCCTCTGCCCTCAGGAAATGGGGCTGGGACCAGCCCTCCTCTCTCACCACCATAGAAACAGAATTTTCCCACTGACCTTCTAAGTTGCCTTTGGCGTTCTCAGGTTGAGAGGTCTGGAATTCAGTCCTCTGAGGCCTGCTCCAGGGTTGCTGCGACCTGTGCGCCCACGTCAAACTGTGTTCCTCTCCCCACCCGGCGAAATACACTTTTCTGATCAACCATCCAGATTGTCTTTGGCTGGAAGTTTGTTTCACTCTGTCTTTTTGTGGGTTCTGCTGCTTTAGAATTTGTTTAGAGCCATTTTTTATAGGTATTTGGAGGGGTTTGGGGGAGAGCTCAAGGAAGTCACTGCTTTTACTCCGCCATCTTGGCTCCGCCCCCGTGTGTGTGTTAGCATCCAGATTTTTAAAGGAAAAGTTAAATGAATTACAGGTGGAAATCTATAAGAAAATTATGACACTGGGAGGATTACAACCTTCCCCTCTCAGAACTAGATAAATCTAATTAAAAAATAAATAAGAAAGAAGTCAAGGAGATGAGTAGAATCTTGGATAAGCTAGATATCCTAGACATCTGGAGAGAATTGAATGGGAATAGAAAGGAATATATCTTTTTCTCAATGGTACATGGTACCTTTACAAAAATTTACCATATATTAATCTGTAAAAAACTTTATAATTACATGCAGAAAAGCAAAAATATTAAATGAACCCTTTTCAGATCATAAAGCAATAAAAATTACATTTAATAAAGGACCATAGAAGTACATATATAGCACACAGAAGCACACAAGTAATTAGAGGCTAAGTGACCTAAAATGAATGGATTAAAGAGCATGTCTAGAAACAAATAATGAGACATTTCAAAACTTATGGGATACAGTAAAGGCAGTAATAAGAAGACAATTTACATCTCTAAATACTTACATCAATAAAATAGAGAAAGAACAGATTAATGAATGGGGCATTCATTAAAAAGAAACCTAGGAAAGAACAAATAAAAAGTCTCCAATCAAACTCCAAACTGGAAATCTTGCAAAATTAAAGATGATATT
This sequence comes from Vombatus ursinus, assembly GCF_900497805.2. Taxonomy (NCBI): domain Eukaryota; kingdom Metazoa; phylum Chordata; class Mammalia; order Diprotodontia; family Vombatidae; genus Vombatus; species Vombatus ursinus. The sequence goes on along the minus strand of NW_020954606.1, from coordinate 2,041,771 downwards.
AATAAAATTGAATGTAAGAAAGCCATTGAATTAATAAATAAAAGTAGAAATTGGTTTCATGAAAAAACCAATAGAAAAACCATTGGTTAATAGTATTTTTAAAAAAGAATAAAACCAAATCACCAGTATCAAAAATGACAAGGGTGAATACAACATTAATGAAGATGAAATTAAAGTAATTATTGGAAATCATTTTGCCCAATTATATATATTGCCCAATTAAGTGAAATAGAAGAATAATTACAAAAATATTAACTGCCCAGATTAACAGAAAAGGAAATAGAATATCTAAATAAATGTATTTTAGAAAAAGAAATCGAGTAGACCATAAATGAGCTTCCTAAGAGAAAAAGGCATTAGGACTAGATGGATTTACAAGTAAATTCTACCAAACATTTAAAGATCAACTAATTCTAAAATTAAATAAATTATTTCAAATTATAGGTAAAGAAGAAGTCCTACCAAACTTTTTTCTTTTTCTTTCTTCTTTTCTTCCTTCCTTCCTTCCTTCCTTCCTTTCTTCCTTTCTTCCTTTCTTCCTTTCTTTTTTTCTTCCTTCCTTCCTTTCTTTCTTTCTTCCTTTCTTTCTTTCTTTCTTTCTTTCTTTCTTTCTTTCTTTCTTTCTTTCTT
>NW_020954606.1:1977787-2041131 GCF_900497805.2 Vombatus ursinus | reverse complement strand
CTTTCTTTCTTTCTTTCTTTCTTTCTTTCTTTCTTTCTTTCTTTCTTCTTTCTTTCTGGCTAGACAATGGGGTTAAGTGACTTGCCCAGGGTCACACAGCTAGTAAGTGTCAAATGTCTGAGGCTGGATTTGAACTCGGGTCCTCCTGACTCCAGGGCTGGTGCTGTATCCACTGCGTCACTTAGCTGCCCCACCCAAACTTTTTTTCATAAAACAATTATGGTGTTGATACCTAAACCAGAAGAGCAAAAATAGAGAAAGAAAGTTATAGGGGTAGCTAGGTGGTGCAGTGGATAGAGCACTGGCCCTGGATTCAGGAGGACCTGAGTTCATATCTGTCCTCAGACACATAACACTTACTAGATGTGTGACCCTGGGCAAATCACTTAACCCCATTGCCTATCCTAAAAAAAGAAAGAAAGAAAGAAAGAAAATTATAGACCACTTTCACTAATGAATATTGATGCAAAAATCCTAAATAAGATACTAACTAGGAGACTACAACAATATATCACAGAAACTATATACTTTGTGACCAAGTGGGATTTATATCAGGAATGCAGGGCTGGTTCAATATAAGGAAAACTACTAACATAATTGATTATATTAATAATAAAAGTAACAAAATCATATTGTTATATCAATACATGCAGACAAAGCTTTTGACAAAAAACAGCATTCATTCCTATTAAAAACACTTGAAAGCATAGGTATTAATGGATTTTTCCTTAAAATGATATGAAGTATCTACCTAAAATCATCAGCAAGCATTATCCGTAATGAGGATAAGCTAATAATAATTCCAGGTAAGATCAGGATTGAAAAAAGGATGTGAATTATCACCAATACTATTCAGTATTGTACTAGAAATTCTGGCAATAGCAATAAGAGAAGAAAAAGATAGAAGGAATTAGAATGGGCAATGAGGTAATAAAATTATTTCTTTTTGCAGATGATATGGTAGTGTGCTCTAGGAAAATCCTAGAGATTCAACAACAACAAAAAACTAGTTGAAACAATTAGTAATTTCAGCAAAGTAGCAGGATATAAAATAAACCCACATCAATCATCAGCAATTCTATATTTCATCAACAAAGGCCTGCAAGAAGAGATAGGAGACATATATCATTTAAAATAACTGTAGACAATATAAAATACCTAGAAGTATACCTGCAAAGATAAACCCAGGAACTATATGAACATAATTATTAAACACTTTTTACATAAATACAATCAGATTTAAATAATTGTAGAAATATTAATTGTTCACGGGTGGGCTAAGCCAATATAAAAAAATGACTATTCTGCCTAAACTAATCTACTTATTCACTGCCATTCCAATTAAGTTGCCAAAAAATTATTTTATTGAACTAGAAAAAAATAATAACAAAATTCATTTGGAAGGACAAAAGATCAAGAATATCATAGGAATTAATGGGAGGGAAAATGTAAAGGAAGGAGGTCTAGCAGTACCAGATCTTAAACTGGTAATTATCAATGGCAGTAATTATCAAAGCTATCTAGTTTTGGTTAAGAAAAAGAATGGCAGGGGGCAGCTAGGTGACACAGTGGATAAAGCTCCAGCCTTGGAGTCAGGAAGACCTGAGTTCATATCCGGCCTCAGACACATGACACTTACTAGCTGTGTGACCCTGAGCAAGTCACTTAACCTCAATTGCATCACCAATGAAAAAAAATAGAAATAGAATGGCAGATCAGTGAGAGTAGAGTAGATTTACAATACACAGTAATAAATTATTATAGTAACCTTGTGTTTGATAAATGTAAAGATTTAAGCTTTTGGGATAAAAATGCACCATTGGGTAAAAATTACTGGGAAAACTGGAAAGCAGTCTGGCAGAAATTAGGTGTAGACCAACATCTTACATCATTTACCAAGCTAAAATCAAAATGTTTACATGACCCAGACATAAAGGTAAATATCATAAGTAAATTTGAACATGGAACACATTATCAGATTTATGGATAGGAGAAGAATTTATGAATAAACAAGAAATAGAGAACATTGTAAGATGTAAAATGTATAATTTTGATTACATTAAATTAAAAAGCTTTTGAACTAATGAAAACAAAGTAGTGAAGATTAGAGGGAAAGCAGAGAATTGGAGGGTGGTAGGGAGAAGTTTACAGTTTCTCAGATAAAGTCCCCATATCTCAAATATATAGAGAACTTTGTCAAATTTATAAGAATATGAGTCATTCCCCAATTGATAAATGGCCAAAAGATGAACAGGTAGTTTTTGGAAGAAGAAATCAAAGCTCTATATAATCATATGAAAAAATACTCTCAATCATTATTGATCAGAAAAATGCAAATTAAGACAACTTTGAGAAACCATCTCTCACCTATCAGATTGGTTAAAAGGATAGAAGGGGAAATGGTAAAGGGGATGTGGAAAAATTGGGACACTAATACACTGATGGTGGAGTTGTGCACTGATCCAATCATTTTGAAGCACAATCTCGAATTATGCTCAAAGAGTTTTATAAAACTGTGTGTACTCTTTGACCCAGCAATACCATTATTAGGTCTGTTTCCCAAGGTGATCAGGAAAAAGGGACAGAATCTAGATGTTCTAAAGTATTTATAGCAGCTGTCTTTGTGGTGGCAACAAACTGGAAATTGAGGGGATGACCATGTATTGCAGAATGACTGAATAAGTTGTGCTTTATGATTGGGATGGAATACTACTGTGCTGTAAGAAATGATGAGCACGTTGATTTAGAAAAACATGGAAAGACATGCATGAAATAATGAAGAATAAAACAAGCACTACCAAGAGAACATTATACACAGTAACATCAATATTGTGTGAATAGTGACTGTGAATAATTAAGCTATTCTTAGTTATAGGAATATTCAAATCAATTACGAAGGACCTATGAAGGAAGATGCTATCTACCACCAGAGAAAGAACTGATATATGGAAGTATGTATTGTATGGTTTTACAAAAATACCTGCATCACATGTTGGCCTTCTCTAGTGTGGGGTCTGGAGAAAGGAGGGGAGACAGCTTGGAACTCAAAATATAACATAAAAAAATACCAAAAAAAAAAAAAAGAAAGAAAAATCAGTTATGTCAGTCATTCAAGAAGCATTTATTAAGCGCTTACTATATGCCAAGCAATGTGCTAAAGATACATAAAAGGGCAAAAACATGGTTTCTAGCCTAAAGGCACTTAAATTTTAATGGTGGAGAAAACATGCAAACAACTATGTACCTTCAAGATATGTATAGGGTAAAAGGCAGCAGGAGGGTGGGGTTGGTGGGTGGTATAGTTGTAGAGGGAAGGTATTAGTATTATTACGATTATTAGAGGTATTAGAGGTGGTGGGGATTTGGGAAAGAGGATCAGGAAAGGCATCTTGGTGGATGTAAAAACAGAAGTGTTATTACAGTTATCTAGACAAGAGGAGAAATTAGGTGTAGAATTTGGGGAATGGATAGAACTATGATTTTTTTTGTCATAAAACAAGATTCCAAAATCTGCTGAGACTTTCTCTCCCCAAAGCAGTTATTATTGTTGTTCAGTTGTTTCAGTTGTGTCCAAGTCTTTGTGACCACATTTGTTTTTTTTTTTGGTAAAGATACTGTAGTGGTTTGCCTCATTTTACAGATGAGGAAAATGAAGTAAACAGGCCTTTCTCAAGGTCACACAGTAAATTTCTAAGGCTGGATTTGAACCCAGGTCTTCCTGACTCCAGGCCAGGGCTCTATTCACTGCAAACAGCCTTCAGACCTTCCACAGATTTATGATTTTTGTGGTGAAAGAAGACTTCAAAAACTTGCTGGCACTTTGTCTCCCAAAAACACAGCAGGCAATAAATTTGTGATTTATATTAATGGTTATTTAATCCTTTAAATGTTGGAAGGAATGACAAAGGGAATTCTATTTTGGACCTGATAACTCGTCAGCAAAGAAGGACTAGTTACTGAAGTAGAAGTGGCAAGAATCTTGAAGTCTGCGTTGAGGGCAAGAGAAGGATCAAAGAAGGAATAGGACCACTTCGTGGTACAGAGACACATAGGTTAGGGTATATGGGCTGATAATAATGAATGGTGGTAAGAAGGCTGGCCTACTTATTTTGTTCCTGTTCTTTCTTCCAGTGAGAATACTCTTTTTTTAAAATAGTATTTTATTTTTCCCAATTACATGTAAAGACAATTTTTGACATTCATTTCACTTTTAAAATTTTATATAGTAATTATATTATACAATATACAAAATATATAATATAATATATTATATAGCAATTTTATATAGGTTATATATGTACAATCGTGTAAAACATATTTCCATATTAGTCATGTTGTGAAAGAAGAAGCAACTAAAGGAAAAAAACTATGAAAAAATAAAGAAAAGTGAAAACTGTAGTATGCTTTGATCTGCATTCAGACTCCATCAGTTCTTTCTCTGGATGTAGATAATATTTTCCATCATTCTTTTGGAATTGTCTTGGATCACCGTATTGCTGAGAAGAACTAAGTCTATTATAGTTGTGCATTGTACAATTTTGCTGTTATTGTGTGCAATGTTGTCCTGGTTCTGCTTGCTTCACTCAGCATCAGTCTATGTAAGTCTTTCCAGCCTTTTCTGAAGTCTGCCTGCTCGTGATTTCTTACTGCACAATAGTATTCCATTACATTCATATACCACAACTTGTTCATCCATTCCCCAATTGATAAGCATCCCCTCAGTTTTCAATCCTTTGCCACCACGGGAAGAGCTGCTATAAATATTTTTGTACATTTAGGTCCTTTCCCCTTTGTCATGATCACCAAAGAGAATACTCTTGGGATAGTAAAGATAGAATAAAAATGGCCAGCAGGGAAGGCAGTACCAAGATAAAAGAGTAAATAATCATGTAGCATCTAGATAGCTTCGGTGAATTCAGGTCACCAGGCTGAGATGAATTATATCTTAGATCACAGAGGTGCCAAACATTCCTCCTGTAGCCTGCATTGTGGGCTGCAACACTCCTAAGTTTGACTTGAACCAGATTAGAATGTAATTAGGAAAATATTTAGCAAAACAAATAAGAATACAATAAAACATAGATACTAATATGTGGTTTTCTAAGTCAATATGTGGCCCTTTCTGTTTCAGTTGGTGCCATTGGCTTAGGATAATGAAAGAACTGGCAGATGTAATTGTTGAGTTGCTGTCAATGATTTTTAAAAGATCTTGGAGGCTTGGATCTAGAAAAGGGCAAATATTCTACATTTTAAAATGGGAGTTCAAGACTAGTGAATTTAACTTCTCTTCCTGGAAAAATTGTAAAGTATATTAATAAGGGGATTGTGAGTACTTAGAAAAGAAGTACTGATCACTAAAGGGCAACATGGCTTTATTAAGAACAGGTCATTTTAGGGGCAGCTAGGTGACACAGTAGATAGAGCACCAGCCCTGGATTCAGGAGAACCTGAGCTCATATCCGGCCTCAGACACATAACACTCACTAGCTGTGTGACTCTGGACAAGTCACTTAACCCCAATTGCCTCAAAAAAAAACCAAACCAAAAAAACCCCAAAACCCAGGTCATTTTAACCTGAGATGTTTGTGTCATAGGCTTCTTTGGCATTCTAATGAAGTCTTCTCAAAATAATGTTTTTAAATGTACAAAACAAAATACATAGGGTTACAAAGAAAACTAATTATATTGTAGTTCTCAAAATATTTTAAAAACAAGCTTATATACCCCAGGTTAAAAAGTCCTTTTGACCTTATTTCTTTTTTTTTGATAGTTTAACCTGACTGATAAACAAGGGGAATGATATGGTCAAAGTCTATCTGGATTTTAGCCAAGATTTTGAAAAAGTCTCTCATGTTATGTTCGTGGATAAGATAGAGAGAGATAAGATAGAGAGAGATGGACTAGATGATCAGATTCCAAGAGAAGTCATCAATGGCTCAACATTTAGCTTGGAGGAAGGTCTCTAGTTTAAGTCAATAGCTATTTAAGTGATTACTATGTGCCAGGCACTGTGCTGGGCACTGGGATTCTAGGTACCAAGAATTAAACGATCCCTACCCACCTGCAGTGAGCTTACATTCTAATGGGGGAGACAACAGGTATATATACTAATACATATAGCATAAATATAAAGCTAATAAATATATATATGTACACAAAGCAGTTAAATACATGGTATCCCAAAAGTCTTACTAGCTGTCTTGTTGAAGTCAATAAAACTTGGGGGACACTCTGTACAAAGTACTATAGAAGCAAGGGTACTAGGAGTTGGGAAATTGGGAATGGTTTTAGTGCAGATTGTGTCTGACCAGCATCTTAGAGGAGGGGAAAGTTTCTTTCATCATTTTTTTTTGGAGGGGGTGAGGCAATCAGGGTTAAGTGACTTGCCCAGGATCACACAGCTAGTGAGTGTCGTGTGTCTGAGGCCATATTTGAACTCAGGTTCTCCTGACTCTAGGGCCGGTGCTCTATCCACTGCACCACCTAGCTGCCCCAAGGGGAAGGTTTCTATGGCAGAAATAAGGAAGATATACATACCAAACATGGGGGATAGCCAGTGGAATGGCACAAAGACAGGAGGGTCATGTGTGAGGAACAGAGAAAACACCAATTTAACTGGATTGCTGAGTACAAGAGGAAGAATAATGTTCAACCAGTCTGGAAAAATAGGTTGAAGCCAGGGTGTATAAGATTTTAAAAGCTAAACTGAAATGTTTTTATTTTATTCCAAAGGTAATTGGAAGTCACTGAAGCTGGTTGAGTAGGGGAGTCATATGGTTGGATCTCCACTTTAATGAAAATTACTTTGGTAGCAGTGTGTAGGATGGACTGAAGTGGGAAGAGATTTGAGGCAAGGAGATCAATTAAGAAGTGGTTGCACTGATCTAGGTGAGAGGTGATAAGACCTAGAAATAAGAGGGTAGCTGTGAGAGTGGACAGAAGGTGATTGATGTGAGAGAACTTATAAGGGCAGAAATAGCAAGTTGTGGCAACTGATTGTGTGAGATGAGGGATAGTGAGGAGTTCAGGATAATGCTAAGATTACAAGTCTGAAATACTGGAAGGATGCTGGTGCCTTTGAGAGAAATAGGGAAGTTTGGAAGAAGGGAGGGCTTAAAGAGAAAGATAATGAGTTCAGTTTAAGATGTATTGAGTTTAAGATGTTTTAGGGACATCTTCTTTGAAATATCTAATAGGCAACTAGTGATATGAGACTGAAACTCAAGGGTGAGACTTGGGTTGGTTGTGTAGAGCTGGGAGTCATCTGCAGAGAGATAATAATTAACTTTGTGGGAGCTAATGGGGGGGGAGAGAGAGAGAGAGCGAGAGAGTGAGAGAGAGAGAGCGCACATAGAGAAAGAACATTCTAGACAAAGGGCAGAACAAGGTCAGAGTTGGAGATGTGGGTGCAGCAAATTGGATAGTAGATTTATTTAGCTAACTTACTTGACTGGAGTCCGGAATATAGCTGATTATTTCTTGGATAAACTTTTTTTTTAATCAAGTTTTCTCATTGGTTGGGAAACCATGGTATGTAACATTTTTGCAAAGATAAAAAGCATGCTTCTAGTATATTTTGAGAATATGATTTTGACGCATTCAAATTTATGGCCTGGAGTTTTCCTTCTGACTGTGGGGCACATACTTATGAAACAATTATTGCACCTCTCTTCATAGATAACCTTCAAATTCAAATGAGGGGGAAAAATAGTGTTGGACAAGTACCAGGCCTGCCACACATAGAGGCTACACAGGGAATCTGGGAATGTTTGCGGTTGTCGACTGAACTTGAATGTTTTCTTCTCTTAATGGAACAGAGACTGTTTTGTTTTTTTTTAATGCCAGTAATTGTGTAATTTGAAGATTTTAAGATAAAATTCATGTAACCCTATTTTTTATGTGGGAATTGTACCTTTTGAGAGCATTTGCTATCCTGCTGAGTATTTTACATACCTTGATTGAATAAACTGTTGGGATTACTCTGAAGTGTCATTTCTCAGTGGCTATTACCATGATTCCATGGCTCCCTTAGATCATATTTGCCCATGGTTATTACCAAATTGTATATTGTGTATAAATTGAGAAATTTAAATATTTATTACTTATAGAATTAAATGATTGCTTTTTGCCCCACATATTTCATTTTGATTCAGCAATTGTTTTTCCAAGTCACATTCACCTTTGGGAACAATAGGTAGAGTTAGTTTTTCAACATTTCATTCTGTCCTTCATATAGCACTTTGATGCTACCTTTACCCTTCCAGTCCAAATTCTCATCCAGAAGACTTGAGTTTGAATCCTACCTCAGATATTTATTGGCTCTTTGATCCTGGGCAAGTCATTTGATCTTAGTTTCCTCATCTATAAAATGGGGATAATAGTATCACGTACCTCCCAGGAATTTGAGGATCGAAGGACATTGATGTCGTACAAGCCTTCAAATACTAGATAAAGTGTTAGCCATGAGTACGACATCACCTATGATGTTCCATTAAGGCGCTGCTATTGGCTTCGAAGGCAGCATGATGCAGAATACTGCTTTGAGGGGGCAGCTCGATGGTGCAGTGGATAGAGCAACAGCCCTGGAGTCAGGAGAAACTGAATTCAAATCTGGCCTCAGATACTTACTGGCTGTGTGACCCTGGGCAAGTCACTTAACTCTAATTGCCTAAAATAAAAATAAAAAAAGAAAAATGATGTAAAAAAAAAAAGAATACTGTTTTGAGAGTCACAGGACCTGAGTTCAAGATCCTGCCTTTGTCACTGAAAACCTGTGTGGCCTTGGACAAGTCTCTTTCCTTCCCTGGGCAATAGCTGCTTCATCTATAAAATGAGGGGCTTGAACCAGATGGCTTCCAAAATATCTTCTAGCTCTAATTCTGTGACCAAATGATCCTAAGGATGGGGAACCTCAGAACTTTAATAACTAGGCACAAGCTGCCTGAAAGATAGTTTAGCCCTTGAATAGAAAAACCAAAAGGAAGTATAGTTTGTGTTGTGTCTGTTGTTGTGTGAGTGTTTACTTCAGTGGGGCCCTCAGGATCTCTTAGATATTTGTTGTTGAACTTGAACTCCCTAGGAAGATGTTGCCAAATAATTTTGAGGGAAAATGCTAGTTATTGTTGTCCATTCCCCAAGTATGAGGCTACCATTAATAGCACCCCTGCTTTTGTTTACTCTTTGAAATCACATAAAATATATTGGGATGATACAACCACAACATATACATAAGTCTATATACATATATGTGTACATATGCACATGTGTATGCACATGCAATCCAAGAAGAAATCAGCTCACACCAGTATGGTGAATTCCTAGTGTGGAAACTTTGGGTTTTAGGGACTACCTATGGTAACTGGGAGAAGTGAAGTGACTTGCACACAGTCATATATTTAGTAGATCCTAAGGTCTTTGGCTGACCCTCTACCCACTTTGGTCTCCTGCTCCTCAAATATTCCTTATAAAAATATTATTGAGTTGATGGCACTTGTTATAAATATTCTTCATGTTATAATTTCTACAAAAGCAATTCAGGAAAAAGCCACAAATGTTCCAGTTAAGAGTAAAATGTCTTAATCAATCAAGCAATCACGAAGTGCCTACTATGAGCCAGGCACTGCAGCTGTTACAGGGATCTTTATAGATAAGGGAAGAGCCGGGTAGAGAGGGGGAAAAGCCCTAGAATTTGGAGGGTTTTTACCTAGCAACCTGGCATATACTAGGGGAAGGTGGCAATCCCCATGCCTCCTGGCATTATCTGGCACATGCAGCCCTGGGGTTGGCATTCCTATGGAGCTAGAAAGACCCCACCACCCCCAATTCTTAATATTTTACAAATATGAGGATCATTTGATCTTCATAACAACCCTGGTAGGGAGGTATTGTTATTATCCCTATGTTATAAATGAAGAAACTGAGGCAAACAGAGAGTAAAAGATTAGCCCAGGGTAGCCAGCTAGTAAGTGTCTGAGGCTGGATTTGAAGTTGGGGCTTTCTGATTCCTGGCTTGGGCCTTTATCCCCTACCTAGCTGCCCCTAGGGTAGGGTTGGGATGTGGGAATCAAAAGAGTCTTTTTCTTGGAAGTGGTACTTGAGTTTACCTACCTACTCAATCCAATCTACGCTAAGCAGATACATGCCCAAGTATTTTTTGTCTCCAGTGTTTCTGTGGAAAGGGTGGCAGAAGGAGCCCAACCACTATCTGTACCTGTTAGCATCTAGGTCCTGTTCCAGCTCTTAGGGCAACTTAGCTACAGCCATAAAGGGCAGGAATGTCCAAGGTGGAAGAGAATAGATTATGGCAGCAGTGTGGTTAGGATACCTTCTCATGTGTATCCTATCCTGCTTTGTGGGACTGATCTTCAGGTCCTCCAAGCCTTACCTCTCACAGAGTCCAAATATCCGATGGCCAGGAGTGTTCTGTTCCTGAATAGGCACTGTGATGGAAAACTGAGCTCCTGCAGCTTAGAGGCCTATATTCCCCTTCCCCTCACCCACTCCCTAGCTTTATCCTGAGGAGGGAGGTTTAAAGATGTGGGCACTGATCATTGTTTCCATCCCCACATCCCTGATCCACTTCCTAGACTCACCTTGAATGGGAGGCATCCTAGAGAAGCAGAGCTACTTGGCTCTCAATTTCCCACATTGGGAAGAGAGTAGGGGATTGAGGGAGTGTGGGATGGGCAGAGCTCAGTGTGGAAGACCCTATACCTCTCTCTCACTTCACCCATTGCTTTGTGGATGCATAGCATTCCCCCAGTGCTTGAGGGGTCATTTTGGCACCCTTTAAATTCTGCCATACCAGGGGTAACCCTAGCTAAACACCAGGCTTTGTCCGCTCACAGGTAGGTTCTCCAAGCATTCTCTATCCCCCTGGAAACTTTACAGATGAGAAGTGAGCTTATGTGGCTTGTCCACTGTCAACTCCCCCCTCCCCAATAAATGATAGAATCCAGGTCCTGGGAATATGTTTCCTCTGGAAAGCACTGTGCACAGGGCTTCCTCTCTATACTGGACCAAGACCCCAATGTGTGGCATTGATCTGGCATGCCTAAAGAGTTACATATTGTATAATTAATATTCACTGCAGTATAATAATGTGTGTTGATTTAGCTTTTCTCCTATTACATATATTAATATATGTGTATATATTTAGCATGCAAAGGTTTTTCACATAATCACAAAATAATAGAACTTCAGAGTTGGAAAGGACCCCACTGGCCAGCTAGTCTAATTCATACTACAAAAAGAATCCCCTCTACAGCATATCCAAAAAGTAGATAGTTAACTTTTTTATGAAGACCATCAATAAGGAAGAACATCACATCTTCCAATGCTGTCCATTCACTTTTGGATCACTCTAATTATTACTAAGTTGTTTCTTCTTCACCCCCCCTCATCAGGCCTCTTTGCAGTCTCCAGCCACTGTTCTAGTTATGCCCTGTGGGGCCAAACAGCAAATATAATCCCTCTTCAAACTTCTACTCATACTATCTTCACTCCTTGGAAGAGTCACTTATGTGCACTCAGGGATGGTGATGGTCAAAAGGAGAGGCAGGTGGGTATAGACTCACCTTCTCTGACTGCCACACTTGTCATTCTGCTTCCTGCTCAGCCCCCACAGACATCACTGAGGGGAGAAATCATTGCAGAGATGAGGCCCAACATCCTCATTACCACATAACAACTGCTGACCAATTGCCACCAAAAAGCATATAGGTACAGAAAGTGGGAATGGCAGCATGCCCCAGACCACCATTCCTGCTTCCAGTCCAGTTCTCTTAGCCATCATTCATGGAATTTTCCACAATTTCCCACAGTTTCCACAATTTCACAATTCTCCACAATTCCTGAGGAGAAGGGGCCAGCCATCCCCATCAAATGCCAACCCACTACTATACACAGGGCAGGCAAGCTAGCCTAGCTGAAGCAGCATGGCACCCAGAAGGAGAGACAGAAGGATGTATATGCCAGGCAAGTCAAACCATCACCACCTGGTCCTCTGGCTCTCTTCAGTCCCTGATGGGGACAGCTCAGGACCCTGAACTCATGAGCTTTGGGAATAGCAGCCGTTTCTAGCCGAGTGCCCTCAGGCTATCATCCTAGGTAACAATCTCTGTGGAAACGTAGCCTGGCAATTGCTCCTACAGATGCTACATCCACAGCTACTGAAGATCAAGAAAAGAAAGTTCTTACCACTAAAATCTTTGGCCCTGGCAAATGGTTCAACATCAGAAATGGATGTCTTTTATTAGTGGAGATGATATTAATGAAGAGGCATTAACATCTGCTTTGCCGCTCCATCTTAAGGACCATGGGACCTTTCCATATGACTGCAGCTGAAATTTTCCATATTTGTTGTTTCCGTCACTAGACTTTTGAACTTGTGGAGAACAGGGACTGTCTCACTTTTCTATTTGTATCTGCAGAGCTTAGCACAGGGCTTTGTACATAGCAAGCAATTAATAAATACTTCATTCTGAACATGCCTAACTAGCACCTTGTTAGCAAAAATAATTATTTAAAATAGGAGTTTTCCTCCTTTTGTAGCCAAATTCCTAGAAAATGCAGTGCATGCCCACTGCCTCCTTCTCTTCTCCTCTCATTCACTTCTCAAGCATTCCTGGACATCACCACTCAACTGGAATAACTTTCCTCAAGAATTTCAAGGATCTCTTATCTTGCCACCAGTGGCATTGGTAGCCACTCTCTTGGTCATGATCAACATCAGGTGTTGGGAATCTCACACCCACTCTTACTCACTCTAATGGTTCACAAAGAGTTGTCAACTTCCCCCCTTCCCCCCCAGTTCACCTCTCTCAATGGCCACTGATTCACTGTAAGGTAGAGGTACAGATTATTGTGGATTTACCCAATCAGAATCAGGGCCTGAGGCCTTTCCTCTGACAAACTCCCCTTCCTTCCTGAAGTTGCTGTATTTCACAGAGCCATAATCACATGACCATGGAATAAAAGAGTTTCCTACAGGCAAGAAGAGAGAAAATATTTTATCTACATATAATACTTTAATTGGCAAAGAATTAATGACAACAGTAAACATTGTAAAACATAGGCTGCTTAGCTTCATTCTCTTTGCTGACCTCTTTCAGACCCAGGCTTGAACTTAGTTTTGAAGAAAACTAGATATTGTAAGATGCAGGCATGAAGAGGGTACATTTCAGGCATGAGGGACAGCCTGTCCAAAAGCAAAGAAGTAAGAGAAGGAGTGTCATGTATGAGGACCCACCAATGGACCAGTTTGGCTGTATCATAAAGAGTGTGAAGGAAAATAACACACATTAATTCTGGAAAGACTGGTTGAGGTCAGAATGTATACAGATATTAGAATGTAAGTTCTCTGAGGGCAAGGCCTTTCTCTCTTTAGAATTTGTATCTTCACTGCCGAATACAGTGTTTGGCACATACTCTGCATTTTAAAAGATGCTTTTTGACTGATCAAACACTCATTTGAATAAGTATTTCATAGTTAAGAGTATATGGGAATTGTTTAAGGGAGTTCTCTGATTAATTGCCTTAACCAGGTGAGAACACTTCTCTTCAATAAACCAATCAACTAAAGGCCTTTCAGTGCCTTTCTTGAGACTTTGTGGGGCTTGTATAAAACCAGAAAGCGTCTAAGTTAGAGATGTAAAGTGTTAACGTCCCAGTCACTAAGGGAGCCCCAACTACTTCTAGTGATAGTTTGAATGTTCAGTTTCTGCTATTCCCTTCTGTACCTCATCACTCTGCTCTCATAAGGAAAGGAGAGACTCATGCATCCAAAGACTATTTGGGGAAGTACTTCCAATAATTCCTGAATGCCCCAGCATTTGGAACAGTGTGTGGGAAATAGTATTTGCTTAATAAATGCTTGTTGACTTGACTTGACCCCTAACATCAAAATTTCTGGGTTGATGGAAAAAATCACCTCACCATGTTCCAGCTATCCCCAGATTGCTGGCCTCGCAATTTGCTGCCAGAATGATAACCCCAGAGTGTAGGCTGCTGGGCCAGGGGTTAACCTGGCTTTATGCTTCATACTAATCAGTGACATTGAATGCCAAAGAAGAGCGAAAGGGAGGAGGAGGAGGAGGAGGAAGAGGGGAGAGATGCAAAGTGCTATCTATGGCCTTTTAAAAGGAAAAGTGTTAATAACTGTTGACTGAGCAGGACACCGTCTTAATTCCCCTCTCCCCTTCCCCGCCCACCCCCCCTCCAGCTATTCAGCTGCACACTTCTGGGTCTGTGCCTCCTAAAGATACAGAATCTGCAGCGGAGGGAAAAAAAAACCCAACCAGGCACCTGCTGCCCATTGGGAAGCCGCCACAACAGTATGTGTAAAATAAACATTTGTTTAATGAATGAATGAATTACTTATCTAGTTGATAAGGTCTTGATCTATCCACAAGTGGATTTATATTCTTTGCAAATTATCCATGGCTACTCCAAGCCCACTCTTCTACCACACTATTTAAGTCACAAGCAATAAGGGGAGCTACTAGTCTGGATCTGATGCTGAAGTAAAAATAACTAGAACCTTGGGAGGAAGCTGACCACAGTCATCTTTGAGAGAGGAAAGGCGTGTGTACTCTGAGACTGACTATAAATTTTGATGAGCTAGTTTTTTTTCCAAAGAATTCAGGAAAAGAGTATGTAGGCGGCCACCACCTAAAATTCTGCAGAAGAAATAGTCTCTTAAGAACAAAGTTCTGTTAACACAAACAATGATACCAGTGATACCAATGATACCAGAAGAAAAGGGAAAGTTGTAGATTATTTTATAGATATGTCAAAAGAAGATGTGGTCTAAGGCAGTTTTTATCATTTGGTACTCTGTGTACTCTTCACGAAGAGCAGCAGGATACGTCCTCAACTCAATACCACAGGAAATCCTTCTGCACATATTCTGGCCTCGTTTTGTCGACAGAACATTTGAAAATGACAGTCCAACAATGGCTCAATAAGCAAGCTTTTTAAAAGTCCTAATTGGTATAATGACCTGTAATTTTCTTTTCTTTTTTGGCATCACCAACTTTAAATCTTGTACTTTGGATTTACTGTAATCACATGATTGTCAGATATTTCTGAGAGATTTTAAAAGGTGTTTTTGATGCCATGTTCCTTAATTAATTGACCAATATGCCTCTATTATGTGTAATCTGTTGTGATTCTGACTTGCCTGTGAACAGTCCATAGTGATTTCAATAGTGCCTTTTGAACCTTCGTTTCTCATATCATGGAATAAATGCCAATTCTTGTTGAAGGATAAGATATTACAGAAGCACAGAGAATGATCTTCTCATTATATCTGACACACCATGTAGATTCCATCTCTTTCTCATTTCAGACCAATATTATGCCTATTTCTCCTCTCTCTACCTCCCTCCTCCCTTCCCCCGCACTAGACCTATGATTTCATTGATATGGGTAGCTTCCCAAGAGGAAATTGTCTTCTAGTGAGCTCTGTGCTGGGCACTGTGCTAAGTGCTGGGGATACAAAGAAAGGCCAAAAAACAAAAACAAAAAACCTGTCCCTATTCTCAAGGAGCTCATAGTCTAAAGGGGTAGTTGACCTCTTCTCTGCAACTTGAGAGGGTGGGATGGAGAACTGAGAGGCTAAATGATTTAGGATCGTAGATTTAGAGCTGGAAGGGACCTTAGAAGTCATCTCCTCCAACCTCTTTATTTTATAGAAGGGGAAACCAAATCCCAGAGAAGCTACAGGACTTGCCAAAGTTCACACATGGAAATAAGTGTCAGAGTCAGAAAATGAATTCCGATTTTCTTACTCTTACTCAGGAAGACCTGGGTTCATATCTGGCCTCAGACACTTACTGGCTGTGAAACCCTGGCCATACCACTTAACTTCTAAAGCTTCAGTTTTGTTATTTATAAAATGGGGATAATAATAGCTCCTACCTCCCAGGATTGTAGTGAGGTTAAAATGAGATAATATTTGTAAAATACTTTGCAAACCTTAAAGCATTATATAACTTCTAGCTATTACTATTGTTTATTCAATTTTATTATTTTAATATATTATTTCTTGAGTTTTCCTCGTATAAGTTGGATAATAGCACTCAATTAACACATAACTATAGAGCTTTCCTCTAATGTCCTTCTCTGATATCATTGTGTAGAGGTGAACCTGGGTTCTTTTATTATTGTTGTTGTTGTTATTGTTATTACTAGTATTGTAGATAATTAAAATTTTTTTTATTTTGTCTTTTGTTTTTATATCACATTCATTTCCAAATATATTTCCCCTTCCCCATCCCTACTACTTAGTGAGCCTTCCTTTGTAACAAAGATTAAAAGAGAAAAAGATAAATATATACATCAGCAGAACCAAGCAACTCCCACATTGACTATGTCCAAAAGCATATGGAAACCCATAGTCTTTCCATTTTGCCAATGAAAGGTAGAAAGTGCATTTTCTCTATGGTTTTTCATGGTCAAACTTGGTCATTAAAATTGCCCAGCATTAAGTTTTGATCTTGTTATTTGTATTTACATTGTTGTAATCATCATATATATTGTTTTGCTGGTTCAGGTTGTTTTTCCTCTGCATTGATTCATTGAAGCATTCTCATGTTTCTCTGAATTCTTCATTTTTGTCAAATCATAGCAGTAGGAAGGCAATACTCTGTGACATTTATGTATCGTGGTTTGCTTAGCCATCCCCAAAGTGATGTGACCCTGAATTCTTGAGATCTGTGCCAGTAGAGCTTAAGCTCAGACAGGTCCTATTGGTAGGAATTGTTTGGAAAATCTTCAGATGGTCTTTATTTCTGTCATCTGAGGACTAGCCCAGTGAAGGTCGGAGAGGTCTATCACCAGGATGATTTCAGGCTGATGGATTTCTTGACTACTCTCAAAGACTGCTATCAAGTTGTAGAAAGGTTGCAATATTTGTTGATGGAGGGAATTACCCCTATGAGTAAAGTCATATGTATATGAGGAATATAAAACTTTACCAAAGGGGATCATAAAAGAATGATTATTTCAACAAATATTTATTGAGTACCTACAATGTCCTAGGTATTATGATTGGCATTGTAAAGGATGCAAAAGGTGAATAAAACATAATTTCAGCCCATAAGGATATTAATATGCATTCTCATTATGCACTGGAAGGAGTAGGTAAAGTAGGATGGCATTCTGCTTTCCAGATGAAATTATACCATCCTCTACATTCCACTATCCCTTACTTTAAAAACTACAAGTAAATAGAATAAACCATCCCATTTCTTTCCTTCTACCTTTTACCTCTTTTAACACATTTTCTGACTAGCTTAAGAGAATGGGCTAATCTTCAATGATTTAGAATGTTAAGGAAGTTATGACATTTAGTGACAGGAAAAGTACTTGAGCATTTGCAATGTTCTTAAGAGTTCAGGAATATTAGCATGAAATGTATTTAAATTGCATTTAACTACCTGTACATGGCAGCATGTCTATTCTCAGGCAGTCTTCAAAATAAGAATATTATAATCACTACCTATAATGCCTTGTCAATTTCTTGTCTATTTTTTCCTCACTAGCCATTTTCTTACCTTCTACCAACACTGGACTGTGGAAAGCAGGGACCCAGCCAGAAAGGAGAATGCCATCAGAAATCCTTACTGCTGCAAGAACAGAAATGTGTATGGCTTAAAATAGTTGGAAACACAAACAATTTCAGGATGTCTCTGGATGTTTTATGATGAAAACCTAAGCTAATTTCCTGCTTAGTTTCCCAGGGAATTAATCTAATGTAGATGATTTATTGAGATTTGAGTATTAGAAATACATTTAGAATGATAATAGTAATTTTCATAATATGTTGCAAATAAGTATTTTTAAAAAATGAAATGCAGAACACTTTTTAGGAATATGTAGGGAATTAAGGTGAAAAACATTTTCATATAGAATAATTAGGTTATCCATAGGTAGTTATCTATAGCCGTTAATTGACTTGCGTTCTATAAACTGAAGAAATCAAATAGCAAGGCTTTATTTGCAAGAATTTTGTTTTTAATGAATTTTATTTGATGTCTTCATCACAGTGACTTCTAGACCTATTGGGAGAACTGTATGAAGAAGTCACAGTAGATGCATTGAAAACTTCAATGTGACACAGAAAACAGATAATAAATGTAGAATTTATAGCTTTATAGCTTTATAGCTGTATCTGTAAGTATGTATATAGCTAACATTTATATAGCACTTGGGGTGTGTGGAGTGTTTGGGGAGGAGGAGCCCCTCGGGTGTGAGGGCTTGCTGAGCCCTTTTCTGGGGTTCTCATCCACCTTTGGTGTCCACCTGGAACTCAACGCTCACCTGTGACTCCAAGAAGCTATAGCATGTGCTCCGCAGCCATGGCCTGTCTTGGCAGCCTGGGTAACCAACGGGCCTCAAACCTGTTGGTGAGTTAGAGCGATGTCTACCCCAAGCATGTGAAGACTTCCACGAATGGAATGGGGGGGGTGAGAACAGTTTGTGCCAAGGGCCATGAAGGCGGCTGAAGCAGGTGATGGGGAGCATTTAGATCTTGGTCAGACATTGATGATGCCAAGGTCACCCACTGAATCCTGGGCTGTTGCTGGTTGTTCTGCTGTTGGGCTCCCATAACTCTGGAAGACAGAGTCAGGCCGATGACTTTGCTCAATTTCACATGTGAGTCAAGACATCCCCCTGGGACGTCATTGGTCCTCTTTGAAAAATGAGGAACAACAAAACAATAAAACACTTACTGTGCACCTGGCCCTATGCTAAGCACTCTACAATTATTATCTCATTTAATCCTCACGGCAATCCTGGGAGGTAGCCACTATTATTATCCCCATTTTACAGGTGAGGAAACTGAGGCAAATAGAGGTTAAGTGACTTTCCCAGGGTCTTGTAGCTGGGAAATGTCTGAGGCCAGATTTGAAATCAGGTCTTCCTGACTCCAGGCTCTGTACTCTTATCTACTTTCTAGACATTTTTAAAATTATGTGACATTATGATCCAAAGTATAGCTAGCAGTATTGCTATTTAAGTATGGATTTAAACCTGCATCATTTTTCCTCTGGACTGCTGTACTAACTTTCTAGCTGGTCTCTTTGCTACAAGTTTCCCCACTTTGGTATATCTTCCACATGGGTGTCAAAGTGATTTTCTTAAAGTATATGTATCAATAAGCCACTGACTCCTTATTATGTCTAGGATCAAAAATAAATACCTCTGTTTGATATTGAAAGCCTTTCATGACCTGGCCGCATCCTACCTTTCCAACCTTATTACACATCCCTCCTTTTCATGAACATGAACACATTGCAACAAAAACAAAACTTTTTTCTGTTCCTCACACTTGATACTTCATCTCTCATCTCCATGCCTTTGTCTTAGCTGTCCCTCATGCCTGAAATGAATTCCCTCCCCATCTCTACCATTTAGAATCCCCAATTTCCTTCAAGGTTTGGCTCAAGTCCCATCTTACACATAAAACCTTTGCTAATATTCCTGGCTGCTAATACCTCACATCCCCCCCACCCCCATCATATGTTTCATATCTATTTTGTATATGCCTATACCTATATCTGTGAAGATCTGTAGATATAGACATAGATCTGTGTGTATGTGTGTGTGTGTGTGTGTGAGCGCATGTGTGTGTTTCTCTCTCTGCCCCCCAGCTAGATCGTAAACCTCTCCCAGGCAGGGACTGTTTAATCTCAGCATCTAGCACTGTGCCTGGCACATAAGTAGGGGCTTAATAAATGTTTGGTGATTGTTTAATTGATGGGTAAGACTGAAAATGAAAAATTTCTAACCAGAAGTAATTTCTAAATGCATGAAAACTCCCCTTTGGTTTGTGGATACATGTACTGAATAGAAAAAAAAACCAATAGAATTTGAGTCAGTGACCTGGGTTTGAGTTTTCTTTCTGCCACTTCCTGTTTGACCTTCGGCAAGTCATTTAACCTCTCTAATCCACATTTTCTTCATTTCTGAAATGAAGATAATAATACCTGTCCTGTCTACAGATGTCTACTTGTGCATCCTAATTATGTGAGATGATTTTCCTTAACCTTCCTTTTCCTTCCCCCACTGAGAATATTTTTCTTAAAGTCATCAAGAAAAAACAGAAGGCTTCCTGGTCTTGTCCAATTGGGCTCCCCCTATGTACGATACCTAATGATGAGAGAGCTCAAAGGGGACTCATATATCATCTCCCCATAATTGAATGTAATCAATCTTTCTTTGTTTAATCCTTTATTATTGTTCCTTCATATTTCCCTTCCTATGTTTCCTCTTAACTCTTGTGTTTGAACTTCAAAGTTTTCCCACAGCTCTCTGGTCTTCTCTTCAGGAATGCTTGGAAGGCCTCTATTTCATTAAAGGTCCATTTCCCCCTCTGCAGCAACTCAGTTTTACTGGGCAAGTCATTCTTGTCTTTTACTATTCCTCCATTATCAACTCTTTACTTGACTTGCCACATCGGTCTTTTTAAACCTTTTCATCTCTTCCCTGACTCTTCTTCCACCCACTCTCTCAGCTGAGAACCTTGCTTCATATTTCACAGAAAAAACTGAGGCCATGAACTCCTTTTTCCTCTCACTCACCTCCTGATGCCTTCTGCCATTATTTCCTCCTTCATCTCTGTTGCACATGATGAAGTGGCCTTTACTCCTTACCGCTTGTTCAAATGATCTCTTTCAATCCCCTCTCTTCCAATAGATTGCCCCCTCTTTCACTCATATCCAGTCTCAGCCTGTCTACTGCTCATTTCCTACTGCCTGCAAAGATGACCCTATATCCCTCATTCTGAAAACAAAAACAAACAAAAACAAAAACAAAAACCCTCACTTGATCTTCCCATCTCCACTATCATCTTATATCTCTTTTGCCCTTGGTAGCTAAATTCCTTGAAAAGGCCATCCACAATCCATGCCTCCATTTTCTCGTGTCATTCTCTTCTTAACCCCTTACAATAAAGCTTCTGACCTTGTTACTCCACTGAAACTGTTCTCTCCAAAGATACTAATCATCACTTACTTGCCAAATCCAATGTTCTTTTCTCAATTCTCATTCTTCTTGACCTCTCTGCAGCCTTTGACACTATTGATCTCACCTCCTTGATCCTCTCTTCTCTAAGTTTTTGGGACACTCTTCTTCTCCTACTTGTTTGACCCCTCCTCTGTCTCATTTGCTGGATTCTTTTTCAGTTCGTGCCCTCTCACTGTAGGTATCCCTCAGGGTTCTGTCCTTGGCTTTCTTCTCTTCTCCCTCTGTACTACTACTTCACTTGGTGTTGGGTTGGCTCCCATAGATTTAATGACTATCTCGATGCTGATGATTCTCAAAACTGCCTATCCTGCCCCAAACTTTCTGCTAACCTCCAATCTCACATCTCCACCTGCCTTTCAGACATCTCAAATTGGATGTTGAATTGTTGTTGTTCATTTGTTTTAGTCATGTTTTAATCTTTGTGACCCTGTTTGGGGTTTTCTTGGCAAGTATACTGGAGTCGTTTCCCATTTCCTTCTCCAAAATGAAAAAAAAACCAACCCAAAAAACAAAAAACATGGTTCCAGCCCTCAAGAGGGTATTATTGTTGTTGTTCAGTCATTTCAGTCTCTTTGTGACCCCACTTGAGGTTTTCTTGACAGAAATACTGGAGCGGTTTCCGTTTCCTTCTCCCGCTCATTTTGCAGACAAGGAACTGAGGCAAACAAGGTTAAGTGACATGCTTATGGTCTTATAGCTAATAAGTGTCTGAGGCCAGATTTGAGCTCAGAAAGATGAGGTTTCCTGACTCCAGGCCCAGCACTATAGCCACTGTGCCATCTAGCCCTAGGATGTTGAATAGATATCTTTAACTCAATATGTTTAAAACAGAACTAATTTTCCTTTCCCTTAAACCCTCCCCCATTCCTACCTATTATTGTAAAGGGGAACACCATCCTCGGAGTGCCTCAGGCTTACAATCTAGGAGTCATTCTGGATTTCTTACTCTCTTATCTGCCCCTCCCCATCCAATTTGTGTCAAAATGCCTCCTTCTGTCTTGTGACATTGCTACCTCTAGGGCAGGCCCTCATCACCTCACACCTCAGTTACTGCAATAGCCTGTTGATGGGTCTGCCTACCTCAAGTTTCTCTCACTGCAGTCAGTCTGTCATTCAGACACCAAAGTGATTTTCTTAAATTTCAGGCTTGATCATGTCTCACATACCCCAGAACCTCTCGCAATAAACTCCCCTGGTTTCTTATCATCTCCAGGATCAAATACAAAATACTCCAGCATTCAAAGCCCTTTATAACCCAGCCCCCTCTTACTTTCTAGGCTACTTACACCTTACTCCCTGCCATGTACTCTTTATTCCAGTGACTCGGATCTCCTGGCCATTTTGTAAACAAGGCACTCCATCTTTCAGCTCTACAAATTTTCTCTGAGTGTTCCTCTTGCCTAAAATGCTTTCCCTCCTCTGATCTGACTACTGACCTCCCTGGATTCCTTTAAGTTCCAAACAAAATCCCCCGTTTTACAGGAAGCCTTACCCAAACTCCTCCGGATTCTACTGCCTTCCCTTTCTTGATTATTTCCTATCTATCCTATGCTTCTCTGATTAGATTGAAAGCTCCTTGAGGGCAGGGACTGTCTTTTGCCTCTTTTTGTGTCCTTAGCACTTAGCACACTAAGTAGCACATAGTAAATGCTTAATAAATGTTTATTGATTGATTTTAGAATACTATATTCTAAGTCTCTGTTCCTTTATGGTAGTGGCTGCTAACTCATAGGTGACCCTGACTGCAACTCCTCGTTACTTAAATTCTTTCCTTTTGGCTGCTTACAGTACTTTTCTTTGACCTAGAAGCTCTAGATTTTGCCTATGATTTTCTTGGGAATTTTCATTTTGTGTTTTCCTTCAGGAGGTGACCAGTGGATTCTTTTTTATTTCTATTCTGCCTGCAGGTTCTAGGAGATCTGGGCAGTTTTCTTTTAAGATTTCTTGAAATAGAATGTCTAGACTTTTTTGTTTGTTTGCTTATTATTATTTGCTTATTACTACTCAGATTCTTAATGATTCTTAGAATTTTTTCCTCCTTAAACTCTTTTCTAAACAAATTGTTTTTGCTATTAGATACCTTACATTTTCCTCTATTTTTTAGCTTTTTGTTTTAATATTTTTTGTTTGAACACTTTTATTTGTTTTAATTTGTTTTAATTTTTAATAAATAATAAAAATAAATAAATAAATAAATATTAATAAATAATAAAAAACAAATTTTAATTTGTTTTAATATTTCCTGTTGTCTTATGGAGTCATTGACTTCTTTTTGGTCCATTCTAATTTTTAGGAAGTTTGTTACTTGGGCGAAGTTTTATACTTCTTGTGCCATGCTGTTAATTCTGTTTCCAATTCTTTCTTCTCTAACTTATTTTCCTCCCCATTCCCCCTCCCCCAAGCTATCTCAATTCATTTATAAAAGCATTTTGAAAACTTTTAAAAATTCTGGCCTCACCTCTTCCAGGAATTCTAGTTGTTTGTGCCCAATCTGTGTTTTTCTCTAAAGCTTTGCTTCTATGTATTTTAGAGTCATTCCATTCTTCTGTGTTTGTGTCTTGAGTATCTCTGCTAACATAATAGCTCCTTATGGCAGAGTTCTTCTTCTCTCCCTCCTCCTCCTCCTCCTCCTCCTCCTCCTTCTTTCCATTGTTTCAGCCTACTTCCTGACTGGTTTTGATAATAGGGCTGGGCTTTGCCTCACTTTGGGAGGGAAGGTCTAGACTGGTCTTGTTGCTGCTTTTTTGAGGTATTGAGTGTTGTGTTATTTCAGAATCTCAGGGACAGGGGACCTTCAAGTTTTGAGTGTTCCCAAAGTAGTCTGATCAGGGCAAAGTCTGATTGCTACCCTTTGGTCTGAGCTCTGCAAGTTTCCAGCCTGGGTTTTGATCAGAGCAACAAAGAATGCTGCTGGCCTTAGCCTCTATCAGCCAGCTGGGAAATTCTGCTGGTTCAGAGTGACAGAACTGCCTGGTTCCCTTGGTTTGGGATTACTACTTTGCTTATTGCTCTGTTAGAGGCTAGAACTGAGATCTTGCTCAGCTCCTGGGATCTGAGCCAATCCATTGCTGCTTGCTTTTGAATTTTCTCTTTTACAGTGTACAGTGCCTGCCTGCTGGGAACAGCACCCCGCCCCTGTCCTGCCCCCATAACTTTCCACGTGCACGTCCTCTTTTTAGGCTATTCTGGGTCTGTGACCCAGAACTGAGTAGTGGGCAAGAAAGCTGCCAGTTGGCAACTAGATACATCACAGTGCCCCAGCTTGGGGGGGTATCTCCCTGTGAATTTGGGACCTCTTCTTTCCCTAGAGCCTTGCCTCTCCCTAGCCTGCATGCTCCTGCCCAGATCCAGCCCTGGTGTCAACAGATCACCTTGTCTGTCTCCCTATGCAGACCTGGACAAGACAATGGACTCACTGTAGCTTTTTCTGGAATTCTCTATAAGGATTCAATCTGGTGCATTTTCTAAATCTATTTAGAGGATTTTTATGGACAGAAGTTTGGCTATGTTCCTTTTTTGCTACATCTTGGTTCTTTCCCCTCTCTTCCCATTTCCTTCTTCTGCCTACCCCTTAGTCTGGCTCAGAGAATTGAAACTCAACTGAGATATTAGAGATATACATACATACAAGCATACATCTACATATTGTACATATATTTGTATATAGATTTATTTATGTAGAGAAACATAGCTTGACATATATTTATATATAGATCTCTCTCTGTCTGTCTCTGTCTCTGTCTCTCTCTCTGTAATCCATGAAGTAATGGACAAATGTGAGGTGGGAAGAAGATGGTAATGATCATTATTGTTTTACTATTGTGTAAGGGGGAGTTCGTCAAACTTATTAGGGGGCAGTAAGGATAAAAGCAATATTATGGGGGAGGCATAGGAGACTGGGCATTTGTCATCTCTTGCTATTGCCCTGATATATTCAGAAAGAGCAGGTCTAATGGTAAGGGGTAGGGTATCTTTTATAGAAGCCCCTTGTGTTTTGGATCCCCCTTGGAAGGCAAACAGATTTTGGTATTAATGGACAGGTGGACAGGCAGCCTCTTTCTCCTTGCTCCTGCACTTTGTAAACAACTCACTCTAGAGGCAGGGGTGGGAAGGACCAATTACCTCTACTTTTCAATACCATAGCTTTTAACCTTACTCTTCCTCTGGCTATAGGGGCTATGTGGGCAATCCTCTTCTTTCTCTAAAAGGAACACTGCTTGGAAATTTTCCTTCTTTTCAGAAGGTGAGGTCTCTGAACTCTTGAACTTAAAGCCACTCAAGGCAATCTCTAGAACTGACATTACCCCAGAAGCCTTACATTGGCTTGGGAATCAAAATCCCTCCTCCCTTGCACGGGAGATTGGGGGTCAGGAACGTTATTCATGAACTCTCTTTTTAGGAGAATTTGTTGGGTGGACAAGTACATTCCTGCTTATGCTACATGCTTCTTTGGGGATTCTTTTATTGCCCTGGCTACCTCCACCTCTTAGGTAAGGAAAGTCTATTTTGAGGAACTCTCTTCTTAGGCTTTATGGGCAAGTATGTCTGTCTTCACTACCTACATTTGTCCTAAGGTAACCACTACCATTTCCTAAGGAAAGAGACTGTGCATGCTCAAGGCTCCTCCCTCATTCTCAGAACACAGGTCCATTCTGCTAGATACTGGCCTGTCTTCTAAATAGGATAAAGGCAAAACCAAAACAAAACAAAACAAAAAGACAAAAGAACCAAGAGATGGCTTCTCTGACTAGTGTCTATTCTCAGAGTCCTAAGCTAATCATTTGGAGGTCAGGCGCAGGACCTGAAACCCAGTAAGGAACTGCCCCCTGGCTTTTTAACTGAGTGCCAGTGGTCACGCTCATATTCTCATCTCGAAAGTGCCCATTAGATGACACAAAGAATCACTATCTTTTAAACCCTTTAAAATAAAATTGGACCAGGGAACTCAATCACCCTCTACCTCTTACAATTGTTATTGTAGCTATTTTTGATTCTGCCTCTTTGTTTTTTTGCTTTGACTTCAAAGGAGACACTCATTCATTTAACAAGCTTTGTCCCTTCTAGTTGCTTTTGTTTGGCTAATTTAGAAGTAAACATGCAGTCCTACCTAAAAAAAAAAAAAAATTATGGGAGAGGACTGTCTTGAATTCAAACATACCTAGAGCTTTAATTTAGTCTGCAGCAGGTGTCAGAATGATAATAATAACTAACATTTAATAATTTATATATGTGCATATGTTATGTATATTATATATAATTTATATATAATAATTTAACATTTAATAATAACATTTTAAAGTGAGTAAAATACTTGTGCTCTTGTTTGATCCTCACAACAATCCTAAGGATAGATCCCATTATTATTTCAATTTTATAGATAGGGAAACTCAGGCTGAAAGAGATTAGGTGATTTGCTCTGGGCACTAATAAGTACCTGAGGCAGGAATTGAATTGAATTTCTGTTCTCTGTCCATTAAATCAGTTGCCTCAGAAGCCTGGCAGCCGGCTGCCCACTTGTGAAAAGTTGTTTACCTCCTTTGGTAGGCATGCCTACATTGACTAGTCAAGGGTTCCTAAAGTTTCTCCACCTAATACATAGATTCCTCACATGTTCCACCACTTAAAATCTCCTTTGATTAACAAGCTCTACTTTTAAAACATAAATCTTCCTTTGTAAGATTAAACTTGAATGACTCTATACCTTAGTATGAACTACCATATTTTACCGCATAATCGTCGACAATGCATAATGGTCGCACCTTGTTTTTTGTTCTTTTTTTCCCCAGTCCAAAAATTAGTTGATAACCTTTCCTCGAGTAATCATCGCATGGTATAATTCTGTTCATAAAATCTGTTCAATTCTGCTTAAAAGGTAAACGAAGCAGCAATGTTTTCACCAGTGGCATATGGATATGCATTTATCCTTTCCCACAATGAGAGCTGAAAGCCTAAAATTCTCAGTGCATGGGCATTGTCAGTATATTTACCAAAAGTGACTTGCCTGGTTTATTTAGAGAGCTGCAGTACTAACAGCATTGTCACTCAACCCAATGAAGAGCTGTAGGTACAAGGGGAGAGGACGGCCGGGCAGGCAAAGCTGCCATGAGAAAATCACGTGATATGGCAAGACTTTCATCTTCCCAATTTTAACGTGTATTCGTGAGTATTCCATGCATTCTAATCTTGCACAAAAGACAGTTTAGTAATAAATATTTTTTAAGTAATGCCAACACAATTTTTAAAAAGCTTCACATGATGGTTGCATCCTACTTTTTGGCAAAAAAATTTGACACAAAATTGGCAATGATTATATGGTAAAATATGGTACTTCAATTGAATTAGCCAGCTAAGGTCACCACACTGAAGTAATGGTAGTTTTTGATTGGAGAGATGGAAGTATGGAGAGGACAGTACTATTCTGAAGTGGGTAAGAGGTGGGAGAGGGAGAGCTTTGAATAACCTCAGGTTCCACATAGATCCTGATTGACTTGGGGTGAAGATTTGGTGGTCAGGGAAATGAGTTATTAATAGGTGGATGCCAAAGACAAAAAACCCCCTTAAAAAATCATGCAGTGTATTTTGTGTGTAGTAACAAAAGTCTAGAAACAAAATATTTGCCCATAAAGTGGGAAATGGCTTTACAAATTGTAGTTCGTGAATATAATAGAATATTACTACAAATTAAAAGGTTTTTACTGGAGTTGTGAATTGGTCATACTATTCTGGAAAGCCATTTGGAATTACTTGAAGAAAATGATCAAAATATGCATACCCTTTGGCCAGAGATTCAATTACTGGTCCTATCCCAAGGACATCAAAGGGAGAAAGAATCCCATGTACATAAAAATATTTATAGCAGCAGTTTTGAGCTATATTATCAAAGAAATAGAAATAAGGTAGATGTCTACCAACTGGGAAATGACTAAGCAAATTATAGTATATGAATGTAATTAAATATTATTATGATGAATGATGAAATGATGAATGTAAAAAATAGAGAAAAGTATGGGAAGGCTCATATGAAAGATGCAAAAATGAACTAAGCAGAACCAGGAAAACAATATGCATGATGACTATAGCAATATAAATGGAAAGAACAACAATCTCCAAAACCTAAATGCTATGTAATTTTTATGACCAAACTTGGCCCCAAAGAAGAAATGATAAAATGTACTTCCCTTCTTTCTTTGAGGAGACAGGAAACTATAATGAAGAATCTTGCAAATATGGTCAGACTTAGTCAGTATGTTGGTGGCTTTTGCTAGACTACTTTTTTTATTTTGAAAATTCTTTGCTACATAGAATGGTTTTCTGGGTAAGACAGAGAGGAGGAATATAGTTGGAAATGAAGGTAATATAAAAGCAAAAGATAAGAATGAAAAAATTTCAAATAAAAAATGAAATTGTACAGTGCTTTCAATAATCTCCAGATCTTTTCTAATACAAAATTCTCATCTTTTCTCTGGGTGCATTCTCTGGGTGGTGTTAAATGGATATCATAGAATGCCACAATTTCTAAAGGATCAAAATTGTCAATAATTCGAAGGATAATGTTGAAGATGCATGGTGTATGCAAATAGGCTACAGTGTGTTATCTTTGATAATACAATACTCTAATGGGTATAAAGAATGCCATTCATGAAACTTTAAGAACCATAGAATAGAATAGAAAGATAAGAATAGAACCATACCATATATGAGCCATAGAGGGACAGCAAGTAACCACAACAGATGGACATCCTAAGGACTGCTCTAGTACTGATAAAATATTGAAAAGAGCTAGAAATTCCTCCAGAATGGTGGATTCTTTATGGAAAATTTATGAGAAAACAGGGACAAAAATCATACCAGATAAGAAAATGTGGCTAGATTGTATTTTGCATTGTTTGAAGGCAGCCCTACACCACTGAGTTTATGGATCTATTTCCTCAAATTCCAGTAGTATGAACAGTTGTCAGTCTCTGTATAAGTCATATCAAACTCACTGAAAATTAGTTTAGTTATGCCCTGAGCAAGAGGTGTAGGTAGCCTAAAACCTAGCCTTAAGTACCATGGGAACCATTCTGTTTGGAGGTCATTTTAAAGGGTGTATAACTGTTCCTTATTCAGTTTTCTTTTATTTTGACAATGTCAAGGTATCTTTAGATAGCATAATTTAGGGACAATACAACCTTCCTGCCAATAAAATTGTAGTGGTATGGATCATTTGAACCTAATAGGAGGGATTTCTCTTTCTCCTATTTGACTCAGTTCTCTATATATTTTAGAAATGAGGCCCTTATCAGAGACACTGGTTGTAAAAATTCTTTCCCAGTTTTCTACTTTCCTTCTAATCTTGGTTACATTGGCTTTGTTTGTGCAAAAACTTTTCAATGATCCACACCATTTCAATTTAATGTAATCAAAGTTATCTATTTTGCATTTCATAATGTTCTGTATCTCCTGTTTGGTCATGAATTCTTCTGTTCTCCATAAATCTGACAGGTGAACTATTCCTTGCTCTCCCAGTTTGCTTACAGTATCAGCCTTTATATCTAAATCATGAACCCATTTTGACTTTATTTTGGTATATGGGGTGAGATTTTGGTCTATGCCTAGTTGCTGCCATACTCTTTTCCAGTTCTCCCAGCAGTTTTTGTCAAAGGGTGAGTTCTCATCCCAGAAGTTGAGGTGATCCTCTTGTTTTTAACTCAACAACCTTTCTCACGTTCATCCCCTTCTCACTACTCACAATGGGTTTATCAAATAGTAGATGACTATAGTCATTGACTATACTGTGTCTTGCATACTTAACCTATTCCACTGATCCACCACTCTATTTCTTAGCCAGTACCAAGCAGTTTTGATGATTGCTGCTTTATAATACAATTTAAGATCTGGAATGGCTAGGCCACCTTCCCCTGCATTTCTTTTCGTTAATTCCCTTGTTATTCTGAACCTTTCGTTCTTTCAAATGAATCTTGTTATTATTTTTTCTAACTCTATAAAATAATTTTTTGGTAGTTTGATTGGTATGGCACTGAATAAGTAAATTAGCTTAGGTAGAATTGTCATTTTTATTGTATTAAGAGCTAAAAATCTTGATGAAGTCCCATAATATTTATTTCTTACTAAGTGTTATTCCATAAGTAGGCCAGCAGTTCTAAACAAATGGCACCACAATTTCAACCTGAAAAAAATAATTAGGGAAATGATTATACTATTGATTTAATAGCTGAAAAGCCCCATACTATTTTCCTTTTAACAGAGTCCTTTAGCTTAAATTGTTGCATTAGATGAGGTTATTTGTTAACTATGTTGGACATACTAGGATTTTTTTTTCTGTTCTGTGTATTTATGAAGGACTCTTGAGAATTTCCTGTGCATTGTTAAAATTATAAGCCTAATATAACAAAACTGGAAATCTTAATTCATTTTTAAAAAATTTAGTGAGTGTTGCAGAAGTTTAGTTTTTGGAAAATGTGTTTCATTTTTTCCTCAGAGTGCCTTCAGAATGTACTAGTAATGATACCATAATTTGGTTACCTTATCATTAAATGAATTTAATTATCTTCCCACATGTCACTGGGTTCAGAGTTAGAGAACCTAGGTATTACCAATTGCTCTCTGTATGAAGTTAGGCAAGTTATTTTTCCTCTCTGGGTCTTACTTTCCTCATTTGTAAAGTGAGTGGATTGCACTCTCCCCTGGTGGCTGTATGTACTTATGTAAGAGTGTGATACAGACTTTTAGGGGGATATTTTTACAATACCACCTTGGCAACCCCTTTCTAAAAGCTACTTAAGGCTAGTTCACTACATGCTTCTCAACTGATAACTTTGGAGGGAAACATACTAATGGGGACTTGAGTCAATTGCATTAGAATATTATCCCTGACCCCTCAGGGATATCACTAGAAACCAGAGGAGGCAATACAATTAAACTCTGGGGACCTAATTCATTAATGGGAGTGGGAACTGGGCTAAGTACCCTTAGAGCTTATATGAACTACATACAAATGAAAGTTCTGTTCCATTCTAATTCAGCAGAAGCTAGAAAATATTGGTTCAGTCACGAGATAGGAAATCAGATTCTCACTCCCTCTTCCTTCCTAAAAAACTATGTCTTCAACACGGCAAACATCAAGCTAAGGATCAAAATCTTCTATCATTACTATCTGTTAATAGTAAGTACTTAATACATACTTTGTCATTTTCAAAAAGAAGAATTAAGCAAGTAGGTTAGAATAGTTGACCTGCCTTCTAGATCTAAATCCTGTGATCCTATAAAAATAGGCCATTCTCTATTAAAAAAAAAAAAGACACTGCCCAATTCCTGCCTTCCCTGACCATTCTAGTCCACAGTGACCTCTCCCTTTTTTGAATTATGACATTGTTTGCTGTCTGTGTTCCTCACTTGGCACTTAACCAAACAGGATAAGATTTCAAGCTTCTAGAAGACAAAAACTTACGCTGTTGCTGTATGTTCTTCGTAATGGTGATCCTCTTGTTTTTAACTCGACAACCTTTCTCATATTCATCCCCTTGTCACTACTCACGATCTATCGTCTTAGTTCAGGACCTCATCATCTCTCCCCTGTACCATTGCAATGGTCTCCTAATTATCCTTCCTGCCTCAATTCTCTCCCCATTCCAGTCTACCTTCCGTGTCATTGTCAAAGTGATCTTCCTTACATGCAGATCTGACCGTGCTGCTCTCTTACTCGATAATTTCCAGTGACTTCCCATTGCCTCTAGGATACCATATAAACTCCTCTATTTCCCTTTTAAAGCCCTTCACAACTGGTCCCAACCTATCTCTCTAGCTTCATTATACATTATTCCCTTTTCCATACTCTGTGATTTAGCCAAACTAGCTTTCTCTCTGTTTCTCACACAAGGCACTCAATCTCTCAGTCTTTGCACCGGCATTACCTGATGCCTGAAATACACTCCCTCCCCACCCTTCACAGAATCCCTCACTTCTCTTAGGAGCTGGCTCTAATAACACCAGCACCACCACATCAAGTCTTTCTTGATTCAACTACTAGTGTTGAATTACCTTATGTTCAACTATCTTGTCTTTATTTTCTTTTTTTAATTACATTTTTTTTGTTCTTTGTTTTTTATTTTCTATATGTGTATGCATTTATGTATTGTCTTCTCTGATAGATTCTAAGCTCCTTGAGAATAGGAACTGTTCCATTTTTTTCATTTGTATTCCCAGAGCCTAGTGGATAGTAGATGCTATAGAAATGCTTGCTAATTTATATTCTTTTATTCCCTAGTACAGAAGTTTTTGGCAGCAATTATAGAATTTTACAGTTGGAAGAGAACTCAGTGGGTATCTAGTCCTACTCACACGAGAAAAAAATCTCTTCTGTGGTCTACCTGGAGCACCCTCTCTGGGCTGCTCCCCATTTTGGCACTTGGAGGTTTTGTCTTCAACTGCCCTCGGATTTATAGACCCTGTGCTACTAAAATTATAGCTCATGAACCCCTACTTGTGAACTTCTCTTGAAGAGTAAGCCAATAGATGATTAGCTCAAAGGAGAAGTATTTACTAGGAAAAGGCATAGTAAGAATAGTAGCTACAAAACATTTCCCCCACGAATCCAGGGCACATTTCCCCACAAATATACATGTGCAAAAAGGGGTAAAAACTTGGAATACAATGATAATGAAGCACACGTGTAGGGAACCCATGTGACCAAGGTAACTCATGCCTCTAGAACTCAGACCCTAGATGTCCTTTGTCTCCTCATGGAGGAGCTGTTCCCCTTGGTGCATTGCCTCTGCTGGGCAGGTGGCTCGTGTGACCTTGTGGCTGGGTGCTGTGTCACTTACAAGGTATCTACAAATATCATGACCATTGGGACAGAGGAGAGACAAATCCTTTCTTTCCATCTCAATCCCATCCTTCCCCTAAGAACTATTCTTTCTCAGGAGCCAGATTCCTCCTTGACTGATGGCTTCTGCCTCTACTGACTAGAAAAAAAATAATATAACATGACTTAATATAATAATAATCATATATACATATACCTATACTTACATATATATGTATATATATTCAACCTTTTAATGGCCCTTAGAGTACAGCCAATATTTATTGCCAACCAGCATAGTCAGAGATGTGCTAGCAAATGTTTAACAAGTGGCTCACTGGAAAAAAAATGTGCATACGACACTGTTTGAAGTTTAATCTACTTTCTTAACATTTTCTCCATCACTTTCTTAAGACTAGACAATCATGAAAACAATAAAGCAAGCTCTGATTTGTAACATTTGCCATTTTCTAAGATATAAATATTCATATTGAAAATTTAACAATGGACTCAGCTCTCACAAACAGGTAGAGCTGACTTTAGTATGCCCTTGGCGTTGGCCCTTCAAATTCAATCAGAGAAACATGTCTATACTTCAGAAAAGGATAACAGCCTATTAATACCTTGTTAACACATAAAGATCTTATCATCTATGATTAATGGGTGGGGGTGCAGATGGTTAGGGAACAATTCACCCTCCTACATATGCCCCATTAACAGCTTTGTTTCTTTACCATTCTACTTTCGAATATCATTCATTATTATGAATTTCTTCCTTATATCAAGCTTAAGTTAGCTTCTCTGGAATTTCCATTCATTGATTTGAATTCTGCCTTCTAAGGCCAAACAGAACAAATCTAATTCCTCTTCCAGATGACAGCCTTTCAAATACATGAAAACAGTCATGATGACCCTCCAGTAATTCCTCCCCCACCAACCCCTCCAAGTCTTCCCTTCTTCAAGCTAAACATTCCTAGCCTTTTCAACAATCTTCACATATCTTTTTTAGAAAAAAAATTATTTTATTTTTAATTTACGGAATAAATAAGCATTTTCATAACAATACAATAAAAGGATGGTTGCATATGAAACTGTAAATCTACTATGTGCAATTTGCTATTCCTTTCAAATATACAACAAATTATCATGTAAATTTCTTTTTTTTTCCCTTCTGCTCCCCCCACCCCTCCACAACACACACCTTAGAGATGGCTACCATTAGATACAAATAGTATAAACTAGAGGCCCTTCACTATCCTAATTGCTTTCTTTTGACCCTCTCTAGAATATCAATGCCTTTTGGTGTAGTGCTCAGAAATGAATAAAATTCTCAAGATGTGGTCTGATCAGGGCAGATTACAGTAGGACCAGTACCTCATTACTTCTACAGGAATATGCCTCTCAATGCAGCCTAAGATCGCAAAGATACTGGAGAGGTTTGCCATTTCCTTCTCCAGCTCATTTTATGGATGAGAAAACTCTGGCAAACAGGGTTAAGTGACTTACCCAGGGACACATAGCCACTACGTGTCTGAGGCCATATTTGAACTCAGGAAGATAAATCTTCCTGACACCAGGCCTGGCACTTTATCTACTGTGCTACTTAGCTGCCCAAGATCTCATTACCTTATGTCATATGATACTGTTGACTCATATAGAGCTTGCTGTTCACTAAAATCCATCTTTTTTTTTTCTTTTCAGATGACCTGCTGCCTAGGTCCCCCTTATCTTATACTTGTAAACATGCCTCTTTTTTTTTTTTAACTAACAATAAAACTACATTTGCCCTACTGAATTATTCTTATTAGAATAGGCCCAATGTTCTAGCCTGTCAAGGTTTTTATGAATCTTGATTGTCACCCAGTGTGTTCACTTTGCATATCTATATCTATTGTATATCTGCTATATCTAATATATGTCTATAGATATCTATATACAGATAATCTATATAAATATAGATTATCTGTATATAGTAGATATAGTAGTATATCTATGGGAGATATAGTAGTATAACTATCATAGATATAGATTATGTATATATAGATATCTATAGGTAATAGATGTAGCTATCTATATGCATATAGATTAGCTATTGATATAGATATATAGATACACACATATGTACCTCTCACACTGTTTCAGAGCCTCCTAATTCATCTCCATGTGTCTATTCTTTCCTATCTCTAAGTCATTCTCCAAATAGCTGCCAATTTCATATTCCTAAAACATAGATTTGACCATGTCATTCCCTACTAAAAAAAATCTTCAACAGCTCTAGGTTAGAACACAAATGCCTTTTTCTGGCTTTAATGCCTTTACAATCTGGCTTACACTTACCTTTCAAGTCTGGTTTCATATTAGTTCCTTTCTACACTTTCTTCTTCTAGTCTAACTGGCTTCACATGTGACATTCCATTTCCCACTTTCACGTCTTTGTACTTTTCTGGAATGCACTTTCTTTTCCCCTACACCTGAGAGAATCCTTGGCTTCCTTAAAAGCAAAACTCAGATGTCACCTCCTAAAGGAGGTCTTTCCTGATTTGTCAAATGATGATTGTTCTGTCCCTCCTAAAATTATTTTGCTTTTACTTTTTATATAATGTGTATTGAATTATACGAAGTATCTTTCCTTTTAGAATGTAAATTCCTTGAAGGCAGAGACTGTTTCATTTTTTTTCTGTTTGGATCCCTAATGCTCAGAGCTTGACAAACGTTTGCTGAATATGAATAGAAGTGACCTTAGAAATCTATGTCCTCTCTTCATAGGGGGAAAAAATTGTTGCTATTATTACTTAAAATTTGAAGAAACCAACAGACCAGCACACACAGTCTATCAATCAATAATATTTCATAACAAGACAGAGATATAACTGGAACCACAAGTACAAAATTCTGACCTTGGTTCTTTAAGGTTATAGAATATTTAATGATTTTATTTACTTAGAGTTAATGTTTTCATGGGTTAAAAATGTACAAACAGAAAAAAAGGACTATTAGCAAAAGTAGAGGATAACTGGTGGAAACCCCA
Source organism: Vombatus ursinus (assembly GCF_900497805.2). Taxonomy (NCBI): domain Eukaryota; kingdom Metazoa; phylum Chordata; class Mammalia; order Diprotodontia; family Vombatidae; genus Vombatus; species Vombatus ursinus. The sequence goes on along the minus strand of NW_020954606.1, from coordinate 2,005,264 downwards.
CATGCTCCATTAGCATCCATGAAGTATCAAAAGAAATAGAGAAAGAACCTTAGCAGCTTGGGCGGAACTGGCTTTCATGAATTTTTAGAGGACCTTGGCAAAAGTTGCACAGGATGGGCAGGTATGGCCGGCCTATGATCTTCACTGTTGGATGGAGTCGGTACGTGGATGAGATCACAGATCTAACAAGTATTGAGATATAAGAAATTAATAGAAATATTAGAATTAATAGGATCTGACATAGCCCAGTAAATTAAGCCACTGGAAGTATTAAATATAGCTCACTCTTGTGAATTAAAAAAAATAGCATCAATATTCAGTTTACATAGGTGTATACCACGTGGTAAGTCAAAGCTTCCAGTATACTATATTTTGAAAATGTCCCAAATTAGTTGTCAAGCCCAATCTGGAAGGTTATTTAAGTTTACTCTATTTAATTTGAAAATCTAAATGAGGGGCAGCTAGGTAGCACAGTACATAGAGTGCTGGGCCTGGAGTCAGGAAGACTCTTCCTGAGTTCAAATCCAGCCTCAGATACTTACTAGCTGTGTGACCTCGGGCAACTCACTTTACACTGTTTTGTCTCAGTTTCCTCACGTGTAAAATGAGCTGGAGAAGGAAATGACAAACCACTCCAGTGTCTTTGCCAAGAAAACCCCAAATTGGGTTATGAAGACTCGGACACTACCGAACAAAAAGTCTAAATCAACTATGGCACTGCTTTATTTTACTCTCTGGAAACAGTACTACCTATGCCCTTAATCTTCCAGCTAATCCTTGTTTTCTTTTATTAGCATCTTATAAAGAATGCTTTGCCACAGACTAGTCATGCAGAAGATATGCAGGCTTTAAACACACGCATCTGTAATTCTGTAAAGCATGGTGTTGAGCTCCATTACTTGTTCCAACAAAAACTACTGAGGAGAATGTACACTCATTCCCCTGCCCATTGCTTCTAACCAAAGACCCAGACTAAGACAGACAAGCAAGCTCAGTGAAGACAATCGTAAGAACTAAGTATGTAGATGGAAACCTCATTTATTGGCTTTCAAGTACAGTCAAAATTATTTGAGAAGGAGGCTTGTTGGATTAAGAAAAGATTTATGGACCCAGTGATGTCAGTGGAAAAATATCTCTTGAACAATGAAGTTGAAGTCCTTTCTTTTAAAAATAAATGCATTTATTTCTTTTATGTGACTTCATAATCTGTTCCTCCCACTCCCTCTTCCCAATGGAACAACAACAACTAACAAGCAAAAAACAAAACCTTCAAGTCTGAGAAAACAAATTCTCACATTGGCCTTGCTGGAAAATATATAAATGTTCCTCTCTGAGTATTATGTTTATCAGATCTCTAGCAAGAGATGAATGGTGTGTTATAACTTTTGTCTTCTGGACACATGGTTTGTCATTGCATCGATCAGAGTTCTAAAGTCTTTCAAAGTTGTTTTTCTCTGTAATGCTATTGTTATTGTATAAAGTGTTCTCCTAGTTCTGCTCACTTTGCTCTGCGTCAATTTATTAGATTTTTCCAAGTTTCCTCTGAAACTATCTATTTCACTTTATTTATGTTGCATTGTACTTCTATTTTGTTGAACATTTGCTTCCCTTTTACATTTTAATCTGGTTCCAGTCATACTTGGGAATTTTGCAGGCAACATGTGGCCTGTGGACCATAAATTTAACATCTCTGCTCCAGAACATCTCATTCCTTGAGGAAGTGGGTAAGTTAGGTGTGATTGCAATTTAGTTTATCCTCTTTAAGCCACACACACATACACACACACACACACACACACACACACACACATGTATATTTTAAAAACATAGCCTTTTTAGATATGTAAATCTTTCCCAAATATATTACATACTTCCCTGGATCCTTAAACATAATATGCTGAGTATAATTTAACTTCTTGATCACTCAGGGTTATGTTATTGTTATAATTCAGCAAGAAGAGGACAGAATGTTGTTATTAAAAAACAAAACAAAACAAAACATGTTATCTTGTCCTGATTCCTAATGCCAGTCGCTAATATTTTCATGCCTTCCCTTCTTGGTCTTTTTCTAAACTCATTCCATGCAAATCTCTCCCCAACTTTGGACCTTTTGCTCTGAGACTTGAAAAACCAATTTGGCATCATGTGATAAAAGTTAATAAACTGGTCACTGCCTTGGATGGAAGATTACTCTGTTGGGTTTATATCTCAAGGAGGTTAATTACAAGAAAAAAGGAAAATTCCACGTGTGCCAAAATATTCATAGCAACACTGTCTGGAATAACAGAAAGCTAGAAACAAATTATGTGCCCAACAATTGTAGGGAATAGCTAATTCCCTGCCTTACTGAAATGTGACAGGCATACTTTGGCTCATGGATGCAGTGGAATGCTACTATATCATAAGGAACCACAAATATGAAGAATTCATAGAAACAGGAAGACTTCTGTGAGCTGAACAATAGCGAAGAAAGGATTACCAAAAGAATAATATAGGCAATGATATAACTGAAGGTAACATGAAAAGGCAACAAAACTCAGGTCATGGAGAATATTGTTTCCAAATTATTAAAGTTAAAAATGACTCATTTCTATCAATAAATTACAAAAATAAGAAATTTATGTAGCTATCACCATATTAGGAGGTTTTTATGGGGAGGCAGGTATCCGAGGAGGGGTATTGTTTATTGAGAAATTGCTGATGCATCAAAATGTTTCAGTTTAAAAAAAACCCCTGATTTTAGGTCACATTTGGATTTTATAACAGATAATTTGGGAAAGTTTGGGAAAGATATTCAGATCAACATGGTATATCCCATATACATATACCTAGCTATTCATTAACATTCACATGTTCAAACATCACTTTTTTCTTTTTTTAACTGGACATTATTGGTCTTTTCCCCATCCCTAAACTTACTTCTCTACACATCTTCATTTTTCTTATGGGCACCATGATCCTCTCAGTCACCTGGGTTTGTAAGGAAGACTTGCTTTTGTCTTTTATTTCATGTCCAATCAGTGGCCTAGTCTATCTCCAAAACACCTCATGCACACAGCTGCTAAAGTAATCTCCTTAGGAGAGGTCTGACCAAATCACTCCCCTACTCAAAAGCCTTCAATGCCTCCCCATTGTCTATTAGATGAAAGACAAACTACTTAGTTTAGCATTAAAGCTCTCTACAATTTGGCTTCCATCTGACTTTTCAGCCTTGTTTCAGATTACCCCCTTTAATGAACTTGATCTTCCAATAAAACTTTACTATTAGCTATTTCCTGAACTTGACATTCCTTCTCCTATCTCTGTACATTCACTTAGGTCACCCTCCATGCCTAATATACACTCCCTCCTTCTATCTGTCTTTCAGAATCCTGAATTGTCCCAATGAACCTTGCATTAGTGGCCTTCACTCCCTCCCTCCCCTTTGTTAATGTTTCAAACACATAAGTATTGGTGATTTCATCACTGGAGCTTAGCTAATGGAGCAAGCGAAATAAACTGTTTGGGAACTGGGGGCAGCAGATTTTAGAGCACATCTGAAAGCTGAAATAACTGTGACGAAATTTAGTCATACACGAACGCATCTTTCATTATATTCTGTTCACATTTGTTTTGAAAGATGAGCTATTTAGGACAGCCACTCTGCATTAATTCTTCAGTGGTTCTAAGAGGACAGGAATTGTTTTCCCTTCTTTTTAAAAGCACCTTAATTATCACTGAATTAATATTTCATTTTTTTCTGATCTTTAATTTCTTAGTCTTTACATATAAGTGTAGAAAACCTAGAACACATAAATCTTGCAGAAAAGTACTGAAAACCAAGAGCATTTGTAAATGTGTAGGAAGACAAAAAATCATTGATAACTGCTAAGGCTACTAGAGTGAAGGTGTAGGTAGCAATGCTTGTGTACCCCCTACCTACCTTCTTAGGAGCCCTCAGCTTCATATTAAAAATTCTCTGTTGAAAATTAGCAGTCAAATGAAACAGTAATTTTTGTTCATCTAAAATAAACTTTTTTTGGAAAATAATTTTAAGAGTGTTTTAGTTTTTGACCATATAAAATTATTTCAAAGAAATCATCTTTAGTATTAAAATGGACTTATCATCCATACTGGGGCAGCTGGGCGGTGCAGTCAATAGATTGCCAAGCCTGGAATCAGGAAGACTCATCTTCCTAATTCTCCATAATTAGGGAAAAAGGAAAAGAACCTATATGTTCTAAAATGTTTGTAGCAGCTCTCTTTCTGGGGGCAAAGAACTGGAAATTGCAGGGATGCCCATCAATTGGGGAATGGCTGAACAAGTTGTGGTATATGATTGTGATAGAATACTACTGTGCTGTAAGAAATGATGAGCTCAATGACTTTTAGGAAAACATGGAAAGACTTGCATGAAATAATAAAGAGTGAAATGAGCAGAACCAAGAGAATATTGTATATAGTAACAGCAATATTGTTTTAAGAACAACTTTGAGCAAATAAGTTATTTTGACTATTATAAATACCCAAATTAACTGTAAAGGACATATGAAGAAAGATGCTGTCTGCATCCAAAGAAAAAACTGATAAATAGAAGTATTTATAGAATAAGTTTATATATACCTATACACACACACACATGTGCCTGTTTGTGTCTAATGGCAGCCGTTGCTAGGGCAGGGGTAGGGGAAGAAAAAAAAAAGAAATTTACATGATAATTTCATTATATATTTGAAAGGAATAGTAAGTTGTACATAGTAGATTTACTGTTTCATATGCAATCATCTTTTTTATTGTACTGTTATGGAAATTCTTGTTTTATTCCATACGTTAAAAATGAAATAAAATAAAAGAAGACTCATTGTCCTGAGTTCAAATGTGATCTCAGACGTTTGCTCGTGGTGTGATCCTGGGCAAGTCGTTTAACCATGTTTTCCTCAGTTTTCTCATCTATAAAATGAACTGGAGAAGGAAAAGGCAGACTGCTTAAGTATCTTTGCCAAAAAAAAAACAAACCAAAAACCAAACCTCAGATGAGGTCACATGAGTCAGACATGACTGAAACAATTGAACAACAAGAAAAATATTGTCCATACTATAGCTATACTTATTTATAAGAACTCTTAATTACTGTTTGTGCCTTAGTTTGTTTTGCCTTATAATTCAGAAGGTTCATTTTTTTTTTAAATTGGCAAGAAAAGTTCTAGTAATGATGTCCATATTTATAAAAATCCCATAATTATTCATTTTCAATTAAGTATAATAATCTAATAATTAAATATAATTATGTGAAGTAGATCTGTACCTGAATAACATTGCTCATGGATAATGAAGTTTTTCCAAATAGTGTGTCGTATTGCCAAGGATTAGGGGCTAATATCATAAAAGACACGATTCCTATCATAAAGTATTCACAAAAAAAGCTGAGAAAAAGGTACTTTGGGCATTCTGTACAAGGATGAAACCACCAATTCTTATATGTTTTAATCTCTAAAATAAGGGGGAAACAAAGGTGAAGGCAATTAATACAGTGTGATGCTTCCTGTGATCTTTTCAGAGAAAAGTGTTCTTTGCTTTTATTCAAGGGTCTTCCCAAGCAAGATGTATGTTTCTTTAGGAGTTTTTTCCTACCATTTGAATTGGTATGTACTCGTGGCTTCCTCACTTACCTTCAAATACAACATAGAAGGAGGGAGGTCAGAACAGGCTCCTCCTGAAGCATATGTCCTGGCTGTTTTTCCATATGTAGCTCCTCACATACCCTGAGCTCTGGCTCCCAAGGGAAAAGAATAAGATGGGTGAGGCTTGCTGCTTTAACTTACTTTTCACCCATATTCAATTCAAGAAGCGAATATTTTTCCAGGCACTGTGCTAAGAGCTAGGGATACAAATAAGAACAGTAGCAAATAAGAAAAAGAAAGCAGCTTAGAAAAGTATGGTGGAAGATAATGCACAAAAGGAAGCTGAAAAGGCGGGGGATGAGGGAGGCCACCACATGGTACTTCAGGCGGCAAGGGGAGGGCATGATGTTTGAAGGAATTGAAGCCAAGCAGAACCATGATGGAAAAGGAGAGTTATTTGGAAAGTTCAAAGTCCTTAATGAAGGAAGGCTTTGGGAGGAGTTCAATGCTACCACATGGTTGGTGTCAGTGTACATTACCCTCCTATCTCCCACTCATTTCCTGTTTTCCCCATGAATAGGTAGCAGTGGGAGTAGGAATGGTTTCATTCTTTGTATTTACATCCCTAATAAAAATACCATTTGCCTGGCAAATATTAAGCACTTAACTAATACTTGTTTATTAATCAAGGTAATGATTTGACATAGATTGTCCCTGGGGCAGCTAGGTGGCACAGTAGATAGAGTGCTGGGTCTGGAGTCAGGAAGACATCTCCCTGAGTTAAAATCTGACCTCAGACACATACTAGCTGTGTGACCCTGGGCAAGTCACTTAACCCTGTTCTCCTCAGTTCTTCATCTATAAAATGAGCTGGAAGACGAAATGGCAAACCACTCCATTATCTTTGCCAAGAAAACCCCAAATGGGGTCATGAAGAGTCAGACAGGACTGAAACAACTGAACAACAAAAAAAGTGTCCCTGGAAAAATAGTAAAAAATAACAGTTGAAAATTTTTTTGGTGTGAAATCTGGATATAAAATATCAAGAATTTGATTATTTCACTTATGCTTTGCTTATATGTCATCTGGTGAGTGTCATTTTGTGAGGAGAGTTTAGATAATATATTTCATTGACACTGACAAGTTTGACAGCTACCTATGCTGCTTCTTTAACCACAGTCCAAATATATAATCCTCAATATTTTATTAATGTCAGATGGCCAAAACTAGACACAGGTAAGCTGATGTGCACTTATTTGAGGTACCCACATCTTCCTGCTTCCAGAAAATCAGAAAGGCAGTTTGGGGTAGCAGATAGAGCACTAGATTCGGAATTTGGAATTTGGAGGAAAAGCTGGGTTTGATTTCAATCTTGGATACTTGCTACTTGTGACACCTTGGAAAAATCACTTAACCTTTCCAGGCCTCAATTTCTTCCACTGTAAAATGACAGGTTGAACTCCATGACCTCTTAAGCTCACTTCTTGGTCTTAATCGATCATCCTAGTAGACTGTTCACTTTCTCCGTAATATATAGGCCTTTATGCTAAGAGCACAATGACTGGCACATAGTAGACACTTAAAAATGCTCTTTGACTGACAATGACTGAAAGAACCAAAATAATGGGTGCTATGTGTACTAGGTGTGATTACTTTCACCCTATTTATTAATTTATAGCTTTGAAGTTATAGCCAGGCAACTAAAATGCCCAAAGACATATAGTACATGTATTCATACAAGTTCACAAATGACAGATTCCTTATACCTAAGAGAACTAAGAAAAATTGATTACAAGTAAAGTCTGTATAAATTCAACACAAAAAGTATCCATAAACTACACTGTTTGTTCTAATCCTGCCATTAGGGATGCTGAGAGTTTCCTGCTGACATTATTCCCTTAACCCTTCTTCTTTCTTTTCCACCCTACCCCCTAGGACCCCAAGGAGAAAAAGACACCAACCAGGAAATGTAAAATAAAACCCATTAATTAAATAGTCACAAAATAAACACAGACTTTCCATTATTCCACAAGACTAAATCCAGCCAAGAAAGGAGATTGCAAAACAAAAGCTGCAGCTTTATTACTCTCAAATGGTGATAAATACTGTGTTTACCAAAAGCCATAATCCCCTGGGCTGATAGTAACTTAAAATGTTACAGAAAGTTTTTCTAACACTTACCCTAAACTGAGGGATTTTAAAAAATTAACCACCAACTTGCTTTTCATCTGGAATTCCAGGAAAGTTCACATTTTCTCAGAAAAGCACTTTTATTTTTGCTATGTTTCTGTGACCTACCTCTAGGTGCTTGAAAAATTGAAAACTTGATCATTTTTTAAAGTTACTGATAAGAAAAAATAAAATTTAATTAAAGCAATTTGGTTTTTTTTTTCTTTGCTTATAGGAAAAAAAACCCTGCAATCTAAGAACAGTAGAACAGTTTGAAGAAAATGTTCACTTCCACCTGGGCAGAAGTAGGCACATAGCACATGGAGGTCTTTTTGGAATTTCAGCAGGTTGGGACAATGACATTGCCCTTATGTTAACTCCTTATCACAAAGAAAAAGTCTTGGTCTGCGTTAAATAATGCTCTGGTCTGATATTTTGCAGAAAGATTGATTGGTTATGGCACAGCAGATACAGCAACTAGTCTAAAGGTCTCTTCGTTGAACTAGAAGAAAGGTTCATAAATTGCTTGTCCTGCCATGTTATTATTGTTAAATCACTAGTTTGCAGGTAGAAGTAGAGATTAATGTTTTGATTTTATTTATTTTATATGAAGTAAAGATCTTAAAACAATCCTGACTTTTTTTTTTTGCTATTACATAAGAAAACTTTTTGTTGTTTTTGTCTTGTGCTGTAGACTATAGGATCAAGGTGCCCCACAGTGATTTTCCAAATATGGTGGTGTATTTTTAATTTTTCCAGGGTTTTGATTTCAAGTGGAGATGTGTATGTGTGTGTGTATAAGCCAGGCCATACTGTACGTTACATGCCATGTTCTATAGTGAATATTCTCTGTGTCTTTCCTGGTAATTTACTTTTGGACTTGCTTCTGTATCCAGAATCCCACTCCATCCAGAATACTGGCTAAATTCACGAAAAGCAAGTTAAAACAGCAATTTGCCAGTTAAATTCACAAGCATTTTACCAATACTTGACCATGGGGCATCTAATAGCATTTGAATTGATTTTTCATTGACTCCCCAAAGTGACCGAACTTAATTCTTGCTCAGCCTGATTTGAAAGCCCTTTGCTCTAGATGTTAGCTAGTTCCATGGGCAGCACATAAATTGGAATAAAGTAGAAATCTTGAGAATCGAGTGCCCTCGTTTTACTGCCTCTTTCTCCATTCAGCATTTCCAATTAATTAAGCCCTTCAAAAAAGAAAACAGCAGTACCCGAGCCATCCTGCTAATGAAGCCAGGCTAAACGGGAAAAAAAAATCTAGTTAGACTCTTGAAGGCTTTTCACAGCTGGTGTCAATTTGACAACATTGTTCTCTTGGGCTGTGGAGTCTCGTCCAATTACTTTAGTGTTTTGGATGACTTTGCTGCCTTCTCTTTTAGGGTACAAGGGGCAAGACTAGGGGATGGTGGGCTCAGCTTAGCCTTACACAAATCTATAGTACTGAACCATGTTGATAATAATGTTGCCTGTGTAAAATAGATACGAATAGAGACAGGAAAAAATAAAAACATGGAGGAAGATAGCATTTTTGTCTAGCATTTGTTAGTTCTTTTACTTTTTTAGTCTTCTATGTGATTCAGGCTGAATATTATTTAACAATAAGCAAATGACTTCACAGTGATGAAGTCAGCAGAAGTATTACCAGAGCAGGTCAAACAGGGCTTTGCTTGACCAACTGTAAAGCACACCAAATTAGTACCACAAGTATTAGAGGAATGGTTGTGATGCAAGTTATGGGGGAGAAATAGGTCAAGCTTCTACCCGTTTGTCTTGAGCCAGACTTTTCCAACCTTTGTTGCCACTGAGGGGTCCAATACTCAAGGCTCAAGAAAGTCTCTCAATTACTCAGTCAACCAAACATTTATTAAATACTTACTATGTGCCGGGCATCATGATAAGCTTTGGGGATAGGAAATAAAAAGACAAAAACAGACTGCCCTCAAGGAGCTCTCTTTCTCATGGGCAGGACATGTAAACATAAGTAGATAATGGGAATGGTGGCAGTCCTCACTCTTTCAACTAATCAATGTGCATGGGTTAGGCGTTAGCAGAGAGGAGACTCTGGGGTGTCCCTCCCTCCGAGCCTGGTGATCTAGTGGAGATGGCTCCAGTAGGGCCTTGGCTTTTTATTACCTTGTTCCTACAAGAAGCCTACAAGGTTCCTACAAGGAGCATACAAGGTTCCTACAAGGAACCAAGGTGATGTACTAGTGACCTATAAGGGATTCTCCTCTCCCAATCTTACTCCCTGAGGCTAGTCAGGGATAAGGGTAAAGACCAGAGGAAACCTGAAGCTGCTAGAAACCTGTACCTGCACTTGACCCTAGAGGCATGAGATAGGTGGCATGGGGTGCCTTATCTATAATCTATGAGATCCTAGCCCTCCCATTTCAAGGGTCAGGTCCTCCTACTGCCAGCCATCCCCAAGAGTGAATGTTTTGGTTGGTACATGATAGTTGCTTTACCTTTGCCATCTGCTCTGCTAAAATCAGATCCACAGCCCTGGCTCCCACTCCCACCACCTCAGTGCCTAAGGGGAAGGTTCTGGTCCTTTGCCACTTTCTGTTTGGGGTCAGCTTCATATACGATCAGTGTGATTAGGGAGAGAGTTTCTCTTTTGAAGTAGACAGGCATAGTGGTAGTAAAGGGGACAGAAAAGTATATCAGACCTCTCTCCTTCCATGCCTGCCATACTGAATGGATGAATGACCTGACTATCACCTACTTAGCAGTAATAATCAGATACCATCTTTCTTTTCCTCTCCTTCTCCTCATGCTGCTCTTTCCTGGTTCCTTTCTCCATCTCTGCTAGATCATTATCAATGTCTTTGCTGTCTGTCAAGGATCTCTCCTGGGTGCTCTTCTCTCTCCACACCCTCTCTCTTGAAAATCTTTATCATCTCTATGCAGATGACTTCCAGAGCTAAACCTATAGCCAATCTCTCTCCTGATCTTCAGTACTATGTTATAGGATTTGGGGATCATAGATAAGGCACTAGAAGGAAACTTAGAAGTCATCCAGGCCTTAGTATTTTACAGATGAGGAAACTGAAGCCCAGAAAAGTTGAGGAACCTGCCTAAAGTCATGTGGATGCTTAGTGTCAGAGCTGAGATCCAGCCTTGGGCCCTGTGACTCTGGGTTCAGCATCAGGGCTCTTTCCATTGAGTCACTGGACATCTCCAATTGGATGTTCTATGTGCACTTCAAACTCAGCATATCCAAATGAGAAATCAATAACTATTCCCCCCCCGAGTTGGACATGGCTGAAATGATACAACAAATTGTGTGTGTGTGTGTGTGTGTGTGTGTGTGTGTGTATGTGTGTGTGTGTGTATGTACTCATCTACTTACAGATCATATCCTACCACTAGAATATAGAGCTCTTGAGAGCAGGAATTATTTGTTTTGTCTTTGTATCCCTAACACTAAGTACTAGTAGGTACTTAATCAGTGACTCTTTGGATGGAGTGGAAGCTAACAGATGATCCACAAGGCTAAGTGCTTTCAACCCCCATGCATTCACTGTATTCCAGGGTCTCTGTCTCCCCTGCTTTCCCTCAGTGGAGGGTGCTACAAAAATTCCTAGTTACAGCCTTCACTCTTAGAAAAAAAATTCAGGGAGTTTTTATCCAAATATTTGTGTTTTCCCACCTGCTTTGATGGCCATCCAGTTTCCAGATAAAACTCAGTATTGAGTGTAATGACAACATCTTGAAGCAAAAAAAGTAATGTAGTTGCTTTAAAAAAACAACAACAACAAAAAAACAAAACTTCAGGTTTCTAGATGACTCAGTGAACATTATGCTTCATGTAGTGGTTATAAAAGAAATGCAGAATGCTCAGGTTTCTTTTACTGGTGGAACAGTATGCTGCTATCTTGCCTTCATCTGAATAGCAAGAATAGGGTGTCTTCTTTGCATTATCATCCTTCCCCCAACCTTAGGCAATGCAAGAAGACTGGAATGGAATGTTGTCTATGGGAATAAAAATGATGTGAAATTGTGGCAGGAGGCCAAACTAATTCTTCATGTCTTTACCACTTGCTTTCTTTCTGTGGTCTCAATTCAGTTGATTGAACCCTTCAGAAATGTCATCAGAATACCAGCCTAAGGCAAAAAAGGAAGAGAGAAATAGAACATAAGAAGAATCGACTCTTCCTGGAATAGGTTGAACCACTATCCTAGTCACAGAGGCTTCTGCAATTCTCTGAGAAGGAATTTTACTGCCTATTGGGAGGCTGAAGAATCAATAACCTCAGTAACATCCCTATTACACTTAAACTGAAGTTCAACAATTGACTTATTTGAGCCTCAGTGTCCCATACTAACTCAATGGTGGTGGGCCAAAGGGGAAAAGGTTTTGAAGAAGGAAGACTGTTTAACCTTGCATGTGGAGTTGACAAAATGGATCTACAGCAAACATCCCTAGCCCAAGTTTTATAACTCTGCTGACCTCGACATCAATTCTGGTATCACCAGAATGATGGGTGGTGTAGTGTATAGTGTTGGATTTGGAGTCAGGAAGCTCTGTGTTTAAATTCTGTCTCAGACACTTGCTATCTATGTGACCTTGGGCAAGTCATTTAACCACTATCAGTCTCAGTTTCCTCATCTATAAAAAGGGGATAAAAAGATCACCTACTTCACAGGTTTATTGTGAGGATTGAGTGAGGTAACAGATGTAAAGGGTTTGTAAACCATAAAGTACTAGATAAATGCTAGCTATTATTATTATAATTAATAATTAATTATAGTATATATACCATCCATGTAACTCTATATATAATTAATTATAATATGTACTATGTATGTAACTATATACAATATGTCTGTATAAGTAATATGTAGTATATACTATTTACAAAACTACATATAGTATGCTATATAATTAATATATAATACATGTACTGTATATTTAGCTATATACAGTTAACCCTTTCACATCACCAGGGTTAGGGGTGTAGCTGCCCACCCCTCCTTCCCTGTGATCTGAAAATCTGTGTAAAATGGTGGGTTTTTTTGGGCAATTAGGGTTAAGTGACTTGCCCAGAGTCAGCTAGTGTCAAGTGTTTGGTCTGAGGCCGGATTTGAGCTCAGGTCCTCCTACTTCAAGGTCAGTGCTCTATCCACTGAGCCACCTAGCTGCCCCAAGATCGTATCTTTTATCTTAACCCAAAACAGGACCTTTATTGGATTGCTAAAATGTAAACATGCTGTGAATGGTGATCTATTAAGCCTTATCAATTACTTGTCCATAAGGAGGATGAGCTTATTAGTTTCTTTTCTTAGGGTATATATTTGCAGTATAGAAGATAAGGAGAGAAAGTAGGTGCTTTTTGGAAGATAAAAAGAGAGGGTGCAGCCCAGGGATAGGGAACACAAGAAGGGGAGCATTGGAACCACCAAAGACAAATTTCATACCGTTTACAATTTGGTCTAAGATTAGTCCTACGTAGGCCAAGGACAATATGGGACCTGTGGTAGTCTTGAGGAGAGAATGAGTGTATCATAGAAAGTACAGAAAGCACTGACTACTTCTCTGTCTTATTTAATCTACAGTCAAGGGTATGTATACTGGAACCAGTTTTGTGATCTGATTGTTACATTTTCGTTGTGACTATTTATACCCATGGAAATCTGCAAACGCTAAAATCAGGGCTTGATTTATTGTTCTACTGATTATCTAGACTTAAGAAAATGATGGAAAAAATGTTAATAATGCAAATTAAACTTAAAAGTATGTCATGTGTACATTTCCTCCCATTCCCCGCCCCCTCTCTCCAGCTAGTTGACAAACATTTATCAGTATATACCTGTCTATAAAGCTATTCAATAAATTGGCTTTACCAATGACTAGAGCCCATAGATGATTCTGACCAGTCCAGGCCTCTGCATACCCCCAGGATCATATACATGTAGCCTTTTGCTATCTCAGTTTCTCTATTTAGAAATGTATGTTAAAAATTGTATGTTTAAGTATTAATCTGCAATTATGATGATATAGGACATATTAAAGTGATTATAAAGTTATCTTTTAAAAATTACAATAGAACTGTTTTTTATATTTGATAACTATACTGCATACTGAAAACTACTCTATTAAATTGTCATTTAATTTTTAGTGTCTGTATTAAAAAGACTTTCAGATTCTTGGCTTGAAAGTCGTACAGAGGTCTAAATCAACTTTATAAATATCTTTTTGGTATAGTCTTTTCTTTGAGGGCATAACAAGGAAAAATCCATCTCAGATATAAGAGATCCAGTTCCATTTATTTCCTTTTCCCAGGTCTCCTGGTGGTAATTAACAAATGGTTCTTGTTTTCTGTCTATTAAACGTATAAGCAAACATAGTTAATCTTTAACCTTCACAAATAATACTGATTTATGAGTCTATTTTTTATGTAGTCTGGTTAAAACCCTGAGCTGGCTTCACAAGCACATTTCTCCTATTTGTCAAACTGATTATTTATGTAACACCTGGGGACTCTCTCCCCAGTCAATATGTGGGTTCCTCCCTATTAACTTTTACTGGTTCAAGAAATGCTGTGTGTCTACAACTGCACCATAGTTCATGAGCCCTCACTGATATGGTTTCCTTTACTAGTGAACCAGAGCTCACAATTAGTTGAAAGCAAAGATTTTTTAATGAAATAACTTAGTAAGAAAAATAACATGAGGACATTTCCCCCATAAGCCTCTGGAACAACTCTCCCACAAATACACACCACATCTGTGGTAAGAGTAGGCACACCGAGGAAACATGTGGAGAGGTACACACGTGGGGCACGTGTGTGGGCAGGTCACCAATGTCTTCTGGTGATGTAATGAGACTTCTCCCTTTCGGTCTGCTTCCCTTTGGCCTCCTGTATCATGGCTTCCATCTTTACCATTCAGACGGTCTCTGTCAGATATATGACAGCAGTATAGACTTTTAGCCAGGTTTTGCCTCTCCTGGTTTCATATGGTCACCGTTGGAGAGTACATCGCTGGCCCCATGGTGGTTTCTAGGTATGGCTCTTTGGGGAATGTAGTTTTAGAGCTTTTCTCTGCTTTCTATTTCTGGTTTTATCTGGATTTTTGGTTGGGGTGCAAGGAGTGGGCCTTCTGCCTTTTACTCAAAGCCCAAATTTAAGCTATGGGTTTTTTTGAAAGACAGGCCCCTCTCATATCAAGCCAATCCTTTTCTGATTTTCTCCTTTGCAGGGCATGAAGCATGGACTCAAGAACTGGTGCAAACTGAAGTTTCTGTCCATAATACTTTTTGCCCTAGTACCTGGTCACTGTCAGGGACCTCCAGATGCTTCTTACCGTAACTTGCTCATTGGTGGGGTTTTTGTTTGTTTGTTTTTTTGCAAGCCAATCAGGGTTAAGTGACTTGCTCAGGGTCACACGCCAGCAAGTGTCAAGTGTCTGAGGTTGGATTTGCACTCAGGTAGTGCATCACCTAGCTGCCCTTTGTTCATTGTTTGTTGAGAAAGGGTAAGCCCTTACCAAGAAGATTCAGCTGCCATTCCATGCTGGCATCCTTTCAGATCAAATTTCCAGTGGCTTCGAGTTATGTCCAATCTCCTTTTAATCTCCAAGTCCTTGTTCTTGTCCATAGTACCTCTTGATTACTGTGTGAACTGGTAAGATTTTGGTTGCAGGGAGAGTGAGAAAGGAAGGGTTCAAACAAAAGTAGTATCATCACACAGTGGGACAAGTGAACCACTACAGGGAAGAGAGATGTAACATATTACTAGCTTAACTATCATTTTTTTTTTGCTAGTTAGGCCACACATGACCAGGACAGGATGATAAGAGGGTGTGGCGGAATTCCAAGAACCTTCTCCATTCACCATCAACCCTGTCTACATCCATCCTTCTCTCTTCATGCATAGACAAGGGTTAGCCAAAGGCTGAGAACCTCCACTTACGTGAGAATACAGTGGTAGTGGCAGGCTACTCAGTAACCTGACCCAGGCTCAGCAGATGTATGTTCAAGTGACCTTCTACAATTTGAGTATGGAAAGGGAGGTGGAGAGAGGGAATATACCCTTGTATGTTATGTGCATTTTCCCCCAGTTTTTTTAGGTAATCCAGTCACGTCTTTCCTTTTTCTGGTCTTAGTGAACCTCAGCCACAGGTGAAAAGGGTTCCAACTCTCCTGAGGCCATAGCAGGGTTGGGGAACCTGAGGCCTTGAGCCCACATGTGGCCCTCTAGGTCCTCAAGTGCAGTCCTTTGACTGAATCCAAACTTCACAGAACCAATCCTTTTATTAACATGAGGACATTTCCCCCATAAGCCTCTGGAAAAACTCTCCCACAAATACACACCACATCTGTGGTAAGAGTATACACACCAAGGGAACACATGTAGAGATTAAGAGGACTGGAACCTAGGTGGCCTGTGGGAAGAGATTTGTTGTGGTTTTGACTTACTCAGACTATTGTGGTTGAACAAAGACTTGAGTATTCACGGATCAATTACTGTCCCATCACCCCCTCGAGTCTTGACCCTTAGACATCCTCCCCACTTTGGGGGGGAGAGGGTCAATTAGCCTTCTAAGACCCAGTTGCCTCACTAAAGTTAGGGCACTCTGAGATTGCTTCAAAACTTGTTAGACTTTGGACTACACCCATTTGGTTTTTCAATCACATTAACCTAAATGAAATTCATATAGACAGATCAATTTAAAAAAGGTTTATGTATTATTCATAATGTTATGTAATGGCAGTCTGGTTTATGTGCAGATATCATGAGCTTGCTCAGATAGCATCTCTACATTTTGAGAGGCTTCTGGGGAGATGGTTTCTGGGAGAATCATAAATGGTGTGTAAAGGAAATGCTTTGAGAAACTGTGGGGTATGCATGCAACTGGTTCTAGTCCGTTAATTAAGTGGTTGGGAGGAGGCTTTTCTATTGGCTGTGTTGCTAGAACAGTCAGCATCTTTAAAGGAAAAAAAAAAAAAAGCCTGAGTCAGCTTCAGCCAGCTCTCTCTTTTCCATACTTGCAAATGGGAGAGTCCAGCGACTCTTTCAAGGTATTCAGTCAAAGACTATGCAGTAAGGGAAAGAGGTCCTTAATACCTTCTTCCCAGTCTGAGGTTTTGTGGCCTTGACACTTTTGTTCATTCTTTTCCATTCTAGCTTCAGGGAGTGGAGTCTCCAGTGAATCTGAGAGGTGGAAACCAGGACGGGTGATGCAGCCAGCCTAGCAGTGGTGCTGGAGGGGCAAGGAACGATCTTCAGTCTTTGGGAGTGCCCTCCAAATGCATGCCAATAAAAACTGAAATGAGCATTTACCTGGAAATCGCTTCCTTTGGATGTGAACTAGATGATGGGACCAAAACATGT
Organism: Vombatus ursinus; assembly: GCF_900497805.2. Lineage (NCBI taxonomy): Eukaryota > Metazoa > Chordata > Mammalia > Diprotodontia > Vombatidae > Vombatus > Vombatus ursinus. The sequence continues at coordinate 1,988,136 of NW_020954606.1, read as the reverse complement.
AGGAACTCAGCTAAGTTTGAGCTTACTCCCTCTGAGTGGTGTAGGAGTGTAAGGGAGAGTATGTCCTTGAGGCAACTATTTGTATGTTTGTTCTCATTATATCTTTGTAAAAGCCAAATAATAGGGGCAGCTAGGTGGCACAGTGGATAGAGCACTGGTCCTGGATTCAGGAGGACCTGAGTTCAAATTAGGCCTCAGACACATAACACTTACTAGCTGTGTGACCCTGGGCAAGTCACTTAATCCCATTGCCTAGCCAAAAAAAAAAAAGCCAATTAATGGTAAGAAGTTAACTTACTAGGATGCTAATCATTGACCCTCATAATGGAGGGAGGTCAGATACAGCTGGTGCAGGTTTGTAATGGTAATAGAGAAGATTCCTACACCCCACCCCCCTCCCATTCTCAGGGTGTTCCTCTGGAATTCTGATGGGAGATGCAGCAGGCCTGACCCTGAGAGAAGGGGCCAAAGAAAATATGTTACAGTTGTAACAGATTCTCTATGCCCCTCTCAACTGTGCTTCTGGTCCAGCAGGCTTTGCTGCCACCATCTTGTAGTTATGTGTTGTCTTTTCCTATTAGAATGCAAGCTCCTTAAGGGCAGGAGCTATCTTTGCTTTTTGCATGTATTTGTATCCTCAGTGCATAGCACAGTATTCTGGTTGACTTGCTTTATTTCCAATAGGCTCAGTAAAATAGTTGCTGAGTAGGAATAAAGACTTGCCCATTTTTTTCAAGTAAGTATAGTTACAACCCGCACACAGATGGATAAAAGTGATTTAGTTACAAATTACTCTGTGCTTTTTGAAAAGCTTATATTATAGTTTTTAAACTAAAAAAAAAGTTTCAGTTTCATCCAATTGTGTATTTAGAAAGGGCTGGATTTTTGAAAACAGGATGGAATGAAGGGGTGATAAGGACAAGATGTATCCAGGAATAATTTGTAGAAAGACTGATTTGGTAGTGCCTCTCATCAATAATTCACTATCATATAATAGTTTAAAAGACAGATTTTTAAATTCAGTTTTCAGCAAACACAAGACCTTTAAAGTATTTGGGACCTAGTTGTCCATGACCTGAGCCTCATAGCACTGTTTGAATTTAGTCAGGTTGATTGTATTGCGGGGCTCATCAGTTGATTTTATCTCTAAGCATGTGTATTTTGAGGGTGGGGGTTGAGGCATGCAATAAGAGGATTGTGAAAAGCTTGTTGACAATTAGAAAATATGAAGTGCTTATGTCATGACATTGACTTATGGGTCATGCCAGGGTCACTATATGAGCACTTCCTGGTTCAATTGTTGTAGATTTCTGTGGGAATCACATTTACCAGTCCATTGGCTCCCTGCTCCCCAGCCTTGGGGCTACGTGGCAAACATCTGCCCTTTCGCCTCCAATCATACCTACCTCTTGTGTTTTATATAAAGTGAAACCTTAATACTTTGGACTTCATAGATAGCTGAATGAGGGAAGTATGAACTAATGAATACTTTAGAATCTATGATGCTTCATGCTTTGATAACAGTATTTTAAAATTATAGTCTGAAATAAATCATTAGAGTTCCTTTGTAATTTCTCAGTATGCATTTATATACAATGTACTTAAGTCCTTAAAAAGTATTTTAATCTTAGTTAGTTTAAATGATTCATGTAGAGCCTTGCTTATACTATTAATTTGTTTAGCAAATATTTTCTTCATAGGTCCAAGATAAACATCAACCCAGCCCAGGATAAATTATCTCAAAATAATTGGATTTGGATGAATGAGATTGTACTATATTTACAAAAATGTTAGAGGATGTTTTATATAGGTGCAGTGGATTTGGGGAGAAAGGAAGAAGGAATAGAAATACAAAATGCTTTCTGTTGTTAAACAAGTTAAAACAGAAATGACACACCCTCCCTGTGTCTAGTCTTACAGTACTGGTACTGATAATGGAGTTGGTATTGATTAATTGGGGCAATAGAAACTGATTTTGGTTTCTTTAACTCTCTCTCTTTTTTTCCCCAAACCGTTTGTGCCTCTGCAGGGACATAATGAAGACCAGGATGTCCCTAACATAATATGCTCCTTTGTAAAAGGTCCTAACAAAAATTCAAACTGGTCAAAGCTATCTTTCTGAGACACAGCATTTCTTGAATGCAAATCCATAAGGTCTTTGAAAAGCATTTCAAGTTTCTTAATACTTAAAAATTCTATTATCTAGAGTTCTATTCAGATACTTTCTTTGCTATAACTAATTGCTAATTGATCATTAGAGCTCATTGGGTATTCAAATGCTTCTAGTTTTAAATCTGATGTTACCTTTCTCACTAGGTTGTTCTATCTATAGTGGCTAATGTTTATGACTAGATGAACAAATATGGCATATAAAAGTTAAACATTTTAGCTTTAATTTGGTTAAGATTGGAGGGAATTTTAAATTTTCTGTCATTTATTCTTGTGCAACTAACACCTCTGAACACTGAGAGAGAAACAATTCATTATGATATTCATTCAGTGAGACTTGATTTAACAAGGTAGCTTAGTTCTCATGGAAGCATTATCCTTCATTTGAGAAACATATAAGCTGTTTTCTGAATTAGGAATTTGATTTTAGGATGTTGTTCTATCAATTCCCAAATTACTCCAAAAGCAAATATTTAAAATTCTTAGTTTTTGTTGTTGTTCATGTAAGATTATTTCCTAAATATAAACTTTGTTTGGGACTTTCCATTGGGTCTTAAAAAAAGAGACAAATGGTGTGGTCTGACGAAATATGGGAATATTCATCAATTTTTAAGGGCCCTGTGTATCTCCTTAAACAAATAACCAGTGACCTTGGGAAAGCATGGAGTGGACAGTTCTGTAAGTCTTCCTTTAGTGACCTTAACAAGCTCAGTGTTTTATTCAGAAAGCTCTTGAGTCAAGTGTTGTTTGGGATGATGGTAAACAGTTACAAGATGAAGAGATCTTCACATGAAAGCCTTCTTATTGCTGTGGATAGCTCAGCTGTTGACATTTTCAGAAAGGCAAAGCAGGTCAGCTCTTGGCTTCAGAGGCTACCAAACAGCTCGCTCTAACAAAGGCATCAGCCTCTCTCCCACTTCGTAGGGGGCAGTTAAATGAAATAAGAATCCAGGCCTTGGCACTATTTTGCTCCAATATTTTGGCTATAGCACCAAGTGTGTTGAATGGAAGGAAAACAAGAAAACAGAATGAGACATCTGTGTGACTCTGGGGGTTCTGGTAGCTTGCTGGCATTCCCTGTGTGTCTGTGTTCCCCTCCATTGTGTAGGTCCCTTGGAAAAGTCTTATACATTGGATTGTGCTATAAAATACTTAGTGTCTTCAACCTGGGAAACGATGATGCTTTATGATCAGATAGTACCAATTGCATCCTGCATAGCACCTTGGGTGTCCTTCATTATTGCCTTGGGTGTAACTGTCAGAGACCATGAGTCCCCTGCTATTGGTAGTCATAGTACCCTGACAGTAACAGTGGCACTATGCAGTCTATTTCCTCTCCTACCCCACCCTATAACTCTAGAGGGTCTGAAGGGCATTATATAGGGACTAAGGAAATAGCTGCAGGAACCTCGATGAATGATTGCTCAGCCTGTGGTTTAGCAAAATAAACCTATGCTATGAACGGTGGCAACTCTATGACTAGCCTGTTCTGTGGCAACTTTGCTGTTGTTTGAGCTTGCCATTGTTTTTCCATACATGTTTTAAGGATAATAAAAGAAGAAAGTGGCTTTTTTAGGTCAGTAAGCATTGACTTTTTAGATAAAGTCCTTATTTTTGGTAATAGATTTGCTTAGAATAGCCTGTAGTTGATTAAATCCTTGATTAAATGCTGGTGCCTCCAGTGGAAGAGGGAAATCCCTTTGCTGGAGGATTACTAACATTTCAAAATCAAGATCCTGATGATTTGAGAGTCACTCTTCTAAACAAAATACAGAAGGCAGACCACTCAGCTCTCACATACCTATTCTAGCAAAAACATGAAATTTTCAGTGGACCAAATAATGATCAAAAAATCAAATGAGAAACTACAATAAATTATTTCTTCCATTCTAGAATTGCACAAAAAGCCAGCCCAAATCCTGTGGGCACTAGGAAAGGGGGCCTATAATAAAATCAGCACTAGGACTGGCAAATGAACCAGTAGTCTGCAAATATGACCAGACTTAGGCCAGAAGCAAGTGTTGCCAACAATATTGTGTCTTGATGCAGCAAGACAGAGTCTCCTTAGGGAATGCCCCATGGTTATCAGAGAGTCCCAGAGTGGGGACCTTTGAAAATTCAGGTAGATGCAGCAACCAAATTAGTGTAGCAGAGTTCACAACAGGACACCCGAGCCCTTTGGCTCTGAGGTTCCTAGCAATTTTTCTTGAGATGCCATAGAGGGTCCTGAAGATCCAGTACTTTGAACTTTAAAGATCTGGGGGTGGGGCCTAACCTTGGGAGATAGAGGTCACTGCAGGAACTCAGGTGAGCTAGGGTGAAAACAAGGGTGAAAAAAAAGCACATCAGGGGGAAATAGCCCGAGTTCCCAGTGCAGGAACTAAAGTGAGAGAGATGAATAAATCAAAGAAAACACTGGTCAATATTAAATATTATTTCAAATTTAGAGATTCCCATAAAGGAGAGAGTAACTCCGTAACAACTTCAAGCAGAGACTCAAAGGGAAAAGGTAGATTTTCCATAAGGATTAAGTAAATACTTAGAAGAAATGAAGCAAGAGATTTTAAAAATGAAATAAATACTCTTGAGGAAAGAATTGGAAAGAGAATAAATGGCTTAAAAAAAAGAGGGAGTGGCAAACCTTACCCAAGTAGTAGACTCACTGAAAATTAGAATATACTAAATAAAGATCAAAATTCTATGAGATAGCAAGAAAGATTAGATTAAATTAAAAAATTTAAAAAGACAAAAATATAAGATATCTGATAAAAAAAACTGACAGAAACAAGCCAAGGAGAGATAAATTATTAATCAGATTGCCCCAAAATTATTGTAAAAATAAAAGCTTGCATACTACATTTCAAGAAATCATAAGTAAAAACCGCTGAGATTTATTAGAAACAGAGGGCAAAATCAAGAAAGATTCTACCAATCACCTCCTGAAAGGAATCCCTGAAGGAAAAATCCTAGGAATGTCACAGCCAAAATCTAGACTTTCTATTTCACTTTTTTTTAAACTTTTTTCTTCTGGGTAATTTAATCATTTTATCAGTAATGCCAGCATTTTAGTAAAAGGAGGTCTGTGGCACTCTTAAATACCAAAGACCCATTTTTTAATTTTTAAAAATTTAATATTTTACTTTCCCTCAGTTACATATGAAAACAATTTTAACCTTTGTTTTTTCACAATTTTGAGTTCCAAATTCTCTCCCCCCCTCGAGTTCCCCTCCCCCATTCAGAAGGCAAGCAGTTTGATAAAGGTTATACATGTCATGTGAAACATATTTCCATATTACTAAAGTTCTAAAAGATAACACAGACAAGAAACCCTCAAGAAAAATAAAGTTTAAAAGTGGTATGTTTTGATTTACTAGACCTCCCATTTCAAAGCAAAAATATTGCAAATATCCAAAAAGAAGCAGTTTAAGTACCAAGGAACCACAGTCAGGATCACACAAGACTTGGTACTTTCTAAAAAAAAAAAAAAATTAAAGGAGACCTTGGAATACAATATTCTAAAAGACAATAGATGTAACCAAGAATAACTTACCTTGCAAACCTGAGTATAATCCTAGAGGGGAAAAATGAGTTTTTAATGGACTAGAAGACTTATAAGAATTTCTGATTTAAGAACTTTGAAATACAAACACAAAAAGTCAAGAGAAAGCTAGAAAGGTAAATGTATTTGAGTATTTGGAAGGAGTTGTAGGATAAAGTGATGTTAATTCTAATACAGGAAAAAGAAACAAGTGTCCCTTCAGAACTTTAATGTCTTCAAAGGATATTGAGGCAGTTAAATAAGAAAAACAGGGGGTAGATTGGCACTATTCTGAGGGTTTGAAAAGGAGAAAAGAGAAGGGTGGGTAGAAAGATGAAATAAAAGTATAACTTGCTATTTCAAATAGCTGTGGTGTCTTATAAGAAGAGTATGCAAAGATAGAGCACAAGGTGGGGGGAGTAGGTATCAGTTTAAAGTCATTATCAGAAATGGACAAAAGAGGGTTGAATATACACACTTAAACAAGGCCACAGTTTGGTATAAGAATATTTCAAACTCACCAAGGAAACAAGTGGGGATGAGAGTGGGGTTAAGAGGTAGAATAATATTAGGAAGGGAATAATCTCAAGGAAAACAAACTTCTTGATCCTGAATAAAGGAGACGGGTAAGGATTAAAAAAGATAGAAAAAGAAAAAGAAAAGAACTCGAATCTAAGGCAGTGCCTCAGACTGCCTCTTAGACATTTCTGGAATGGCTGAATATTGTGGATGTAATAGAATATTACAGTTCTATAAGAAATGATGAAAGGGATGATTTCACAGGTCGTATGAACTGAAGTGGAGTGAAGTTAATAGAACCAAGAGAACAATTCATATAAGGACAACAACATCCTAAAGAAAAAGAACATTGAAAGACATAAGAACTTTGATTAATGCAATGGCCAATCATTTCTCCAGATGACCTAAGATGAAGCATGTGATCTACCTCCTGACAGGGAAGAGATTGGAATAAGGTAGAGAAAGAAACATACATTTTTTTTTTGAACATAGCTACTATCTGGATTTGAGCTGCTTGACTGTGCTTATTTCTTACAGGGTTTTTTTTAAAAATCTCTTTCTCTAGGTTATTAATTGGGAAGTGGGAGTTGGGGAGGACTAGAAAAATAATTCAAAGGAAAAAGAGGGCCATTGAAATATGTTTCAAATACACAAAAGAGAACAGAAGGAGGTTCAGAAGGAAGCAAAGACTAGCAGGAGAGTTTTGAAAGAATGTGGCATTTATTTTATACTTTTAAAAAAAAGCAAATGATATGAAATGCAGACTCACATTTTCATAGAGAGTTGTCTTTCTCATCTTGCTCCATATATGGAAATACTTTTTTTCAAGTTCAGAACAAAAAAAATAAAAATTTAAAAAAACATTCAAGGGTAACTTTGTCAGAGATATCATACTATTTTATTAGTGAGTGGTAGTGGGAGGGAGAGGGTGGTGAGTCTTAGGACAGAGAGGATATGGTCAGTCTGGCTATATATTGAGAGAGAATGTATAACAAATTTTTGGTTCTTGGCCCACATTCCTCCTCCACTCTTACAAAGAGTAGATGTTTAATAAATGCTTGTTGAGTTGAGTTCAATTGAGTGGACCTTTTGCACATAGCAGAGAAGAAGGCAAGTAGAAAAATATTTAGTAAGAAGATGTAGAGAGTGCTGATCCTATAAGAGCACTGAAACAGTGAATATAGATCTTTAGTTGCTATAAACACCTGGCATGGGAAGGTGGCTGATTAATAGTAGCTTATTGTAGGCATATTAATATTGATCTGTACTCCAAAAGACAGGGGGAGAATATCCATTCCCTCTGATGCCTTTTCAGGAGTGAGCCAAGTTTCCTCAGGTACATGTGGAAAGACTGGGTCACAGTCCCTCCCAAGAAGATGAAGTGTGGTGTAGGAACTTAGGAGGGAGTAGGTTATTGCCACAATTAAGGAGGCATGGCAGGTGAGCTTTGGAGGAAGAAGGCAGAAGCTGCTTATAAGAACCTCAATAAGGTTACAAGTGTCTCACCCAGCACTCTCTGTAGACACATATAGAAGCAAGGTGAAACCAGGCCTCTTGGACTATGTTCCTAGAATGGTCCATAAGCTGTGGTTGTAAAGCTGAGTAGGCTGGAAGGAGGAAATACAAGAGAATTGGTAGAGACTATTTTGTGGAGAGTTTGGTTACTTGAGTGACTTTCCCTGAGAGTCTCTGTTTTTGTTCTTTTGTGTCATGTGTGTTCCTGGGAAATCTTATGCATTTAGCTGTGCTATAAACTGCTTGAGGTCTCAGGATAAAGTATTGGGAAATAATGGTACTCTCACCATGTCAACAACAGCTGCATCCTTGACAACATCTTATGAATTCTCCTGTATTCTCTTGCATGTACCCATATCTTGGAACCTTGACACCATCCTGAAAATCACTGCCGCATATACTTACTGGAAGTCAAAAGGAACAAAACATTAATGTGACTAGAAAAGTAATTAAAACATTACACCACTATGTCTTCTAGTATATTCTAGCTCCTCCCCTCTTGGATAACATAGTCATTTAATTGGCAAAGGTGAATACTTTTGAAAAGCTCTCTTTGTGTTATACTAGTGAGTATAGAAGGATCATGTAACTCCTTTTTAGCAGTTGCTAAGGGGATCAGTGAAGAAATATTTTTTAATTCACTTTATGATCCTGTTATGTTCAGGAAGTGAATCTGAAAAAGCAATGACAGATGGCTATATCTGCAATACTAATGGTTCTGCTGTTGTCAAGTTACCCTATGTGTAATGCTTTTGGATGCAATGCATATATTTCATGTCAACTCTGAACCTTATATGACTTAGAGCCCAAATGTCATAACAGGAATCCATCTTGGTCTAGCTCCGTAATTTTTGTGGCCAGAATAAACAAGTCAGAGCAGCATCTACAATGTAGATCACAGGATGCTAGAAGAAGAAGGAACCTTAGAGATTGCATAATCCATCCCCCTCATTTTGCAGAGAAGGAAACAAACCCAGAGAGGTTAATTGATTTGCCTAAGGTCACACAGGTGATAGTGGCAGAGTCAGGATTTGTACCCAAGTTTTTTTGACTTCAAATTCAGTGATCTTTCTGTCTCACTAGGTTGCATTTCACATGTTTTTCTTTGTCCTGTGAGTTCTCATATGAATCAGAATAAAGATGGTTATGGTGAGTCTTATGATGTTGTCCTTATGATATTTAAAGTATTTGCTGATCCCCTTCTCAAGCTAGTGGTGGTTGTGGATTGGGTTTCAGAATGTGATAATCTCAAGCAAGAATCTTAAGAGTCTTTTGGCTACAGGTCAACTTTTCCTTCGAGGTCATTGATACACTTTCCCCTGTTAGATCAATTAACCTTGAACCAAGTCTTTATTTGTTTATCCCCAACAGAACAGACAGGCCAATGAGGTAGTATAAAGGGACCCCCCCCCCCATGTATGCAGAATACATAATGCCCTTATTCTTGTTCAGCACCAGCTGCTTCAGCCCAGGATTGATAATACTTTTTTATTAAGTGCCAACTCTGTGCCAGGTACTGTTTTTGATGCCAAAGATACAAAGAAAGAAATGAAACAGTTCTACCATCAAAGAGATTCCATTATATTGGGGGTAGTAATATATGTTAAATAAATATAAGGCAAAATTTCTGGAGGGGACTTGGAAAGGCCCTATTAACAGCTAGGGTATCTGTCAGGAAAAGTTTCACATAGAAGGAAGCACTTGAGTTGAGCTTGGAAAGAAACTGGAGATTTTGAGAAGTGTAGAGGTGGAGGAAATGCATTCCAGGAATAGGGAAAAGCTTAAATACGAAGGTAAAAAGATGGGAGATGGGTTGTTGTCTGCGAGAAACCTCAAAAATGTTAGTTTATCTGGAGTGCAGAGTACATTAAGGGTAGTACTGTAGTCTGGGAAGGTAGTTTGGAGCTATGTTGTGAAGGGCTTAAATGCTAAACAGAGGAGTTTGTATTTTATCTTAGATGTCATAGATCTTATTGAGCTGAAAAATGACATGGTCAGACCTGTGCCTTGGGGAAATTGCCTTAAAAGTTGTATGGAAGATGGATTGGAGTGGGGAAATACTTGAAGCAGGGAGACAGATGAAGAGAATGTTGCAATAGTCTAGAGAAGGGGTGATGGGGGCCTGAACTAGGTTTATGGCTATGGGATAAGGGGGAAAGAAACAAATGTGGGAGATACTGTAGAGGTAAAGTGGAAAAGATCTGGCAACTGACTGAATATGTGGGGTTTGGGAGAGTGGAGAGTTGAGGATGATTCCAAAGTTACCAACCTGTGTGCCTGGAAACATGGTGGTGCCCTGACAGAAACATGAACCAGACATTTTGGGCACAGACTTTTTCAGGATCTTGAAACTGAAATTTTATTTTCTCAATATGGTCACAGATAAACTTGCTCTTAAAATAATCTTCAGCAATCTAAGGTTGGTCAAGTGTTGTATAATCTACAATAGGTGAGACTCACGTGGCAATTCTCTTTAGAGTGTCTAATTCTAGCACACCTCAGATATTCAGAACTATCACTTCATAGTTTCCTTTCTTTCTTTCTTTCTTTCTTTCTTTCTTTCTTTCTTTCTTTCTTTCTTTCTTTCTTTCTTTCTTTCTTTCTTTCT
>NW_020954606.1:1952700-1977777 GCF_900497805.2 Vombatus ursinus | reverse complement strand
TCTTTCTTTCTTTCTTTCTTTCTTTCTTTCTTTCTTTCTTTCTTTCTGTTAGGCAATGGGGTTAAATGACTTGCCCAGGGTCACACAGCTAGTAATTGTTACATGTCTGAGGCTGGATTTGAACTCAGGTCCTCCTGAATCCAGGGCCAGTGCTCTATCCACTGGGCCACCTAGCTGTCCCCATAGTTTTCAATAATCTCAATTGCTTTGTGGGAGAATGGAGAGTTAACCATTAGTCCTTGGCTGATGCAAGACCACAATCAGTGGTTTGGTCTGCATCTTTAATACCAGATTCAGCACCCTGGACAGTGATTATGCTCATGAAAAAAATCATCAGTAATTTATCACTACAGATATTTGTTGTTCAACATGGAATGGCATGCTGAGTTACAAGATATCTAGAAAGTGTATTGACTAATATCCAACTATCTATTTCAAGGCCTGGTGAGTTGCATTTTGTGGGGGGAGGTTGGCCCTTTCCTTGTCCAACACTTTGCAACTCTCTCTTAAACCAATCAATAAGCCTCTATTAAACATCTACTATAAGCCAATAATTATTTATGCTAGGTAATGGGGATAAAAAACCAAAGTATTCATGATCTATAGGTGTGAGGCTTCTGAGTAGTCTATAAACTTTTGGTCGCTATCGTGTCTTAATCTTGAACCACATTTTCTAATTACTTTTAGCCAACCTTTCCTCTGTTTTCCCCAGGTCATTAAAGTTACAAAGAAAGATAGAGTGTGTCAAATTCTTCAAAGGATTTCTCTACTTCTTCATTCTTTGCAACAGTTGTTCCATATTCTGCAATTGTCTCTGTGGTACTCTTTTTTGATCCTGTTCATCACGAGCTCTGTGTAGGATTACCAAGTGTTTCATGAAATGATGCTTCTTTTTGCCTTAGGTTACATGAAAAAACCAACGCCTTCATTTAGAATTTCCCGTGTTTGCCTTTCTAAAAAGAACCTATGAATTATCCTTCTATTTAGCCTAAACTTTTTTATGGACATTTCATTTATACTGAGTAGATTAATATTGATATGGCCTGATTCTTCTAGTATGTTAACTCTTCTATCATTGGATGAAGTTTCTCACATTTAACATACTACAAACTAAATAAATATATATATAATCTAAAATGGTTATTCTTAGCATTTTTTTCTTCTTAGTAATCTGCTCCCCTATTTCAGTCTAACCTTTTGTTTGATTTGGAGGATCATTGGTGACAATTCTATTAGATTCTTTTCCACAGCCTCATTAAAGTCAGCTGAGGTAAATGTCAATTCATAGTCAAATGAAAATATCTGGTAATCTATGAGGGTCCAAAGTAGGTTCCCAGGGGCAATCCTCCAACTTGCTAGAGGGTTGTCTCAGAGTTAGTTCTGTCAAGTTCGAGGTACTTCCAAATCTACTCAAAACCATAGCTTACAAGCCCTCACCAATGTGTTTACCGTTGTCCAGGAGATACAAATAGTTCAAAGCAAAGACATTTAATGAAATAACATAGTTAAAAAAGAAGCAATAAAACATTTCCTCCATAAACCTTTCCTGTAAATAAATGCACAAAGAGTGAGTACACATAGGGAACTTGTGTGGCTAGGACACATGTATAGAGTCTGATGATGTATTCCAGTGATGTCATCCCACTGCTTCTAGGCCTGCTTCTACTGGATCTTCATTGCATGTTAATTTGCTATACCTTGTCTCACTTGACACATAGTTTCTGCTGAACACAGTCTTTGCCAGGTACTGCTCCGCCAGATGCGTAATCTCTGCTGATTGTGGATTTCCTGTATGTAGTCTGTCAAATTTTTCCAGGGGCAGACTCACCAGGAGCATGACTGCTTCCAGTTTTCTGTTTTAGTGGAAATCTTTGACCATAGGGCTATCTCTGCCATTCTCTTTTAGTTAACAGCCAGAAGTTTTATTTATGTATATGAATATATACATATTTTATACATCTATAATTGTTTTCCTTTTCTGAACTTTATAAACACGGATATTTCCATGTACAATGAAGAGTAGAAAAAGAAGTGGTCTATGAAAATGATCTCAAATGTCAATATCTATCTACATAGATACAATGAATATATATATATATACATATATAAAATAAATTCAGCATATTAGTTCCAAACCTGTCCTGTTTGTTTGTGTCTCCCTCTGAATGTTCCTTTTCTCTTTTGTGTATTTTTGATGCTCTTATTTTAAAATTTTTGGTGACCCTGATCTTACTAGAAAATTCTTTTAGTATTTCTCTATTTTAGATGATTCCGGCTCTTGGTTTTAAATAGACATAATTGACCATATTCAGTTAAAGATCACTTTAATATTCCTATACTTTTCAGTGTTTTTAATTCACTCACTCTCAGCTATCCTCCACATTGCTGCCAAATTATTTTCCTAAAGCACAGATCTAACTATATCACTTCCTTCCTCAATAAACTTCAGTGGCTAATTCTAGAAGAAAAGATAAACTCCTTTGTTTAGCTCTTAAAAGCTTGAATGATCTTACCTCACCCTATTTTTTTTTTAGTATCATTTCCCTTCTTTTACTCTTCAGCCTTCCCTCCAGCCTTATGCAAGATACTCCTTTTCCTATCTCCATGCCATTGTAGTAGCTGTCCCCATGCTTGGAATGAACTCCTCTCACCTCCACCTCATAGAATCCCATACTTCAGGATACAGCTCAAGTACCACTTTCTATATGAAGCCTTTATTCAATTATTAGCACCTTCCCTCTCAAACTTTTCTTATTTAGTGAATTTGCATTTATTTGTATATACTTACATAGGTCAGTGTTATCTTTTACATTAGAAGGTATTCTACCTTTTGAATGGGGACTGTTTCATTCTTTATATTTGTATCCTTAGCACCTGGCATAGTATCTGGCACATAATAGGCACTTAATAATTATTTATTGATTGACAATTGGTGTTATGTTTTGTCAAAACCTTTTCTCCTTATTTTCATATAATCATGTGATTGTTATTAATAAGGTCAATTGTGTTTGCAATTTTCCTAATTTGACTGAACCCTGAAAAACTAGTATAAATTCAACCTGGTCATAGTGTATAATCTTTTTAGCATGTTGCTGTAAATGTTTGGATAATATTTTATTCAATATTTTTGCATTGCTATTCATAAAAGAAATTATTAGTTTATACTTTTCTTTCTCTGCTTTGTCTCTCTTTGGTTTATGTATCAAAACCATATTTGCGTCATAGTAGGAATTTGGTAGGATCCATTCTTTCCCTATTTTTACAAACTGTTTATGTAATTTTAGAATTAATTATGCTTTGAATATTTTATTGCATTCACTTGTAAATCCATTTTATCTTGAAGTATTTTTTCTTTGTGATTTCATTTATGACTTGTTAAAATTTTTTTTCTGAGATTACATCATTTAAATTCTCTATCTCTTGTTTTGTGATTTAAGTATTTTATAAATATTCATCCATTCCATTTATCCATTTTGTTGGAACACCACAGGGCAGAATAGTTTCTAAGAATTTCCTTTATTTGTTGTGAATTCTTTTTCATTTTCGACATTTAGTTTCCTTCTCTCTTCTTAAAAGTCAGATTTTCTAACAATATGTTTGTTTTATTAGTATTTAAAATAGCTCTTGGTTTTTTCAATTCAATTATTTTTGGTTTCAATTTGATCATTTTTACTTTCAAAATATTTATTTTGTGTTTAGTTGGGATCTTTTAGTGTATTGCTTTTTTAGTTTCTTTTTATTTCATCATTTCATTGGCTGGCTGTTCTTTCTCTCTTTTGTTGATGAAAGTATTTAGAGATACAATTTTTTTTCCCTCAGGACTGTTTTAGCTTTATCCCCCAAATTTTAGTATGTTTTTGTATTGTTGTCACTTTCTTTGGTGAAATTATTTATTTCTCTGATTTGTTCTTTGAGCTACTAGGTATTCAGGATTAAAATATTTAATCTTCATTTAAGTTTGAATGCTTTCTTCAAATTCCCCGATATTGATGGTTATTTTTGTTTTACTGTAGTCAGTAAAAGATGTACTTAATATTTATGCTTTTCTGCATTTGTCTGTGAGGTTTTTATACCCTAGTAGATGTTCAGTTTTATAAAAGTGCCAGATACAACTGAGAAATATGTATATTTCTTTGTATTCTCATACCATAATTGCCAGAGATATAGCATATTTAATATTTCTAAATTTCAGTTTAGGTCCCTAATCTTTTTTCTTGTTCATCTATTTCCTGGATTTGTCTATATCTAAAAGAGATATATTGAAGTCTATTATAGATTTATATTTACTGTTCTCCCTATAATCTGATTAACTTTTCTTTAAATAGTTAAGTTGTATGTCATTTGATAACATAAATTTTAAGTTTTTATATTGTTTCGTTATTTCTGGTGTCTTTAATCAAAATGCAATTTCTCTGGTTTATCTTTTTTTTAATCATGTCTATTTATTGTTTCTTTGTCTAAGATTATGATTATTTCTCCAAAAAGAATTTACTGGCAGAAAAATGAATTCTGTTATGGTCCTTCATTTTAATTCCACATGAATCTTTATGTTTCAGGTGTGTTTCTCATAAAAAAGTATTATCTTTTCTAATCCAATCTGTTCTCTTGTATTTTATGGATTAATTTAAGCCATTAGCAATCACTATTATGATTGTTACTTGTGTTTTTCTCTCCATCATATCCTCTTGTACTGGGGTAACTAGATGGCACAGTAGATAGAGCATGGGGGTGAAGTCAGGGAGATTCATCTTCCTGAGTTCAAATCTGGACTCAGACATGAGCTATGTGACCTTGGGCAAGTCACTTAACCTTGTTTGCCTCTGTTTCCTCATCTATAAAATGAGCTGGAGAAGGAAATGGCGAACCACTCCAATATCCTTACCAAGAAAACAAACCCCAAATGGGGTCACAAAGAGTCTTGGGGTCACATGATTGAAACAATTCAACAACAACAAGTGGGAAATTGAAGGGTTAGATTTTTTAAGGAAGCAGTGGATAGAGTGGCTCAGTAGCTAGAGTACTGGGCCTGGAGTCAGGAAGACCTGAGTTCAAATATAGCCTCAGACACTTGCTAATTGTGTGATCTTGGGCAAGTCATACAACCACCACCACCACCACCATACCTTTTTCCTCTCTTTGACAACCCTCTCTTTACAAAGAAGAAAAAGTTGGTGAAAGAGAAGGAATGTGATCAACCAAAGTAATTCATAATTTAAGTAATTTGCTTCTATTCCTCTTCATTTTCTTTACCTCACTCAGATTCCATGCATTCTTTCTTTTCAATCCCTCAGATGATTCTCCCTCTGAATTTTACACTCATTTTGCATGTGACTCGTTCCTCCTTAACTCTACTCTCCTTTTTAACTTCCCCCCTTCCCTGTCTCCAATTGGAGCTTAATGTATACCAGAACTTGTATGTAGGCCAAGACACAACAGGTAGAACTGAACATGGAACGGTTGATTGGTTTAAGATTGGAAAAGGAGTGCATCAAAATGATATATTGTCACCTTATTATATGCAGAGCACATTATGGGAAATGCCACGTTGGATGAATCAAAAGCTGAAATTAAGGTTGCTGGGAGAAATAGTAACAATCTCAGATATGCAGATGATACTAACCTGATGGCAGAAAGTGAACAAGAATTAAGAAGTCTCATGATGAGGGTGAAAGAGGAGAAAGTAAAAGCTTGCTTGAAACTTAACATCAAAAAAAAAACTAAGATCTTGGCAACTGATCTAATCACTTCCTGACAAATAGAGGGAGAAGAAATGGAAGCAGTGTCAGATTTTATATTCTTGGGTTTAAAGATCACTGTAGGTATTGACTTCAGCCATGAAATTAAAAGATGCTTTCTTCTTGGAAGAAAAACTATGGCAAATTTGGATAGCATTACTAAAAGTGGAGACTTCACCTTGCTGACAAAAGTCCATTTAGTCAAATGGTTTTACCAGTAGGAGCATATGACTATGAGAATTGGACTATAAGGAAAGCTAAATGCAGCAGAATTGACACTTTTGAGTTGTGATGCTAGAAAAGACTTTTGAGAGTCCCTTGGATAGCAAGGAGATCAAATCAATTAATACTTAAAGAAATTAATTCAGACTATTCACTGGAAGGTCAAATACTAAAGCTAAAGCTTAAATATTTTGGTCACATAATGAGAAGACAGAACTCATTGGAAAAGAGCCTGAAATTGGGAAAGATTGAAGGCAAAAGGAGAAGGGAATGACAGAGAATGAGATGGATAGTGTCATGAAAGCAACAAACACGAGACTTCAGGAGATAGTGGAAGATAGATGGGCCTGGCGTTTTATATATAGTCCATGGGGTCACAAAGAGTTGGACACAACTGAACAACAATAACAACTAATGTGAGAATTTGCTTTGCTTGACTATACAATTTTGTCATAAAGATTTTAAATTTTCTTTCTTTTTAAAATCTTGTATTCATTTATTTAGTAAGCATTTATTATATTTATCTTTTCCTCTCATAAGTACTAGGGATACAAATATATATATAGACAGTCCTTGCTCTCAAGGAGCTTAGAATCTAAAGGGGAAAGACACTATGCAAAAGAAAGCTGAAAGAAGGAAGGTATGCAGGTAGTAGGGTGGGAGAGGATGTTAGAAAAGCCTGAAGGAACACAGGATGGTAGGAAATGAAGAGATGGCTAACGTTGGTCCCTTCCTTAAATAGAGGTTCTGAGAAGAGCTCTTAGCTCCTTCTTTCTAATCAGAGGGCCTCTAGGGGCAGAAGGTACTGATGAAGTGTGAGTACCAGAGCTGATGTGATCTCCTAGGATAAAGGGGTGCCTAGGCATGATGGAGAGGTTCAAAGGAACTCAGAGGGGTAGGAAATGGCTAGCCTGGGTGCCGTTAGTGGAAAGGCTAGCCAGGGCAGGAGTGAGATATAGATTGAGTACTGTTGAAGAAGATAGGGATAAAAGAACAGGAAGTAGAGGTTGGAGATAGTTTTCTCTTATGTGCCTAGTGTTGGTGAAAGGAACAGAAAACAGAGAAGCAGGTTAACCATAAGGATAGTAGTGGGTGGCAGATGAAAAATAAAGCTCATAATCTCTAAGAGGCATTGCTGGGAAAAGGGCTTGTGGTCACTCTCTCTTGGTAGTCCCTGATACTCTACCATAAATTGAGGTGTTTTTTTTTCTTAAGACCATCAACCATAATCACTCTGGACATCACTACACTATCAGAGAGTTGAATCCCTTGTAGATGTAAAAACATTCTAATTTTGTGAATGATAATATTCAATATGTGGTCTTTTTGGATTCTAAGTGGTCCTAACTGAATGCTATTACCTGGGTGGCATCAAAAATAGTCACAACTTCAGTGCCATTACAGTAACTCAGTGCAACCATATCTATGTGTCTAATTTCATGAAAATATACTAAATGTTCCAGGGACATGCCTATTTGAAAATCTGTGTTTGCTGTTGCTTTGTTCAAGAAGGTGGTAGGGACCCCAAACCTAAGGTGTATCTTTATGGCTCTTAGTTATAAACTATTTGTGGTCAAAATCATTTAATCTTTTATAAGTTAGTATGAAATAAACTAATACAAAATGCTAAGCAATCAAGTTGAAGTAGACATCAATTTGGTAGACGCGATTAGTGTCATTCAGTTTACCTCAGATGCATTTAATATCATCTTCATTTCCCATCAGTGGCTATGCTTGGTTTCTGTACAAACTGTACAAATATGCCTCCCCCAGGATAAGCTGAACACTTGAAATCTTGTCACTATGCAGATTGACTCAGCTTTTGAAACTCAATACCTTCTCAACTTCTTCAGTTATTTTTTCCCTCTGAATGAGGGTGGAAGAGTAGAACATTGAACTCTTCCCAAAGCCCTCCTTTGTAGAGAGCTCAGAACTTTCAGGTAACACTTTATTTTCCATTTTTGACTCTGCTTGGTTTGGACTCCACAGACCATCATGCTCCTGTGAAAGTAGGTATCCCTTGGTGGCCCATCCTTTACCCTTTCTGTGTATTGTCTTCTCCCATTAGATTGTAAGTTCTATGAGGGCAGGGACTATCTTTTCATGTGTATCTCCAGTGCTAAATATAGTTCCTGGAATATGGTAGATACCTCATAACTGTTTTTTTTAATTGAATTGAATTAAAAAATCAAATATATCCTCCAGGTTCACATAAAGCAAGGAGCTGGAAAATAAAATTTGTAACATAAACTGTTTGAAATAACATTGAAAAACAAATGTTCAGTCATAGAAATACAACTAAAGGCAGAAAATATAGAAAAGTGACTAGCATAAATGCAAAGCAAAATATGCTGCCCCATTTTGCCTCAAATTTCCAATTCACTTTGACTATGTAGACATATCCCCCTGCATTTTAACCAGCCCAACCTTATATACACAGTGTGCTGACAGTAGCAAACTTCTTTTCAAAAGCAATTTTGTGTGCTTCTGTTTATTCCTTTGAAATATTTCAAATGGCTTCCTTTCCCTTTAGCCCTAAGCATCACAAAGTAAAATATAGTCCAAAGGGGAAAAAAATTAGAGAGGAGTCAAAAGACTTGCAAGTCTTCTAGTACTTTGAAATTTTTCCTATATATGAGGAAAGTGACCAAGGGTACCTGTCAATACGGAAATCATTGTAATTTCTTCCCAATGAAGTCTCCTGTACATCAGAAAATGAAAAGGAGCTTGTATTCTATCTTTTCTATTTAACATTTAAATCAAGATGATTTTTTTTTTAAATCAGGAGACCAAAGCAGTGATAATCTGAAATCAGTCTTAGAGATCTTGATTTATTTTAGAAACATTCTCATGATATTGATTTGATTTTTAAGACTTATAATTACAAAGTTGTCTCACTGTATACTGTTTAGTTGGTTAACAAATTCCAGAAGAAGCACTTTTTAAAACAAAACAATCAAACTCACAAATAAACTCAGATAAACATTAGAAATGGAGAGTTTAAGATAAAAATGTCCCCCTTTAACAGAAACAGTATATTTGAATTCGCTAAAGGAATTCATAGGATATGGTTTTATGTAAACAAATGGAAATATAAACGTAAGGTGATTATCCTCAAGATTCAATTCTAAGTCCTTCAGTTTTGTCTATTTGGGTTTATCATCCAGAATGCTGGAGGTCCCCCCCAAACCCATTTCCTTCTATTTGTCTTGATTTTGCCTTTGCCTTTTCTTGCTAGATACATTAACCAGTATACAATTCTTGACTTTCTCATTCTCTTAAAGATATATTTACGAGTGTGCTTTTTTTGTAGACAGTAAAATTAATAAAATGAAGCGGAAACACAAACAATAAAACCTATAGTCCTACTAAGAATTGCTGTCATGTAAGCCAAGTAATCACTTCAGTCCCTTCCAATTTTGAAAAGTCTTAAAAAGTATATGAGGATGTTTAATTTTGGAAAGACAAAACAATAGACATTTCCAAGTGTTTTAAGTGCTGCTATACGGACAAAGGAATAAGATCATAGACTGAGAAATAAGAAGTGACTTAGACCAATCCCAGAATTTTGCAGTTGAGGACCTGAGACCCATCAGTGAGTTTCCTAAGGTCAAACAGGCAGAGTCAGGATTAGAGCTGGCATCTTCTGACTCCAGATCCAAAGAATACACTTGACCTGCTTGGTTCCGGGGGATAGATATGAAATAGATAGTAATTTCAAGGATACGAATTTAGCTTCCATGTAAGCAAGCAACTTCTTTTATCTTAAAAAAAATGTAAATATTTATTTTTACAGGCATTTATTATCTCTCCCTCCCACTGCCTCTCTCTACCACACACAAAAAACCAAACCTCCTATTACAAATATGCATAGTCCAGCAAAACAAATCCCCGTATTGGTCGTGTTCAAAAATGTAGATATCATTTTATATTTTAGATCCATCACCTTTCTGGCAGGAGGTAGATGATAAGTTTTATCAAAGTTACTTTTCTCTACAATGTTGTTATTATAAATTGTTCTCCTAATTCTGTTCAATTCACTTTGTATCAGTTCATAGAGGGCTACAAGTTTCCATTTTGCCATTTCTTAGTGCGTAATAATATTCCATTACATTCTACTTTGGGAAGTCTTCAAGTAAAGTCTCGATGACCAACTGTTCGTCAAGTATTTTGTAGAAGATAATATTACTTGATCATCAATTGAACCATATGCCTTCTGAGGTCCTTTTCAATTCTGAGATTCAGTGACTTTCCCAGATTCAACTACAATGTTACGGCATTTGTGTCCTTTAGTTCATGACCTGAAAGTACCTTGTAAGTTACTTTCTGGATGAGCCTCAACATTGCTAACAGAAACTGAGACATGGCAGGGTGGGGGGGGAATGGGGGGGTGGGGTGGTGCTTAATTCAGTTTCCTGACCAGGCAGAGCAATTGTAGGTTTTTAGTATTTAGGTGGCATACGGTGAGAGGAACATTGGTTATGGTTTTTTGGAGGCCCTTCCTTTCTCCTAACCCCCCCCCCCCCTTTTTTTTCTCTTGGTGGAAAAAGAACACCCACATATGGTTAACTGAAAGACTATTTTTAGTTTTAAGATTTTCTTTTTTCAGTCAGGTTGGTAGAGTTCAGTGGGTTGTTTGTTTCTCCTTTGGGAGAAGTTACTCAAGTATTTAAAAAATCTATTAAAAAGTATGGTTTATGTGTCCAAAAACCTTTGCATAATGGGCACTCTGCCTAGGGCTTAAAAACAAACACTGCTTTGTAAAGATGAATAAAATAGCTATTGTTATGCAGAGAGTTTATGAACATTTCTGATTGTTAGAAGTTACCTTATATTAATGAAGAAGAATGTTCTAGAAATACTAGGCTTTTATTTTCCTCTTCCCCCAAAGTGATTCAAGTCCTTTGAACTCATTTGATGAGGGAAACTGAAACGGGCACCTGGGACCTTACTAATTATCCAAAAGGCGACATTGTCCAATAAAGGACCTGCTATTTTATAGTGATATCAGATTAGTATATTGCAGTTCAGGGAACTTTGGCCTCTCTATTGGGCAAAAGCTTATGTGGGTGTTAAGATCAATTTAGGTGAGCAGATAAAATTCTTTTTGAAGCTAATTTTTTTTCTTTTTTATCAGTTGAGTTAGGTGTCAAAATGCTCCAGAATGAGAAGAATTTTTCAGATGAAACTATTTCACCATGCTTGGAGCCATTCTAATTAACTTAGGACAAAACAGCTAAACACTTTTAATTAACTGAGGGATTATTTTATTATTTTTAAAAAATAGCTTATTGATAGCTTATTTTTATATCACCTATATTTCCCAGTGTATCACTTCTGCTTTCCTCTCCCAGAGGGTCATATCTTATAAGAAAGGGGGGGGCAGCTAGGTGGTGCAGTGGATAGAGCACAGGCCTTGAAGTCAGGAGTACCTGAGTTCAAATCCGACCTCAGACCAAACACTTGACACTTACTAGCTGTATGACCCTGGGCAAGTCACTTAACCCCAATTGTCTAAAGATTAAAAACAAAAAGTACCATCTTATAACAAAGAATAAAAAAGAGGGGAAAAAAAGTTTGCCAAATTTAACAACATCAAAAAAATCTGACATGGATAATTTACTGTATTCTGCACCCTTAGTCTCCCACTTCTGCAAAGAAGAGAGGGAGGTGCAACTTTAATCATTATAGCTTCACAGCATTTGCTTTCATTCTTTGTTATTGTTGTTAATTTCCATTTCCATTATTTTTATTGTACATATTATTTTCCTGGCTTTGTTTTCTTCATTTTGCATTAATTCATGTCTTCCCATGTTGTTCCATTCAAGTATCATGACTTGTTTGACCACTCCTTGCTACTACAAAAAAAAGTGCTGCTATAAACATATTGGTGTATATGAGACTTTTCTTTTTGTCACTGACCTCCTTAAGGTATATGCCTACCAATAGAATTTCTGGATGAAAGGGTATAGGCACTTTAGTCACTTTCTTTAAATAATTTCAAATCACTTTAAAAAATAGTTGGACCAATTCACATTCCATCAATAGTATAGTGCCCATTTTCCCACTACCCTTCCAACAGTGACTGTTCTCACCTTTTGTCATCTTTGCCATTAACAAAAGCTATTTATACAATTACGAAGTGAAATGAAAAATGAAGGCTGTTATACTTGGCATAATGGAAAGGGATAGTGAATTTCAAATTAAAAGACCTGGGTTCAAATTCTGACTGCTACTTAAGTACCTTGGTGATCTTGGACAAGTAATTTCTCTGGGACTCAGTTTCCTCATTTGTAAAATGATCTAGATGACCTCTAAGGTCTCTTCTGGCTCTAAATCTCCAGGAAATTCAGGTCAAAAGTTATTTTTTGCTCTCCCCCCCAGTTCATGTTATGGCTGTTAATATACTCCAATAAAGTAGACAACTAAACCACTGCCAATAAAATTACCTATACTCTTTATAGCATACTCCATGGTTCATTTTCATGCTAAGCATGAACCAATTGGTCTAAGATGATTAGGGGGTGCATATAATGTGTATTAATCATTAAGAACCACAGCAGCAATATATATGAAATTTAATACACTTCAACATACACATTTGTTGAATAATATGGCATGCTTGGGACTGTGGGAGTATTTTTTTTAAAATGACTCATACACTATTCCTAACACATAGGAAAGGTAAAGGTGGGGTGGGAGGAAGAAATGTCTTTTTTTTTTTTGGTTGGGCAGTGGGGGTTAAGTGACTTGCCCAGGGTCACACAGCTAAGTAAGTGTTATGTGTCTGAGGTCCTCCTGAATCCAGGGCCAGTGCTCTATCCACTGCATCACCTAGATGCCCCAGGAAGAAATGTCAAGAAGATAGAAGCAAAGCCTGGTAACAGAGGATGACTATGAGTTGGAGCATGATCCTGGAAAACAAAAACAAAAAAACAGTATTCAGAGTAGTAAAGTTCAGAATGAATGAACACGGATGGGTGAGGGAAAAAGCTAAGGACAGAACATAATGGGGGTGGTGTTGGTATTGGTTGTTGCGATGGTGGTGGTTGTTGCTGTTCCTGTTTTGTATCACTATTGGGAGAAAAAGAGCATCAAAGAAGGACTAGGACTTTTGCTTGAAGTGGATAGAGGATGATAACTGACAACAGAGAGATGAAGGAAGAGCTGCGTAATTCCTATTTTGGGGTTTTTTCTACCAAGGAGAATGGCATATACACTGGAAATGGCAGAACAAAATTAGTTAACAAGGAGTTACCTTACTTACCCAAAGTAAGTAAGGAGACAGTAAGAGAACAGTTCAAGTCACCTGGCCTACTTGAATCCATCCTCAGGTACTGAAAGGATTGGCAGATGTAATTACTGTCAGTAATAGTTCAAAGATTGTGTAAAATGGAAGAGAATGGAAGAAGGGGAAGATAATTTAATCTGCAGACCATAGGCCAGTGAGGAAAATGACAGATGTTGGAGGGGCTGTGGGAAAATAGGCGTTCTGATATACTGTTGGTGGAGCTAGGAATTGGTCCAGCCATTCTGGAAAACAACTTGGAACTATGCCCTGAAAATGACTAAACTGTAGATACCCTTTGACCCAGAGATACTAGGCCTATATCCCAAAATCAAAGAAAGAGAAAAAGGACCTATATGTACAAAAAATATTTATATCAGGTCCTTTCGTGATCTAAAAATGAGAAACAAGGGAGATGTCTTCCACTTGGAAAATGGCTAAATAAATTGTGAAATATGACTGCAATGTAATGTCATTATGCCATAAAAAATGATGAAATAGACAACTTAAGAGGACAATTGGAAGAGCTATATGAATGAATACAGAGTGAACAGAACTAGTAGAATAATTTGTGCAAGGATAATGGTATAGTAAAAAAATCTTTGAAAGATTTTAGAACTCTGATCGACCCAATGATAAGTCATGAGTCCAAAGACTAAAGATATCACACAGTACTCACCTTCTTCCAGAGAGCTAAAGAACTTAAAATACAGAATGAGGGACATATTTTTAGATATGGCTGATGTGGGAATCTATTTTGTTGGGCTAAGTATATATGCGGAGGCAACTAGGTGTCTCAGCTGATAGAGGGCTGCACCTGGAGTCCTGGAGAACTGAGTTTAAATCTGGCTTCAGGCACTTAGGTATGTGACTCTGCGAAGTTACTTAATCTATATTTGCATTAATGCATTGGAGAAGGAAATAGTAAACCACTCCAGGATCTTTGCCAAGAAAACCCCATAATAGGTCACAAAGAGTTGGACACAACTGAACAAATATATACGTATTGAGGACTTTATTTTTCTTTTCATTTGTTCATGGTGGGGGGGGGTGGTAGTTAAGGGATGGACAGATTAATAAAAGAGAAAATAAATGAATAAATCAATGATAATCAAAATTTTGAAAAAATAGACTAATGAGTATGACTTCAATTTTGGGTAAAATTCTAGAATGGATCCTTAAAGAGATAATTGCTTAACATTTATAAAAGGAAGCAATGATTACAGAGTCAGCATGACTTCATTTTTGCATCACAATATCCTAGTTCAATGACTAGTACATAGTAGGTACATAATAAATGTTTGTTGATTTATTAATTGATAAGAACAAATGATACCACACTAAGCTCATTTTCTTTTTCTTTCTTTCTTTCTTTCTTCCTTCCTTCTTTCATTTCTTTCTTTACAGGGCTACATAATTGGTGGGTGAGAAAGATGCTATAGATGTCATTTGCCTATGTTTTAGCAAAGCATTTGCTAAGGCACATCATACTTTTAGAGCACAAGATACAAAGAAAGAGAGATATGGACAAGACTGATGGTCTCTAAATTTTTTTTCATCATGGATCTCTATCAATTAAAAATTTTTGAGCCCTCATCCCAATGGATTTCAGGGGTGCAAGAAGAATCTCTGTAATACACAGAATGTACATGCCAGAGTTATATATTTATTTATGCACATAATAAGTCAATATTATGCTCAAATTTTATGTATGATATATATGTATGTGTTTACAGGATATACTATGTAATATTTTGTGTATTATGTAATATTATTTATATGTATTTATTTGCATTGTGCATTATATAATACAAACATTATACATATTTAAAACAAAAATAAAAATTATAAAAGATGAGAAAAGAGAGAAATAAACAGTATTTTAAGATAATTTTATATCCAACTGAATAGGCCTGTACATCAGTTGGGATGCCCAACTTGTACCATCTCCTCCTATTTTCCTTTGTGGATGTATTGTTGTCACATTCAGTCCCTTATTTCCTATGTTGGGTATCTAATGAAAAAATACTGTAGGGAACAAACATAATGGATTACATTTTGGAGGAAGGCTCCAGGTGGAAGGGTATGTTTCTGAGTACTTCACAACCAATCCACTATGATATGTGTATATAAAATATATATGAGACAACTTGTCCATTGTGAAATGACACATAGTTTTGTATTATTCATTTCAAATGTCCTCATTTTTTTAAGTGAAGAATAAACAAGGAATTCCCATTCCCTCCCCCAATTACATCTATCAATGATAAAAACCTCTTGATTTTCCTTAAAATACTATTTGTTTTTAATGAGAATAAAGTGATTTAATATGCTTCATTGTTTTAAAAAATCTTGGTTCAACTGTGAAACATCTGGAAGTTCAATTCTTAGTTTATTTTTTTTTTTCAGTACTTTTTAAAAATGGCTTTCACAGCTTAAGAGAGAGAGAGAGACAGCTCATAAAGATCCTAATGGGAGAAGTGCATTGTTGGCTATGTTAACTAAATCATGATACCATCATTCAATCCCTGGTACCAATTATGCAAAAAAAATATGCAATTATGCAATTTCCATTGAATACATTTGGTAAATTTCCATCTTCCCTGATGACTTGTGCTGATAAACTAATAGAAAAGTGTTACATTTTTATATTTTTAAAAAATGGGTTTGAAACTTACTGAATATCATCATTTGGAAGATATTTTTAATAGGTTAAATAATAATGTTTCCAAATTTCTCAAGTGTGTGTATATAGAGTGTTTATAGATAACGTTCTTACATCATTCTGGACAAGAAAAATTTGGGTTTTAAATATCTTGCCAATCTTAATAGCTACATACTATCTAAATTAGTTAATATCTCAAGGTATAATGTACACTTAGGACAAGGTTTACTATTAATGGCAGTTGATCTAAATCCATATTTTAAATAATCTTGATAAATTAAAAATCTTTTGACCTACTTCTTGTCAGATCTGATTAGATTGTCTTCATTCTTGATGTCTAATGTAGCAGATAAAGAGTTGCACCTAGGAACAGAGGAATTATTAGCTCTTTTTTGTTGTTGTTGTTCACCTGTCCTCATATTATCAATATGCTTTTCAACCCTTGGTTTCTTTGCAGGAATTTTTATAATCTGTGTTCCCATTTTGTGAGAGTTAGTTTAATTGAAACTACATGTTATAATTTATGGATAGGCTTAATTGGGCACACATAAGTGGCCATATATCTCAATATACTGAGAGCAAAGAAGTGAGGGCACTTCTGTCCTCCCATCATTACTGTCACTGTGGAACTCCTACTCTTCCCTCAGTTCTATACCTCTTGAACTGTATTTTATATGTAACTGAACATTATATGTAACCACCTGAGAGACTGGCTGAGGAGTGGTACCAGTGTTAAACAGTATGTGAAGTGTTAGTAAACTTTAATTTCTTTTTTGTTTGTTTTAGATAATACAAATGTAAATAAAATTCCCATTGTATTTCACTACATTCCAGTGTGTGGTCTTGGGGTCCATGTATCTCCAACCATTCAGTTGCTTTCTGCTACTTTCTTTTCCTTCATCCCAGTCTCATATGATGAAGTGGCCTTACTCCTTACTGAGGCTAAATCCCATTCCATCCTGTCTTCTCCAACAGATTGTCCCGTCTATCATCCTCACTCTCACTTATTTTCAATCTCTCCTTGTTTACCGGATAATTCTCTACTGCTTACAAACAAGCCCATATTTCCCTCATTGTGAAAAAAACCTTCAATTGATCCTTTTACCCCCACTATTTTCCTATAGGTCTTCTTCCTTTTATAGCTAAACTTGACAAGGTCACCTATAATAGGTGCCTTTACTTTCTCTCCTCTTACCCTCTTCCTAATCCCTTAAAATTCAGTTTCTGACCTTGTCATTCCACTAAAACTGCTCTTTTCAAAGTTACTAATGATCTTTTAGTTCCCAATTCCAATTGCCTTTTGTCTATCCTCATTCTCCTTGACCTCTCTTCAGCCTTTGACGCTGATGATCAGTCTCCTCCTTGATATTCTTTTACCTCTAGATTTTTGGGACACTACTCATTCCTGGTAATCCTCCTACCTATTTAACTGTTCCTTCTTTGTCTCCTTTGCTGAATCCTCTTCCAGATCATGTCCTCTCACTATAGGTATCCCTCAGGATTTTGTCCTGGGTCCTCTTCTCTTCTCCCTCTACACTATTACACTAATTTCATTAGCTCCCATGGATTTTATGACCACTTCTATGCCGATGATTCCCAAATCTGCTTTTTGGGCCCTAATCTCTTGGTTGACTTCCAGTCTCACATCTCCAACTGCCAGTAGACATATCCAGTAGATATCTTAAACTCAACAAACAGAACTCTATCTTTTCCCCAAGCCCTCCCCCAACTCCTGCCTTCCCTATAACCACAGAGGGCAACATTATCCTTCTAGTTCCTCAGGCTCAAAGGAGTCATCCTGGACTCCTCACTATCTATCACCCTCTATATCCACTCTATTGCCAAGGCCTGTTGATTTTTACCTTTGCAACATCTCTCAAATATACCTCCTTATTTCCTCTGAACACTGCCATCACTCTAGTTCAGGCCTTCAATACTCATGACTGGATTATAGCAATTGCCTGCTGGTGGGTCTGCCTGCCTCGAGTTTCTCCTCACTCTAATCCATTCTCCTTTCAGCCACTAAAGTGATTTTCCTAAGGTACAGGTCTGATCATGTTACACACATCCCTCCCCTGTCAATAAACTCTAGTGGTTTCCTATGGCCTCCAGGGTCAAATACAAAATGCTCTATTTGGCTCTTCATAAACTATTCCTCTCTTATCTTTCCAGTATTCTTACACTTTACACCCTGACATGTACTATTCAATTCAGTAACACTGGCCTCCAGGCTGTTCCATTAAGAAGACACTCCAATTCACTACTTTGGGCATTTTCTCTGCATGTTCTTCATGCCTGGAATGTTCTCTCTTTTCTCTTCTGCCTACTCACCTCTCTGGAGGTGTTTAAGTCTCAACTAAAATCTCATCTTCTACTGGAAACTTTTCCCCATCCCTCTTAATTCCAGTGCCTTCTCTCTGTTAATTATTTCCTATTTATTTTGTATACAGCATGCTTTGTGTATATTTGCTTGTATGTTGTGTTCTGCCACTGGTTTTTGTCTCTTTTTGTATGCCCAGTGCTTAGCACAATGCCTGGCACATAGTAAATGCTTGGGTTTCCCACTGCATCTTGGGCTTTCACCAGTATTCCTGACCTATATCTTGCCACTGGACTCCATTGACTCTGGAGGCAAGAGTAGGGCTGATGACTTCGCACAGCTTTTCTTCACTTAAATCTAATTCATTTGCAAGTCCTAACCCTCCTGATGTCATTGGTCCTATTTGAGAACAAAGGATGAACAACTATAGTAGGTGCTTTGTTTATTAATTGATAGATAGATAGATAGAGAGAGAGAGAGAGACACTGTGCTAAGCACTGGGGATACAAAACCAAGAATACAAGATCATCCTTATTTTCAAGGAGCTTACTTCTAATAGGGGTAGACAGACCATAAATGGAAGCTAGAAAGGGGGAAGTAAAGGAAAGTAGTTGCACAGGGACTAGTCATTTGGTGTGAAGGTGGAGCATACTGGAGGGTGAGTTAAAAGTGGAGAGTAAGCAATATGACAGCCTTCCCATGACATATTGCTTCCAGGCAGGGACTCACCTATCAGTCAGTCATAAACACTTTTTTTTTAATAGCCTACTATGTGCCAGGCATTGAATTAAGTGCTATGGGTACAAATACAAAAGACAGTCCTTGCTTTCAATCTAATAAAGGAAGACAACACACAAAACAAGCTGAAGGAGAAAACTGAGAAGGGAAAGTATCTGGTCCTGTGGACCTGATGGAGAAGTCCAAAGGAACACAAAGGGGTAGGGAATGAAGAGATGGCTGGCCTGGGCACCCTCTTCAATAGAGGTTCTGGGAGGAGTTCTCCACTGCGCCCTTCAACCAGATCGTGTGGACTCGGGAACTCAGATACTCCGGTGAAGCTTCTCAGAGATTTGTGCTTGGCCTTGTGCTGTTTAACATGGATAAAGTCACAGATGGCATGCTTATCAAATTTGCTGATGACACAAAGTTGGGAGGGATAGCTTACACATCATAAAGACTAGGACACATAAAGACCTTGAAGGGCTACAGCACAGATATGAATCTATTAAAATAAAACACTATAGGGATAAATGTAAAATATCATGCTTGGTTATTAAAAAAAACAAACAAACAAATGTCCCAACTCAAGTATAAGTTGGGAAAGGCATGATTTATAAGTATACAAGTACACACATACATAAGTATGTGTTCACAACACATGCGTGTATATATACACAGATATATACACATATACACTATATGTGTATATATACATATATATGTAAACACACATACATACATATGTCAATTTTTCTGAAAAGGAACTGGGAATTTTAGTGGACTGCATGGTCAATATGAGTCAGTGAAGTGATGCAGCAGAGTAAAAAAAATTAATGCTGAGTGAAGCTGAGGCAGAGATTCCAGGAATGAGGTGGTGAAAGTCCCATTGTACTCTCTCCTTATCAGTCCTCATCTGGAGTGCTGTGTCCAACTGGGTGTCACCATTTAATAAGGGCATTAATGCCCTGGAGAGCAGCTAGAGAAGGTAAACCAGAATGGTGAGGGGCTTTGAGTCCACATGTGCCATATGAAAGAACTGGGGATGTTTAACTTGGAGAATAGAAGACTCAGGAGGAACCCCATAGCTACCTTGAGATATTTGAAAGACTGTAATGTCAACTAGGGAGGAGACTTGTTCTGTTTGGCCCTAGAGGGAAGAAGCAGGAGCACTGAGTAGAAGTTTCAAACAGACACATTTAAGCTTAATGTCAGGAAAAACTTTCCAATACTTAAAACTATCTAAAAGTGAAATGGGTCGCCTTGAGAGGTGGTTGGTTCTACTTTTTGGGAGGTCTTTCAGCAGAGGCTAAGATGCTCACTTGCCAGTTATGATCCAGTGGGGATTCTTTTCAAGTACAGTTTCAACTCGACCAATGAGGTCCCTTTAAAATGTCAAGTTCTGTGATTTTGAGAGATATGTAAATACATATAACAAAAATATAGCGGATTAATTAGAACAGATATAATAAAGAAAGTGAAAAAGCACAGATTGTTATGAGAGTTCATAAGAGAGAATGAAGGGAATCAGGGAAAGTTATACAGAAGAATTGGACCTTGAAAGAGAATTTCAAATGGCAGAAATTAAGGTAGGGGGGTATCAAGAGGACCAGTTCAATTGATATGTAGAATATGTAGAATAACTGACTATAATATTCCATGCCTTCATAAATGGGATTTGGGGATTAGCAGAAAGGAATAGACTTAGAGAGTCTGGGAAGATCAAGTAGATTCAGAGTATCAGGAAAAAGATATGGGTCTGACAGTCTAGGGTCAGGAACATGGAATATGAATCTAAGTGTATCTGAATCTAAGAGATCTGACCTATTGTTTGAGAACAGGTAAGATGTGGGTACCTTTAGGCAAAGACCAAGGGGGAATAATGACATAATGGCATAATGGATAGAAGGCTAGCTTCAAGGTCAGGAAGACTATTTCTGATACCTAAAAACAATGTGACTATGGGCAAGTCACTTAATTTCTCAATGTCTCAGACAACACTCTAAGAGTACAAGTTAAGAAAGGCTTTATTTTTCTTGTTGCTGGATTTTTTTTGGGGGGGGGTTGTTTTTGGTCTGTGTTTTCTTTTTCTTTTCTTTTTTTTGCTTTTTGGTAAGGCAACGGGGGTCAAGTGACTTGCCCAAGGTCACACAGCTAGTAAGTGTCAAGTGTCTGAGGCCAGATTTGAACTCAGGTCCTCCTGACTCCAAGGCTGGTGCTCTATCCACTGTGCCACCTAACTGTCTCTGTGTTTTCTTTTATAGCATGACTTACATGGGACTCTGTTTTGCATGACTACACATGTATAACCTATAACAAATTGCTTGTCTTCTCAATGAGAGGGTAGGGGAGGGTAGGGGAAGGAGAGAATTTGGAACTCAAAATAAGAAAAAAGAATGTTAAAATTGTTTTTACATGTAATTGGGAAAAAAATAAAATATTGGAAAAAAAAACCAAGAAAGAACTGCAGATCCTAATCAGTGAAAGAGTTTTCATTTTGGGAATTCCTCATACATACAAAATTATAGGTCCAAGGGCTGCTAGGTGGTGCAGTGGATAGAGCACTGGTCCTGGATTCAGGAGGACCTGAGTTCAAATCCGGCCTCAGACATAAAACACGTACTAGCTGTGTGACCCTGGGCAAATCACTTAACCCCATTGCCTCGCCAAAAAAAAAAATTATAGGTCCAGACCAAAATAAAGCAAACTGAACCAGAGACTGACATGCAGAATATCTATTCAATCAGTGGCAAACCACCAAAGCCTAAAGACCTATAAAATCCCCTATTTGGCTTTTAAAACCCTTCATAAACTGACGTCTTCTTACCTTTCTAGTCTTCTTACACCTTATTTTCTCTCCATATACTCTATGATTCACTGGCACTGGTCTCCTTACCTGTCTCTCACATTTGACACTCTATCTCCTGACTCTGGTGACTTTTCTTTGGTTGTCCCAATGCCTGGAATGAATACCTTTCCTCCTTATATTCATCTCCTTGATTCCCTGACTTCATTCAAGTCTCTGCTAAATTCCACTTTCTACAAAAAGCCTTTCCCAATCCCCCTTAATGCTAATGTCTTTCCTCTGTGATTATTTTCAATTTATCCTGTATAAATCTTTGTATGTAGTATTAGCATGTTTTGACTCCCCATTAGACTGTAAGCTACTTGATATTAGGTATTTCCTCTCCTACCCAGCTTTTTTCCTTTCTTTGTAGTCCCAACATAGTGTCTGGCACACAATAAGCTCTTAGTAAATGCTTATTGACTTGACTTGACTAAAGAGGTAGATACTTGGTGTCACAGCAGTCAGATGACTGATGTTGGTAATCCAGTTTTTGGAAGACTGGGGAATAAGAGCAAGACATTTAGTCACCAGGGATTAGAGGACTTGTAGAAATCTAGTTAGACGGGAGCTGGTAACAGGACTAAAAGGATGATGAGCTGGTAAGCTCATCTTAACGATGAGATCCTTATATTCCATTCCTCCCCATCCTCCACCAAAGTTAAGGGCAGGATTTATGTTAACAGCTGGAGACTGAGCAAACAGGTCAGTCCTCATAAAAGAGACATGGAAACTAAGACTAGGACACATCATTTATAAGAGTAAGATTTTATAAAAATACTATAGCAAGAGTTGTCAACCTTTTAAAAGCTGTGTGTTCTTAATAAGGCAAAGTGCTAATTCGTGACCATCTTTCTATTCAAAATTGGGTAGCAGTGGTGCTACTCAAAACTCTAGGTATTGACTTTCAGGGTTGCATGAATGCCATAGATATAATGAAGAGTGTGCCTGATGTTTATCTTCTGGTAGTAACTTTAAAAGGTGGCAAAGAAGATTATGGGGCAATAATTGGTCCAAATGATTAAAGTGCTGATCTTCAACACTAAAGAAGAATTAACCATTCATATGGATTATATCAATAGAGGCAGATAAAGCTTTTGACAAAATACAACACCCATTCCTATTAAAAAACACTAGAAAGTGCAGGAATAAAAGGAATTTTTAGTAAAATGATGAGTAATATCTATCTAAAACTAAGAGCAAACACCATCTGTATTGGTGATGAACTTGGAAGCCTTCCAAATAAGATCAAGATGAAACAAGGATATCCATTATCACCATTATTATTCAGTATTTTACTGGAAATGATAACTATGGCAATAAGATAAGTAAAATAAATAGAAAGAACAAATAGGCATCGAGGAAATGGAACTATCACTCTTCCCAGATGTTATAATGGTATATTAGATAACCTGAGAGAATTAACTAAAAAACTAGTTGAAAAAATTAACTTTTATGAAGTTACAGCATATAAAATAAATCCACATATGTCATCCACATTTCTGTATATTACAAATAAAACTCAGCTGGAAGAGATAGAAAGAAAAATTTCATTTAAAATGACTGCAGATGGTATAAAATTCTTAGAAGTCTACCTGCCAACACACACACACTTTATGAATACAACTGCAAAACACTTCTCACATAAATAGACAAATCTAAACAACTAGAGAAATACTAATTGTTCATGGGTAGGCTGAGCCAATATAATAAAAATGACAATACTACCTAAATTAATTTGCTTATTTAGTGTCACACCAATTAAACTATCATAGAATTAATTTATAGAGCTAGAAAAAATAATAACAAAATTCATCTGGAAGAACAAAAGGTGAAGAAATATCAAGGGAATCAATGAAAAAAAATGGAGGAAAGTGACCAGATTTTGAACCATTAGTACAGTATCCATAGTACATGGAGAATACTATTTGCACTGTGTCCTATATGGGAGAGAAGGAGATTTCTCTTTCTTTCTCTCCTCTATTGGTTATGAGGTTTAGCATTGGACAGGAAACACCCCATATAGCTGGTTAACTATTGTACTGTAAGGAATGATGAAGGGAATAATTTCAGAAAAACTGGATAAGACCTGTTAGCTGAGGCAAAGTGAAATGAGTAGAACTGGGAGAATATTGTATATGGTAACCACAGTATTGTAATGATGATCAATTATGAAAGGATTAGCTATTCTGATCCATACAATAATCCACAACATTTCCACAGGACTCATGATGAAAAATGTTATCCATCTCTAGAGAGAAAAATGATGAACTCTGATGCAGATTGAAGCATATTTTCCCTTTTTTGTCGTTGTTTGCAACATGGCCTACGTGAAATATGTTTTGCATGACTTTATATGTATCATATTGTCCTTATAATGAGTGATGGAAGGACATGAGGGAGGGAAAGAATTTGGAATTGAGAATTTTAAAAAGGGAGTATTAACCTTAGAAGTATACATATTTCCTTCAGAAATTGATCTGTAGCCAGTTAGGTTGATATATTTTCTTGGCCTCTTTAGCTCATAAGTGCAAGTCTCAAGTATACATATGATTAGGCCTAATCCTTCCTGACTCCTTTGTGGAATATTTTAGCACTGATCTAGGACATCTTAGTTGACTATAAATATTGTTGTTTGTCAAATACATCATGTGAGACATTTTATATCATGTGAGTAAGATAGAGTTCATGTTTTAAGAATATGGTTTGAGCTTAGTACTAATGTCTAGTGATCTCTAAACATCTGGACATCAACATCCTCTGACTGTTTGATTTTCTGAATCCCCTTTGCCCCAGATCTCCTAAAGTACTATGTCTCATTTAAAAAAAAATACGCTCATGAGGCAGCTAGGTGGCACAGTGGATACAGCACTGGCCCTGAAGTCAGCAGGACCTGAGTTCAAATCCGGCCTCAGACCAAACACTTGACACTTACTAGCTGTGTGACCCTGGGCAAGTCACTTAACCCCAACTGCCTTAAAAAAAAACAAATAAAAAAATACTTTCAGAACATTTAGATATTTTATTTTTAGTTAATCAATAAGCGTTTATTAACTCTAGGACTGACACTGAGGTAGGTATTGGGAAAAAGAAAAGAGAAAAAAATCTTACCTTCAAAGATATTACAGTCTGTCATGAAGATGACATATATACACATATGTGCCTGGATTTTTTCATGGATATAGCTATAGACACCTATAGCTATACATATGTGTGTATCTCTCTCTCTCTCTCTCTTTCTCTCTCTCTCTCTCTCTCTCTCTCTCTCTCTCTCTCTCTCTCTCT
>NW_020954606.1:1685945-1952690 GCF_900497805.2 Vombatus ursinus | reverse complement strand
TCTCTCTCTCTCTCTCTCTCTCTCTCTCTCTCTCTCTCTCTCTCTCTTCCATCCCCTCTACCCTAACCTCAGACTTCCATCCTTACTGAGGGAAATAGCTACTATGTATTCAAAGGTGTACTCTGTGGGGCTACCCTTCTAAAATTATGGCTTATGAGCCCCTGCTGGTGTGCTCCCTCTTCAGTATCAGCCAGTAGACTCAGTTCTTACCTATGACATTTACAAAGGAGGCACAGTAAAAATTGTAGTTACAAACATTCTCCCTATAAACCTGACACATACTCTTCCACAAATAAACAAAGCATCATGGAAGCAGTGAACTGAAACTTAGAGTCCGCTGCTAATGAGGCTCACGTGTATTCATAATTCTTGATATTGCAAGACCTGGAAGTCCTTTCTTTCTTCATATTCTCTAGTCCTGGGACACCAGGGTTTGCTGTTCTTAGTAGTCAGCTTTCTCCTCTACTTTGATTCCTCAAACCTGCTTCCTCCTTCAAGTTACTATCTCTCTGTATCCATGTCTATCTGAAGTGTGTGTGTCTCTGATTCCTCACCTGTGCTTTTAACTCTCTTAAACTGAAAGTTCTTGACATACTCTATGGGGTATTTCCTGTTCAATGCTAAACCTCATAGCCAGTAAAGGGGAGGAAGAAAGAGAAATCTTTTTCTCTCCCATGTAGGAAGAGAACTCCCTACATAAAGGACTCCTGAACCTTAATTCTCTTCTCCCCTATCCGAATCTTCCAGAGTTCATTGTAGATATTTAAAGTGCTTGTGGAATGGCTAATTTGGTTCAACCAGTTGTTCCCTTCTGATTCACTTAAGGGTTCTATTAATTCCTAATTAAGGTGTGACCACATTTTACAGTTTGTTTAGCACCTTGTCACCTTATCGACTAAATCCTTTACACTCATTGAACTGGAGGAGGGGGGAACTGAGATTCAATTCTCCTCTCCCTCCATTTACAAAATGTACATATATCCATAGAAGCAGACTTCTGGGGTTATAATGTTCATGCTCAACTGTGAAGGTTTTACTGTCTATAATGGTGAAAAGTTTGTTACAGATCTTTTCTATTTTCTTTCTATCCTTAAATGCCTTTGGGATGACTTTGCTTAGATCTTTTGCCACGCTTTCTTTAAACTGGTTTTTCCCCTTTACTGCTTTTCTCTGCTTTATAAGATAATATTGCTCATGATTGTTCATCCCTCTTTATAAGATTTTGCAAACAAGTTTATATTCTAAGTGGGTGTTACCTTTGCTGCCATATGTTTCTGCTTGGTGAGTAAATCAAATGTTTGCTGACTAAGGTGCTTTCCCAACCCCCCCTTTTTTTTCTTGTCTCCCTATTGTAGCAATATATTTATAGTGATTAAACTTCTATATAAAATTATTGGAATCAATGTCAATATAATTTCTGATCTCCATTTCCATTTCCCATTTTATTATTGCTGAGTACTTATCTAACTCAATTCATGACTGAATTGCTTCAATTATACATTGTATTTTATTCTCATTTTTTCTTCTTCTTGCTATTTTAGTAATTCTGATTTTTGCCCTGAGGAGCTGATAGTTTGACTCCTTCAACTGGTCATTCACTGATAACTTTCACATAATATCAAGTATTTATTTGGTCAGAATATAATCTATTTTATTTTGGGGGGAAGTTATTTGGTGCCCGCTATATCCAGTGCCTATGAAATACAAACAAAATACATACAAGGACATTTTCTGGGGAAGGCACTAGCAGATAAAAGGATTGAGAAAGACTTCAAGTAGAAGGTGGCATTTGAGCTCAGCCTTAAAGGAAACTAGAGATTTTAAAAGATGGAGACGAGGAGGGAGGGCATCTGAGGGGGACAGCCTATGCTAATGTACGGGTATGGAAGATGTAGAGTCTTGTTTGAGGAGCAGCAAGAAGTCCAGTTTGATTGTCCTGAACAAAGTAATATATAATAAGACTGGAAAGATTGGTTGAAGTTAGATTGTGTAGAGTTTAAACTGTCAAAAAGAGAAGTTTGTATCAGAGCCTAGAGGTAATAGAGACCCACTGGAGTTTATTGATATCCCAGGCAGGGATGAGAGGAAGGATTTGACTTTTACTTCAGTTAATGTTTAACAGAGAACACAACATTTCAGATACTACAAGTTTAGCTGACACAAAGAAACATCTTGGAAATATGCACAAAGCACATTTTAAAAACTATAATGCTGGAAACTAAGACTAGTTAACATCTGTCAGAAGAGGTAATAATATTTAACACATACATGCAAATAAAAAATTTATACGTCCAAGAAAAATTGGAGCTGGAAATGACTTGTATAATCATATGTCAACTATTTATGTAATGAGTGCAGTCATATTTTTGTTGTCTGCTACTAACCCAACTGCCACATAATGTAGCAACGCCTGAGCTATATACTACTTAAAACTACTAATATCTGAAAACTAGCCATATTGCACAAGTCTTTTTAAACACACACACATGAATTCATCTGTTTGCTATTGAGCATAAAAACAGAGCAGGACCAAGAGCTAAAAAAAAAAAAGTGTCAGCTCCTATAAATGAAATCTTATTCAGATGATTACTCAATATTCTCTGGTAATAATTACCCACAATCCTCACAAAGACTCAAATACATTTAGGATCTCTTCCATGTGGCTATTTCTCTTTAACCAGGCAGATCACAACTCTGTACACTTATCTATCTTGTGTGACTCTTGTCTATGCTCTCCTATAATTTTGCCACATAATAGTGTCACGATGATAGTGACCTATAGTAATGACATTTTTTAATTCCCCTGACATGTAGATGATACCATTGTGGCAGTCATACCATCCATTGATTTTGTGTTGTTGTTCAGTAATTTGAGTCATGCCTGACT
The DNA here is from genome assembly GCF_900497805.2 of Vombatus ursinus. NCBI lineage: Eukaryota > Metazoa > Chordata > Mammalia > Diprotodontia > Vombatidae > Vombatus > Vombatus ursinus. The sequence goes on along the minus strand of NW_020954606.1, from coordinate 1,949,803 downwards.
CTTTGTGAACCCATTTGGGGTTTTCTTGGCAAAGATACTGGAATTATTTGCCATTTCCTTCTCCAGCTCACCTTAAAGATGAAGAAATTCAGGCAAACAGGGTCAAGGGACTTGCCCAGGGTCACACAGCCAGTGTCTGAGGTTGGATTTGAACTCAGGTCTCCCTGACTCCAGGCCTGGCACTCTATCCACTGCGCTACCTAGATGCCTTTTCTGTTGATTTGCATGAATTGCATGGGTATGAAATGATTGTAACTGGTATTGATGTCCTTTCCTCTATCATTTTCCCCTCTTCCTTCACCTTTTTAAAGCAATTAGTAACTTGTTAGACTAGGTCAAATTGGAGTTACTTTAATTGCATGCCCTATCTTTTTCTTATTTATTATTCTTTCCTCTAGCCTTGTATTTTTCCTTTCCTCTAACAAATAAGTGGTTTGACTACACAGACAACTGATTCCGAAATAATTCATATATCAGTAACAATCCTTTTCCTGTCTTTTAAAACACAGTAAATGTTACTTTTTGTGATATCATTGGAAGTTTACTATGTCTAGCACTTTCAAATTCTTTTCTTGAAAAATGTATTCATAGGGGCAGCTAGGTGACCCAGTGGATAGAGCACCGGCCCTAGAGTCAAGAGGACCTGAGTTCAAATCTGGCCTCAGTCACATAACATTTACTAGCTGTGTGACTCTGGGCAAGTAACAACCCTAATTGCCTCACCAAGAAAAAAAAAATGTATTTATGGTTTATATCCAGGCAGCTTCTATATAAGTCTACAAGTCTTTGGCTTCTCTCATTCCTTATTGTGGGCCACACTTTCTTTTTTTTTTTTTTTTGTGAGGCAATTGGAGTTTAGTGACTTGCCCAGGGTCGAACAGCTAGTGACTGTCAAGTGTCTGGTCTGAGATCGAATTTGAAGTCAGGTCCTCCTGACTCCAAGGTGGGTGCTCTATCCACTGCATCACCTAGCTGCCCCTGAGCCACATTTTCAACATATCTTTTTTGTTCTTTTTGTTATCCTCACCTATATTTCTCTACCTTTGCACTCAAATCACAGAGCATCAAAATATTTGTTGATTTAATTTGGAAAATCTTATTCAGTTCTTCATAGAGTTTTATTTTGCTTTCTTACTCCATTATCTTCAAAAGACATTGCATACATTGCACTTATTTTCTTTTAAAACATTTTTTAATTAATTTATTTTGAATTATCAACCATCACTTCCATAAGCTTTTGAATTTAAAATTTTTCTCCCTCTCCCTCTCCACCTCCCTCCCCCCTCCCTCCCTGATTGCACTCATTTTCATGGTGGTCTTTTTGCAAGTGCTTATGGATGCTGCAATACAAGATGACCAGTTGTCCAATGAAGTATTTCTTGTTGCCACTGGACACATGAAAAAAACCCAACTCCTTCATTTGCCTCTCTCAGGGGAATCTTGGAGCCATCATTCCATTTATCCGCATTTTCCTTCTGTGTTTTAGCTTTGATGATAGTAAGAATGCTCAAATTGATACACTTCATTTTTCCCTCTAGTATTCCTCCTTGCTATTCATTAGACCAGGCTCTCACGTTTAGAATACCAACAGCTAAGTTAATGTTTACAGATGATCTAAAAATTGTGTGCAACTATTAAGCACAAATACAGAATATATTGTATACAAAATAAATACAAGAAGATTTTTTGAGAAAGGCACTAACAGATGAAAGAATCAAGAAAGTCCTCAGGTACTAGGTGCATTTGAGTTGAATGCTGAAGGAAACTAGAGATTTTAAGAAGTGGAGGAGAGGAGAGAGGGCATCTGAGGTGTGGGTGAAAACTTGTGCAAAGACATAGCGACGGGAGATGACTTCTAGTCCCTGCTAGCTTTATATTTGGTGGTCTATGATTCTTTTTTTTTTTTTCTGTTACTGTCATGGGAGCTTGCACAGATGGAAGAACTACCAGTAGCCCAGTCCCAATTCCAGTTCCCAGTTCCCAGTTCCATGCATCTGGGATCTTATGTCTTGTGGCTATCCAAGCACAGGACTAAAACCCTTTTGTATTTTCTTTGTTTTTTTGGATTATAGGGCCAAAGGATTTATCTCCAAGTTAGCAGCCTACTGGTGTTGAGTTTCTCTGTACTTTTCTAGACTGATTTTTGGAAAATAGGCACTGTCTGTTGTCAGCACCATCCTGGTAGCCTATCTACTATTTCAGGAAAGCCCTAGCCTTCACACTTCACTTTATTCTTTACCCTCCAGCAGTCTCCTCCTTGCCAACTGCTTTGTCACCCTAAAGAAACTTCTGCCCTCACTACTTCTTCTGGACTATTATTTCAGGGAAATCCCAACCATCAAGGTTTTCTTTAATCCTCATTCTTTAGTCATCTCCTGCTCACCAACTGAAAGCACACCCTTTCTCCCTTCCCCTTCTCCCCAATCCATTTCTTTAAAAACATTTTTTTAAAATTTTAGACTCAAATACTAAAACTTAAATACAAAATAAGAAAAAGAAACACATTTTAAACTCAAATATTAAAACTTAAATAAAAATAAGAAAAAAAGCATTGCCATGTGCACAGCAGAATGTGAGAGGATTCAAAATATACAGCAATAAATTTCCATTTCAAGAAAACCTAAATAATAAATATTACACATTGTGTTCAGAGCTGTCCACCTTTTCTCTGCTTCCTTGTAAGTTTTTGTTTGTTCTCTGATGTGTACTTTTTACTTTGTTCTTTTTTCCCTCTTCCTTCCCCCCTTCCCCCGAAGGCTGCAATTAAGTGAGGAGACACACACACACACACACACACATGCATGTATATGTATATATGTGTATATATGTATATACACACATAGACATATACACACATACACAGACACATATACACACATGTATACACACACATATATGTAGATATAGATATAGATATATCCCATCTCTGATATTTATTCTGATACCACAGAATCAGAGATCTAGAGCCAGACGAGATCTCAGAGGCTAAGTAGTCCAGCCTCCACGTCTAATGCCCAGGAAGGTTGTGACTTGCCTAGAATCACACAGAGAGTAAGTATCAGAGGTGAAATCTGAATCTAGGTCCTCTGGCTCCAGAGCCAATACCTTTCTACTTTACCTCACTGTCTCTCTAGTCCTGGAACTATGAACCACCATAAAATCACTTATACCATTGTTCCTGGATGGGGTATGCCAATCTATTTCCCTACTCACCATCCCTGTAATTTTCTTTGCTAAAGTATCCCTTTCTTGTCACCACTCACCTCTATGTGTTGAAATTAGAATATAAGCTCCTTGAGAAAAGGGACTGTATTTGCTTTTATATTTGTATTTCCAATGCTTAACACAGTGCTTGGCACATAGTAAAGGCTTAATAAATGCTTTTTCATTCATTCATTCAAGCCTGAGTGAACCTGCCAGAGACTGTGGTCTACTGTCACCCTTTGGGAATGCAAAATAATCTACATGCCATCATTAGGACTTTGTGGAAGATTCGCTGTCCCACAAAAATAAAATCTCTTAATGTCATTCATTTCCACTTTACCTATAATGTTAGTGTTAAAACTATATTCTCTTGATGATACTATTAAATACTTCCTCAGACATTATATAACAAACATTTGGACGTGCAATTATTTTGAGTGCTTAAAAGCAGATAAAATTATTTTTACCTTTTTAGCAGTTGTAATTCATCTCTATTAATCATTAAAAATCTCAGTAGCAATCTGTTCCATTCCTTTGCTCGCGCACATACTTATTGAGTGCCTGCCACCTCTTTGACTCTGCAATTCTTTTGCAATGTGTGCATCGTGAATTATATGAGAACTCAGGAGTGATGCTCGAAGATGCCTTTTACTTTGCCTTCCAAGAGATTATTTTTAAAATTTGCAGGATTTTCCAATCCAGTTCCACCACAGCTTGGAAAAAAAAGGCTCCTCTTCCACTTTGCTTTGAGTATTTTTGTGTTTGTTGGAGACTTTCCCCCTGTCTCCATTTCTCTGTTGAACTGAGACAATTTTCCAGTTCCACTCTCCATGCCCTATTTCTTAGGCAAAAAAGGGGAGTTGGAAGGGGGAAACAGAACTAAAAGAAGAATATACAGAATTACCTCAGCTCTATACACAACAATTAGCTGACATTTACATAGCACTTACTATGTGTTAGGTGCTATGCAAAGCACTTTAAAATTATTGTCTCATTTGATCCTCAAAACAACCCTGGGAGGTAGGTGCTGTTGTTATTCCCATTTTACAGATGAGAAAATTGAGGCAAACTGGGAATAAGTGACTTGCTTAGGATCACACAGCTAGTAAGTGTCTGGCATCATATCTGAACTCAGGTCTTCCTGATTCCTGGCCTGGCACACTATTCTCTGTATCATCTACACACACACACACACACACACACACATAAGAAAACAAAGAAAAAGCTTTAAGTAGCAAAAAAAAATCCCATTAAGAAATAGTGGATAATAGGGTCAGCCAGGTGGCACAGTGGATAGAGCTTCAGCCTTGGAGTCAGGAGGACCTAAGTTTAAATCCAGCCTCAGACATTCGACACTTACTAGCTGTGTGACCCTGGGCAAGTCACTTAACCCTGATTGCTTCACCAAAACATAAATACATAGATTGGATAATGTTGGTGACTAATTCAGAAAGCACCTAAACCGCTAAATGATAAAATTGTACTACTACCAGTTACAATTGCTTTTCTATTTTGTTTTACTTAACTGCTTGGGGATTGTATATTTTGAGGTAATTAATTTGTGACTATATTCACATTTATATTATGTCAAAACAAAATTTATTCATTAAAAATGCAGGGGTAGAAAAGGGAACCTGGCATGCTATAGTAGGAAGAACTGAGAATCAAGATACTCGAGTTTTAGTCCTGGGATCTGCCATTAAATTACCACATGCCCTTGGGCAAATAAAGTGCCCTGTAAATAACTAATTTTCCTCATCTGTCAAATGGAGATACTTCTTCTGTCTGCTTTCCTGGGATGCAGTGAGTAGCAAAGGAAATAAAGTCTAGGAAAACAACCCAATTGAAAACATGCATATCAATTTTATTTACCAGTCTATTCCTTGTAATGTCTGTTTCTGCCATCATCAGAAACATTTTCAAGTAGGGTATTGATTCTTTGCTCTTGCTGAAACAATCCCATAGAGTCTTGACTTTTGACTCTATAGTCCTAAAGTCTTCTAAAACTGGAGGGCACCTAAAAGTCTACCTATTCCAATCTCACATTGAGTGCAGGAATCCCCTCGACAGCAGATATTAAGATTAATAGAATCATCTTTAAACTGTAGCTGTCAGAGTAAGCCCTGAGAGATTGGCAAAGTACATTTATCTGTAGGCATCAGGGAAAACAAACTGAGAAGTGGGCAAAATTTATTTTCATTTCCATGCTGTCCCTTTAATTTTCTTTATCCTCTTTATCCTTTTAATATTCTTTATATCTTTACTCCCTTCCAGCTCTGTGATTCTATGATAACAGAATGTAGCAAACTGATCTGAGCCCAGATGATAAATGATAATGAATTGTGTTACTCTTTTGAGATAACAGAGACTGCTAAAAGAGATCCATAATCTCTTTTGAGTTCAGTTTTGATTATGGATCCCATTTAGGAGACTCTCTTAGCTGGAAGAAGGGGCATAAATCCATTATCAGTTACCGCCTTAGAACTGGCCTGCTTACAGTGCCATGTCCATACCATTCTGTCTCTGCCCCTGTGCCCTTCTATATGCTCCTCCCTTTCATCTCAGCCTGTTGGAATCTATCTCCTTTCGAGGATCAGTTTAGGTGCTACCTCATACAGGAGAACTTTTCTTTCTTTTTTTATTGCATTTATTTTATTTTGAACCTAAGAAATAAAACAAGCATTTCCATAATATAGTGGAATAGAAAAAAAAGATGATTATACATGAAACTGCAAATTTATTATGTACAATTTGCTATTCTTTTAAAATATATAACAAAGTTATCATGTAACTTACTTTTTCATATATACGTACATATATACACGTATACATGTATATATAGGTATGTGTGTATACATATATGAAATGTGTGTATACATATATGAAATGTGTGTATACATATATGAAATGTGTGTGTATATATGTATATATACATATATATATGTGAAATGTAAAACTATTCTATTCATACTTCTATTTATCAGTTCTTTCTCTGGATGAAGATAGTATCTTCCTTAATATGCCCTTTGGAGTTAATGTGGGTATTTATAGTAGTCAAAATGACTTATTCACAGGAGGGCATTTCTGATCGTCCCTTTCATTAGCAATTTATCCCTTTTGAAATTACTTTGTATTATTTTGCATATACTTGGCATTTACTTACGCGTCAACACGTTGAATCCATCTTCCCTTTGTAGAGTGTAAGCTTGATGAGGGCAGAGATTGTTCCTTTTTTGTCTTCGTGCCTCCAGAGCCTAACACAATGACTTGCTCATACTAAATACATACATAAATGCTTGTTGAATTGAATTAGAATGTGGTACCTTTCTTCTCTAAACCTTCAGAGATGAGACAGGGTGGGAGGGAATTGGTGGGAGAAGTGGGGCCATCTTTAGGGATTTAGGTGGTTCTGAACATGGATACACTGTTTTTCAGGCTGCAGGAAGATGTCTTCCTTCTTCACTGATGAGAATCATGGCAGACTGAATCAGCCAGACCTTCCATAAATTGATCTACCAGAGTCAATTGGTTCCCCTGAAACTAATGCCTCTAATATGATGGCATATACTGCAGTGCCAGCAAGAAGTGGGCGGTTGAAAGACTCCTGTAGAACTCCTGAAATATTTGTTTATTTGTTTGTTTTTGTTTTTTAAATATGGTGATCAGTCATATTTATGGTAGGTCATGGGCCAGCAGGTAATCTGCCATGTCATGATACCAAAAAGGCATACTACAAGCAGAACTAAATTGCCAATGGTAAAAGAATGGTTCCAGTTCATCTCTTAACTCAGGAAGATTTGATTAGAGGACTCAGGATCATTCCCTGTAAAGAGATATCCAGCTAGATTTGTGGATAGGCACTCTCTTTGTTGAATCAGTCAGCAAGAATTTTTTAAGTGTTTGTATAAGGCACTGTATTAAGTACTGGGGGATGCAAAGAAAAGCCAAAACTGTCTCTGCCCTTGAGTAGTTTATATTATAATGGAGGGGAAAACATGCAAACAACTATTTATATACAAGGTATAGACAAGGTGAATGGGAAATATTCTCAGAGAGAAAGCATAAGCGTTAAGAGGGACAGAGAAAGAATTCTTGCAGAAGGTAAACTGAAGCTTGAAGGAAGTTAGGAAGTGAAAGTAAAGAGGGAAAACATTGCAGGCATAGAAGAGAGCCAGTAAAAATGGATGAAATTGAGAGACGAAGTGTGCAAGGAACATTAAGGAGGTCAGTCACTGTATCGTAGTGTATGTGAAAGGGAATAAAGTGTTAAGAAGAGTGGAAAGATAGGAATGTACGGAATTAAAAGCCAAACAGAGGATTTTATATTTGATCCTAGAAGTAATGGGGAGCCACAGGAGTTTATTGAATTGGGGTCAAGGGAGAGAGTGTGACATGGTCAGACTTGATCTTCAGTAAGATCACTCTGATAGCTGAGTATAGGAAGGATTGACTCAAGGAGGCTAATCAGAAGGCTATTGCAGTAGTCCAGGCATGAAAAAAACCCCGTACCCAGATGGTGGCAGCATCAGAGGAGAGAAGAAGGCTTTTGTGGGAGACGTTGTGAAGGCAGAATTGACAGGACTTAGTAATAGATTAAATGGGGGTGAGGGTGGGATGAGAGATGCGAGACAGAGGTAGCTACTCTGCCCTGAAGTATCTCCTGCTGTAGGGTGGTATTCTGAACCAGTAGAACTACCGACTATTAGTTGGTGCTTACTAAGGTTGTTAGTTTCCCTAGAAGTTGAGTGGAAGGGAGAGCATTTGCTGGGAGCACGGCAAAACAGCGCAATTCTAAATCATCAGTAGAAAGCGTACAACCTAGCCCTGGGAAGTTCCAAGACTGAGTTCTAGCCAGAAAGGCAGCCACAAAGGCTCCATGGCTCTGGCTGAACTCCACCCTGCTTGGAGAATAGGTGGAAGGTCAGCAAAGGAGTACCAGCACTGATGGAGTTCAGGAATGCAGTAGAGCAAGTTGATATGAGGAATGAGGCAGAAGGTCAATGCAGTAGCAACAAGCCAGAGGCTGGAGGTGATGCTGGCAACAAAGACAGGGGAAAAAGGGAAAATATAAAACATGTCTGAATGGGAAGCTGGCAGGAGGCAAAGTCTGGGTTTTAGGCTACAAGGGTCTGATGCTGTGTGATAGACAAGTAGCAGAGCTAGACAAGAAGCGTGAGTTCAATTTGCTGTTCATCTTTGTTCTTAAATGGGACCAATGACATCCGGAGGGTGAAGTCTTGACTTGCGAGTGAATGGGTTTTAAGTGAGGCAGAGCTTCACAGAATCATCAGCCTCATTCTTTTCTCTAGAGTCAAGGGAGTCCAGTAGCAAGATATAGATCGAGATGACTGTATTCAAAGACCACTCAGGGGTGCATAGGAGGATAAGAGATCCTCCATGTGGCATAAATACACAATGTTTGTGTTGAGCAGGGGTGCTAACAACCAGGGGAATCAGGAAAAGCTTCCTGAAGGAGATGACAATTGATTTACTAGATTGTAAGCTCCTCAAAGGCAGGCAGAGATCCTATCTAATTTCATCTTTATAATGCCCCATCACCACCCCTTCCAAGGAAGTAGCCTACTGCCTTACATAGCTTAGGTGCTTAATAGACATTGGCTAAATTAAATTCAAGTCTATTACCTCGAGTTGCCATGGCTGAAACTGAAGATTGGATTGGGGGAGACTGCAAGAGGTGGAAGGAGGGGAAGACCTCAAGGAGTTTAAAATACTGTCTGCAGGCCTGGGTCCAAGGCCACCTCCAGATGTGGTATTTTATAAGCCTGAACATTTGGTGCTAGAGTATAGCAGCCAGCCATTTGAATGGTGGGGGAAAATGTAATTGCAGCTCTCCTAAAGGATTTTATTTTTGTATTTTGAGTAAATTGATGATGATTGAATTCAAAGACTGCAACTTCTTCCAATTATGGAATGTGCTTGAAACCCTGATTCATGGGGATAATAATGACAGTAAAATGTCCCAGGGCTGTGTCTATCAAGGTCACTTGCATTTGTTAAATTTCTCTTCATTCTGCCTGGTTTTCCTGTGCAGTATTTATTGTTTGTGGTTTATGCCATGTGGCTACAAGGAGAGGAGTAAACCTGTGTGACTGCTTAAATAGTCATAGTCACGCAGTTTCCTTGTAGAGTTTAATCCAACATTCCCATTAAAGTGTGAAATTCCTTCTTCTGGGAAGTGTTTTCTTCTGACGTTCATGCTCTCCAATTTCTAGGTGGACATCTCAATGCTCCTGCTTACAGTATTCCCTAAGCCCCACATGCGTTTTCTGTCCCTCTCCTTCCCTATCAGCCCTAACACCACCTTCGTTTCTGACTGTTAAAATCCTACTCTCCCTTGAAGGTCCAGCTTAGCTGAAATGTTGCTTCCTCAGTGAAGTCTTCCTGGACTCATGGGATCTCCCCCTTCTCTGAACTCTTGTAGCATTTTGGAATTCTATTAGGACTCTAGTTAATATTACAATATTTGTGTGTGAATCTTTTCTGCCCAATTAGGTCTTGTTGGGGGCAGGACCTATATCTGTCTTACAGTGCCTCCAAAAATGATAGTCAGTCAAAAAGCATTGGATGTTTCCTTCTTATGTGTCTGGCACTGTACTAAATGTTAGAAAGGCAAAAACATGGGTCCTGCTAACAAAGAGCTCACGTTATAATGAGAAAGGTGACATGCAAATAACTATGTATACACAATTATATTGTGTATACATAGTTATTTGCACGTCTATTTACCATATACATACACACACACACACACACACATACACACACACATATATATGGCAAATAGATAGTAATCTCAGAGGGAAGTGACTGAGGGGTAGGGATGGTAGGAGACCTAGAAAGGTCTCTAGCAGAAGGTAGAATTTAAGCTGCTAGGTGGCACAATGGATAGAGCCCTGAGTCAGGAAGACTTATCTTCTTGAATCCAAATCTGGCCTCAGACACTAACTGGGTGACCTTGCTGGAGAAGGAAATGACAAACCACTGTCTTTGCCAAGAAAACCCCAAATGGGGTCAAGTAGAGCGGGACATGACTGAACAACAGGATTTAAGCTGAGTCCTGAAGGAAGCCAGGAAATCCAGGAGGCAGAAATGAGGAGGGAGAACGTTGCTGGCATTGAGGATGGCCAATTAAATGGCACTGGGGTGGAGAGATGGACTGTTTTGTTTGAGGAGTTGCAGCTGAAGCAGAGACTATATGGAAGGGAGTAAAGTGTAAGAAGACTGGAAAAGTAGGAAGGGGCCCTGTTGTAAAAGGATTTAAATGACAAACAGAGGATTTTATATTTGATCCTGAAGACCACAGGGAGCCAGTGGAGTTTGCAGAATGGGGGGCTGGTAGTGTGGCTAGACCTACATTTTGGGAAAATCATTTTGGTAGCTGATTGGAAGATGTACTGGAATGGGTCAAGACTTCAGGCACAGAAACCAACCAGAAGGCTGTTTGCAATAATCCAGGTAAGAAGGGCCTGAAATAATATGGTAGTTTGTCAGTAAAAAGAGGGGAATAAATATAAGAAAGAGTTTGGAGGTAAAAATGACAGGACTTGACAACAGATTAAATATGTGAGGTTAGTTTGAATGAGACATTGAGAAATACACTGAGGTTTCAAGCCTGGGTGAATAAATGTATCTTGGTGACTAAGAGGATTGTGGTTCCCTTGACAGAAATGGCAAGATGCAAAGTTTTCAAGGGAAGATAATGAGTTCTTTTTTATACTAGTTGAAGTTGGGATGTCTATTGGACATCCAATTTGAGAAATACAAAAGGCAGTTGGAGAAGCAAAATGAGTTCAAGAGAGAGGTTAGAGCTAGATAAATAGATTTTGGAATAATCTGTGCTGAGGTGATAGTTGAAACCAAAGGGAATTGATGATCATCCAGCAAGATAATTTAGGGAGAAGAGAAAGGGGCCAAGGACAGAACCTAGGGGACATCCATGGTTAGTGGGTATGACATGATTCAGAAAAGGATACTGAAGAGTCGTCAGATAGGAGGAGAAGGGTGTCATGAAAACTTAGAGAAGAGGAAAGAACAAATACAAAGTGGGAAAGAACAAAATCTATGTGAGGGGATTAAGACAGAGATCTCTTTCCCTACTTAAAGGCTTACAGTATGTCTTCCCTTAATCACAGGCAGAGAAGAAAGAGAATTGAATCATGTTGGTGCTTTTTGTAATCATTTTCGTTGGCTCACTCAGCAACCAATCAAAAACTCCTCTTCTTCAGTGGTAAGCGGATTGGAAACAATACCTGTCCATATTCTGAATTTGATAGGAGAATTGCATCAATAGAGCACACCGCACATATTTATAAGACTGGGCTCATTGGCCAGTCCCCTAACACAACCTTCCTTTCACAACTGACATAACAATTGATTTAACTTACAGATAAAATTATCATAATCAATGCTGATATCATTTCTGTTGTCCATTTACTGTTTTTATTTTTAAATACTTGTTTAAATAATCCAGGGTCAAATATTCATTCCACTTTGCATCTGCTGCTTTGCCTGGTTTCAACTTTACAGAATGAGACGTACAATGGAGACGTATTACATATAGGGTCATTACAAAGACCAGTTGGGTAGAATTTGACTTGCCAGAATATTCAGTGGACTTTGACTGGCTGAGGAACACACTGGAAGAATCTCATCTCATTTCTGTAGGTAGTAAGTTCTTTAGTTCATTACTCAACTTGTCTGCATCCTGTTGGGGTGGAATGTTTATTGAATATCTCATTAAGCTAAATGCTATACAGAACATTTACACGACAAATTGCCCACCATGGGAAGGCTTATGTTCTAAGTTGGTTTGACCCATATCATAGGGACAATGGGACTTATGGACACCATACATCTCAAGTTACAGACACCACACATTTATCAATATTTTATGCCTTTAGTTTTTTGTTGTTGGTTGGGTATACTCAATGTGAAGTATGGAGACCCCTTGGATATTTGTTCATCTGAAATGTCCCAATAAAGATTGTACAGGTCCTAAAAAGAGCTCAGGATAAGCTCATCACATTTCATCTCTTAACCATGCTGCTAACTCAAACCTTGATTGAAAAACCTCCTTCAGCTTCCTCTCTCCTCTGATTGGAGGGCTGGAGGGCAAAGTCCCAAACTACTCCCAATGTCTTCCTTTATAAAGGGCGGAAACTGTACTCTCAACTCACTCCTCTTTTCTTCTGATGCACTGCTTGGTTTCAACTCCATGGCATGAGATGGCCCCATGCTGAATATCCCTGGTGTATTCTTCCACATTCCCTCCTCTTCAGCTACCTTTTGTGTTTTGTCTTCCCCTACTCGATATAAGCCCTTTCAGGGTAGGGACTATCTTTTTATTAATTGTATTAATTGTATCCTCAGCTCTTAGCACAGGATCTGGCATATCATAGGTTAATAAACATTAATAAATGTTTACTGGATATTGGGTATTGAATTCTAAAGGAGCAGCTAGGTGATTCAGTGCCAGGCCCAAAGACAGGAAGTTCAAATCCGGCTTCAGACACTTAGAAGCTATATGACCCTGGGCAAGTCACTTAACGCCTTTTGCCTCACTTTCTTTATCTGTTAAATGAGCTAGAAATGAGAGGGCAAACCACTCCAGTATCTTTGCCAAAAAAAACCCAAATGGGGTCATGTAGAATGAGACATGATTGAAAATGACTGCACAACAACATTGGATTCTAAATTGTATGCTCTATCTTTTTTCTCATTATTATTCTTTCTTTTTGTTTGATTTTAGCCCTGTTATGTTAATTGATTTCACACAAATAACTGACTCAAGGGTAGTTCCCTTGTCAAGAATGAGTCTTAGTCTGTCAAAATACAGTAATTTTCATTCTTTGTGGTATTTTTGAGGTTTACCATTTCTAGCATCTACAATTGCTTTTTTTGAAGAGCCGATGTAGAGACTTGAGGCTTCCTTGTAATCTACAAATCTTTGGCCTCTCTCAATTCTTTCTCCTGAATCATACTTTCCCATATATGTCTCCTCATCCTCACCTTTTCCCACTTTTGCACTGAAGTCACTAAATTCAGAGTGTATGCTGATTTGATTTGGAGTATATTGTCAAATTCTTTTTTTTTTTAAGTTTATTGTTTTTTTTATATTATAAACATTTACAGCTTACTCTTGCTTCATGAGAGGTCTTTTGCAACAAAATAAAACAAGTAAAATGGATGATATAGTTACTTCATCAGAAAGTATATGAGACATTTCATATCTGTAGTATGCTTCTACCTCTTTATTAAAAAAAAATAGAAATCTATATGCTCTCCAATCTATCTCCTACTCCACTGGGGAATTTTTTTTTCTTGCAATAAATCTGCATAGGCAAGGAAAACAAATTTCCTCAATGTCTATAAAAAAAAGTAAACCTCATTCTGCACGTATACAGGGCAAATGACCCATGAAGAAATGTTTCTGGTAGATTTGAGCATATGATAAACCACAGTTGAACTCCTTTACCTCTTCCAGGAATAATAAAGTCATCTGTCTATTGAACTATTATTAGTTCTCTCCTTTCTTCTGGTTTCATTCATAGCAAGAATGTCAAGATTTATATGCTTTTTTGATTTTCCAGAGATATGTTTCCTCATTGGTCATTGGACAAGAACCTAACATTTAGGGGACAAGTGTTAAATTAAAATTTGTAATGGTTTAAAAGCTGCATGATTCTTAGCACCCTCTTCCCACTTCCCCAGTATTGTCACTGCAGAAGGGGAAGGAGGCTGCACAGGACTCAGGGATGTTTTTTTTGTCTCATCAGTTGCTGTGGTTTAAAAAAAAATCATCACTAAGTGGTCAGCCTACTGGTGAATTGCCTTTCCTTGATTAGCTAGGTAGGTATTCATAAAACAGAGTCAGTGTATTACTCGGGCACTATTGGAAGCCTTTGCAGCAAGTGGAACCTGCCATAGATTATACTATGGCCTTTAAGAACCCAGGATCACCTCTGTGCTATGAGGAATCAGATTGGGACTTTGGGGGAGGATTGAAGGTCAATCAGTAAACCAGTTATTCAATAAGCATTTATTAAGCATCTACTATGTTCCAGGCACTGTGCTAAGGACTAGTGACATAAAGAAAAGCAAGAGACAGTCCCTGATCTCAAGGAGCTCATGATCTCATGGGAGAGACAACATGAAAACAATGCTAGCCAAAGAAAACACACACACACACACACACACACACACACACACACACGCATTAAGGAGAATCAGGAAAGGCTTTTTGAAGAAGGTGGGGTTTTAGCTGGGGCTTGAAGGAGGCTGGGAGGTAGAGGTGAGGAAGGAAAGTATTTCTACTTTTTTTTAAATAATTAATTTATTTTTAGTTTTCAACATTCACTTCCTTAAGAATTTGAGTTTAAAATTTTCTCCCCCTCCTAGTTTTTGCCCCCTCCCCCAAGACAGTGTACAATCTTATATAGGCTCTACATGAACATTCATGTTAAGTGTATTTTCCCATTAGTCATGATGTAAAGAACAATTAGAACCAATGGGAGGAACCATGAGAATGAAGCAATGAAACAAAACAACAAAGAAAAGCAGAGCAAATAGTATGCTTCCATCTGCGTTCAGACTCCATAGTTCTTTCTCTGGGTGTGGATAGCAATTTCCATTGTGAATCTTTTAGAGTTGTCTTAGATTTTTGTGCTGCTGTGAAGAGCCAAGTCTATCAAAGTCAGCCATCCCATAATGTGGCTGTTACTGTGTACAATGTTCTTCTGGTTCTGCTCACTTCATTCAGCATCAGTCCATACAAGTCTTTCCAGGTTTTTTTGAAGTCTGTCTGCTCCCCTAAGGACTGCTTTCACCACATCCCATAAGTTTTGGTATGTTGTTTCATTATGGTCATTCTCTTGGATGAAGTTATTGATTACTTCTATGATCTGTTGTTTGACCCACTCATTCTTTAGGATTAGTTTTCAACTAATTTTTAGTCTATCTTTCCATGGCCTTTTATTACATGTAATTTTTATTGCATCATGATCTGGAAAGGATGCATTTAATATTTCTACCTTTCTGCATTGGATTGTGAGATTTTTATGCCCTAGTACATGGTCAATTTTTAGGTAGGTGCCATGTACCACCAAGGTATATTCCTTTCTGTCCCTATTCAGTTTTTTCCAGAAGCCAACTATATTTAACTTTTCTAAGATTCTATTGATCTCCTTAACTTCTTTCTTGTTTATTTTGTGGTTAGATTTATCTAGTTCTGAGAGGAGGAGGTTGAGGTCTCCCACTAGTATAGTTTTGCTGTCTATTTCTTCCTGTATCTCCTTTAAGTTCTCCTTTAAGAATTTGGCTGCTATGCCACTTGGTGCATATATGTTTAGTAATGATATTACTTCATTATCTGTGCTACCTTTCAGCAGGATGTAGTTTCCTTCTTTATCTCTTTTAATAAGATCTACTTTTGCTTTTGCTTTGTCTGAGATCAGGATTGCTACCCCTGCTTTTTTTTTTACTTCAGCTGAAGCATAATATATTCTGCTCCAGCCTTTTACCTTTACTCTGTGTGTATCCCTTTGCTTCAAATGTATTTCTTTAAACAACATATTGTAGGGTTATGATTTTTAATCCACTCTCTTATCTGTTTCTGTTTTATGGGAGAGTTCATCCCATTCACATTCACAGTTATGATTACTATCTGTGTCTTCCTCTCCACCCTATTCTTCCCCCCCATTTATGCTTTTTTCTCTCCTTTCTCCCATTCCCTTCTCAGTAGAGTTTTGCTTTCTGACTACTGCCTCCCTCAGTCTGCCCTCCCTTCCATTAGCCCCTTCCCTTTTCTTTCCCTTTATCCTTTCTACTTCCTATAGGGTAAGTTAGATTTCTATACCTAACTGATTATGTTATTCCCTCTTTGAACCAAATCTGATGAGAGTAAGGTTCAAACAATGCTCTTCTCCCTCCCTTCTTCTTCTCTACTTTATTTGGCTTTTGTGCCTTTTCACGTGATGTAGTTTATCCTTGTCTGCCTCCTCCTTTCTTCTTCTCCCAGTATAATCCCTTTTCACCACTTAATTAGATTTTTTACCATCACATCCAACTCAACTTAAACCCATTACCTCTGTCTAAGTATACCCCCTTTTAAATATCATAATTACATTACAATTCTTAATAGTTACAAGTGTCATCTTCCCTTGTAGGGATATAGACAGTTTGCCCTTATTAATAATAATAATATGTTGTTGTTGTTGTTTTTTCTTTCCATTTGTTTACCTTTTTATTCCTCTCTTGAGTCTTGTATTGGAAGGTCAAATTTTCTGTTGAGCTCTGGTCTTTTCATCAGAAAGGTTTGGAAGTCCCTTGTTTCATTAAATGTCCATCTCCTCTCGTGAAAGATTATGCTCAGTTTTACTGGGTAATTGATTCTTAGTTGTAATCCAACCTCCTTTGCCTTATGAAATATTGGTAATTTTGAGATTTGGCAACAATATTCCTTGGCATTTTCAATTTGGGATCTATTTCAGGAGGTGATTGGTGGATTCTTTCAATGACTAATTTACTCTCTGGTTCTAGGACCTCAGGGCAGTTTTCTTTGATGATTTCCTGAAGTATGTTGTCCAGGCTCTTTTTTTCATCATGATTTTCAGGTAGACCAATAATTTTAAAATTGTCTTTCCTGGATTTATTTTCCAGGTCAGTTGTTTTACCAATGAGGTATTTTATGTTTGTTTGTTTGTTTTTTCTTGTATTTTTTCATTTTTTTGTTTCTGCTTGACTAATTCTTGCTCTCTTGTGGAGTCATTAGCTTCCACATCACCCCATTCTAATTTTTAATGAGTTGTTTTCTTTTATTAGACATTGTACCTCCTTTTCCATTTGGCCTATTTTACTTTTTAAGGAGTTTTTCTCTTCAGTAAGTTTTTGTTTCTCCTTTTCCATTGGCCAATTCTACTTTTTAAGGACTTGTTTTCTACAGTCAATTTTTGTCTTTCCTTTCCCTAGCTATTAACTCTCTCTTGCACACTTCTCATTTCTTTTCCCAATTTTTCTTCTTCCTTTTTTATTTGACTTTTAAAATCCTTCTTGAGCTCTTCTAAGAAACCTTTTTGGGCTTGAGACCAGTTCATATTCCCCTTTGAGGTTTCAGATGTGGGTATATCAACATGTTGTCCTCTTCTGAATTTGTGCCTTGATCTTCCCTTTCCCCAAAATAAGAGTCTATGATCATTTTCCATTTCTGCTTTTTGTTCATGGTGTTTGCATATTCCCTGACTTAAAAAAAAAAATGTTGAGTTCTCCTGCTGGAGCAAAGGGGGCACTTACTCAAGCTTCTTTTCCTGCTGAATGGGGCCTTGCACTTGAATGTTTGACTCTTGCTGGACCAGGCCTTGTACAGGGATGTTTAGATGCTAGTGGATGTCTGTTAGCCTAGAGCTTTGCCTTCTGGAGTTGTACTTTCTAGGGTTGTATTGAGGCACTGGATGATTTCACTGCTGGAGAACTCCATCGCTCATGGTGGTTTTCCAAGCTGGTGTTTACTGGTTCCCCTGCCTGTATTGAAGCTCTCCGAAAGTCTTGGTGTTGGCACTTGTCTGCTCCATCAACCTGGGTCTCAGGATCTCCCCCTGGTATGCTGAGGTGGGGCTTGCTGCTGGCTTGCTGGGACTCCTCCAGTTCTGTACTGCTCCCCTTCTCCCAGAGCAAGAGAGGCCTTTCCCGTTAATCCTCCAAGCTTCCTGGGGTACAAGACTGCTGTGCCCTGTCTTTTTTGCTGGATCAAGGTTTTTCCTGGGTCAATATTTTCTGGGCTTTCAGAGGTCAATGAGGGAGGGTGAGAGCGACTTATTTCTTACTCTCCCATCTTGGATCCCAGAAGCAGAACTCTCTAACGACTGGTCAAAGGAGAGTATTTCAAGCATGGAGGCCAGCCAGTGAAAATGCCTGGAGGTGCAGCAAGGTGGTACAATGGATAGAGCACTGGACCTGCAGTCAGGAGAAGCTGAGTTCAAATCTACCCTCAGACACTTACGAATTGTGTGACCCTGGGCAAATCACTTACCCCTGATTGCCTCAAAAAAAAAAAGGAATGAAAAAGAGAATGTCTAGAGAAGTGGGAGTGTCTTATCTAAGGAACATGAAAGAGGCCAGTGTTGCTAAATGTGGGGAGATGTAAGATTTAAGAAGACTGGAAAGGTAGGACGGGAAGAGGTTGTGTAAAACTTTGAATGCCAAATAGAGGATTTTGTATTTGATCCTGGAGGTGCCAGGGAGTCACTGGAATTTTTTGAAAAGAGAAGTGACATGGTCAGACCTATATTTTAGTCAGATTAATTTGACAGCCTAGAAGAGGATGGACTGGAATGAGGAGAACCTTGAGGGAGAGAAACTAACAAGGGTGCAAGAGTTCAAGCGGGGGTGATGAGGGCAAGTCCAGTGTGGTGGCAATGTCAAGGGAAAGAAGGAGGTGAATGCTAGAGAAGCCTCGTAGCCATGAGAGAGAATGAGGAGTTGAGGATGACTCCTAGATTGGAAGCCTGGGGGGTTGAGAAGATGGTGGTGCCCTCAACAGTAATAGGGAGGTAAGGGAGAGAGAAGAATTTTTGGGGAAAGATAATAAGTTCAGCTTAATGTTTAAGAAAGTCACAATCATAGAGAGGCTTTCTTTCAGAAATTTTTCTTTTTTTAAATGGCCTTATCAAAAACCATTTAGAAGGTGGGAGATGGAATGAGGCAAAGGATGGTGTTTAAAGTCTTTCATAGACCAGTATGAAAGACAGGGATGTATGACATAGTGGAGATAGATAGTCACAAGAGAGCTGGATTCTAATCTTGGCTGGGATGCTGACTAGCTGCACGGCTGTGGTAAGCCAGGTCACCTTTCTCTTACCAAACTTTCCTCATCTGTAAAATGGAGATAATAATCCTTCTGACTCTTACCTGATAGGGTTGATTGGGGGGACTCATTCTGTAAACTTTTTGCAGCCATTTGGAAAGTCATTATGTGGTACTCTATGACCAGGTCTGTATGTCTTACAATAACAGAGGGGCAGGCTCAGTGGTGCAGATACAATTTCAAGGGAGACATCCCTACCTAGATGTGGAAGCAGATAGAATTTCAAGTCATATGAGAACTAGGGAAAACTTCTGATCAATAGGCTCTGTAAGGAGGCCTCATGAGCACAAAGGTTGTTTTGTTTCAAGCATACAGGAAAGCTTTGCATTGTTGACATCATATCTGTCAGTCCCACAGACATATAAAATCATATAAAATAATGCATGATAAGTGCAAACAAAGGGTTATGTGACACCTGGAGGGTGGGAGGAGGGTTCAGGGAAGATGAGGATTGTGTTTGGTTCCCTACAGCCTAGCACAGAGCCTGTTTCCCAGTCTGAACTTAATAAATGTTTGTTGATAGTTTATTAAGGGAGGCTTCCTGAAGAAGGAAGCATTTAGGTTGGGCTTTGGGGAAGGATGTTTCTAACGTGAAAAAGAGCATGCAGTTCAGTGGAGGGCAGGGAATAGTCCAGCTTAGCCAAAGTGAAACATAGGATAGGGGACTAGAATGAAGTAAGTCTGGAAAGACCATTGCATAGGGAGCCACTGAAAGGTTTTGAGCAGATGAGTAAATTTATGCAAAGTCTAATAGCTGTGTTAGGGGCGGCTAGGTGGTGCAGCGGATAGAGTGCTGGGCCTGGAGTTCAAATCCAGCCTCAGACACTTGCTAGCTATGTGGCCCTGGGCAAGTTAACTAACCCTGTTTGCCTCAGTTTCCTCATCTGTAAAACGAGCTGGAGAAAGAAATGGCAAATGACTCCAGTATGTTTGTCAAGAAACCTCAAATGGGGTCACGAAGAGTCTGACATGACTGAAATGATTCAACAGCAACAGTTAATAACCATGTAAAAGATAGATCGGGAGCTGATGAGAAGGGAAGAATGGGGTTGGGGAGATTATAATAATCTGAATGGGTGCTGATGAGATTCTGTATTGCAGAGTGGTGGTGGGACCAAATTTAAGGAATTTGTCATTGATTGGGTATGTGGAGTAAAGTAGAAATCACAGTAACATTTCAAGTATGGGAGACTGGGCAAATATGGTTGTCTTAGATAGAAATTGTGAAGGCTGAAGGAGGAGCATGGGGTGTTTTTTGGGGAAAAATATAATAAACTCATAGGACCGTAGATTTAGAGCTGGAAGATACTCAGAGGTCACCTAATCCAATCCCTTCATTTTACTGATGAGGAAACACATCTGACAAGTTGTGACTTTACTTGAGGTCCCACTGGAAGCAATGTATAAAATTAAGATTTGAACACAACTCTTAAACCTGTGCTCTTTTTGGACACATTGAGGTCGAGATGCCTATGGGACTTCTGAGTGGAGATACCCTATAGGCAGCTGAAGACGGGGGGGGGGGGGGGGCAGAGCTGTAATCCACAAAGAGGAGACAGTTCAAGCTGGGGGACTGAATGAAGTTTCCAAGGGAAAGAATGTAGAGAAAGAAAAGACAAGGACTTAGGACAGAATTTTTGTAAAACACAGACTTTAAGGGTTAGGGAAACCAATGAAAACTACAGAGAAGGAGTGAGTGGAGAGGTGAGAAGAGAACCATGATAGGATAGTTTTTTGCAGCTACCAGGCAAAAGGAGGCACATTCCTCTTCAGTATAAAAGTGATGTGTTTGCAACAGAATCCCATAGGTGAAAGCATTTTCAAAAGAGTAAGGTGCCATCGTATATTGTTATACATATAACTAGCAATTTTGATACCTGAGACAAAGCTAAGTGCTGTGTTCTCCCCATCTCCAGTCCTCTGCCCTCTCGGCCAGACCTCTCTCTCTAGCCCAATTTTATACCAGAAAGAGGATGGTTTTGTTTCTGGGAGTTCTTCTAAGTTGGTGTTTGCCACCTATTCCTGGCCTTCTCTGTACCTCTTAAAGAGCATTCCAGGGCAATCCCCCAGTTTTTCTTCCCCCATCCCCTCTCCATTTAACCACCTTCACAAACCACTAGCACATTTTGACCCTGGTCTGATGATAGATTAAAACCCTAATAGTTACAAGAAGATGTAATTAAGAGAGATGGTGTATTAAAAGAAAAGTCTATTATGAGAGCAGAAAAAGCACATAAAAAATGGTGTGGTTTGGAGGACTGGATGAAGCTCTCTCAGCCCCATGAATGCTTTGTTAAACAGCCTCTCACTGAGCATACACTGTCAGCTAGAGTCTTGGCAGGTTAATGAGGAGAGAAGGAAAATGTCCTGTGAGTTCCAAACTCCGTACATCATTAAAAGAGGCTTAAATGCCACTTGTAGCCCTGGACTCTGGGATGCTTTCATGTCACATTACATCCTCTCTGGGCTGACTTTAGCAGTCAGGACACGACTAAGCAAGAAGATAGTCTGGGGTCAGGTAGGCAATCTTCTTACAGGTTTGTTGATCTTATTATTTTGCAACTATGAGTATCCCTTCTGACTCCTTCCCAAATTTCCCTACCCATTATTTCATTCCTCCTCATTCTTTGCTTAGCTCGTGCCCTCATTTCATAGGAGCTGAAAGGGCCTTCCATATTGTCTAGTTCAACCAACCCCCTCCCCTGCCCCCGCTTGTGTTTTACATGTGAAAGAAAGAAACTTGGAGTGGCCAAGGGACTTATCTAAGTGCTCATAGCTCTTTCTTCCCATTTCTTCAGTTTTTCAATTATTTTTTCACCTCACTCTAAATTAATTTCCTCTGCTCATTTTAGAACATGTACCTAAAAATGTAAGAAGAGTAAAAAAAAATTAAGCTTTTGTATTTACAAATAAACTCTCCCCTACAGTTAATCACTCAATCCACTATCAAGTGTGCTCATCCTTTTTGTACTGATACATTTTATTTTTATGTCACATTCACTTACAAATATTTCCCTCCACTCCTCTCTCTATTGAACTTTTCCTTTATAAACCAAAATTTTAAAAGGAAAAAAAATTCAGCAAAACCAATTGACATATCTCACAACATATGCAGCATTCTATACCCATAGACACCCACTTCTCCAATGATGGGAAAGAGGCATTTTCTCGTGTCTTTTCAGGGGACCAACTTAACAAACGGCGTTCAGTTGTCCATTTTTTGTTCTTTTCATTTTTGTGTCAGAGTCATATATGCTATATACTTTGTATCAGTTCCTATGTCCTCCTATGCTTTTCTCTGTTCTTCTTATCAATCATTCTTATGAGGCATTAATGTTACATTAATTCACATACTCCAAATTGTTTAGTCATTCACCAATTGGAAATTGCCTTCAGTTCTTATAAATTTGTTCTACATGAAACTGACACAAATATATGAGACCAAAGGATATCAGACTTTTATCCAAGATATTTTCCATACTTAACAATTTCCCTTCTTGTTTTATCTTTATTGATTTTTTTTTCTAAGGATTTTTTTATTTTATGCAATTGAAATCACCTATTTAAAAAAAATGTACTTCTCTAAGCTTTGATTGGGTAAGAATTCTTCCCTTTAGACACAGTTTTGGAAGGATGGTTTCTGTTTTTACTGTCCTCTGCTTTTTATTATGATGTGACCTTTTATATTCTGTTTGCATAACCATTTGGAGCTTATTCTTTCTGCCAACATATTTTCCAGTTTTCCCAGCAGTTTTTGTCAGAGAGGGGATTCCTTCCCCCAGTGATTTATGTTCTTGGGTTTATAAATACTGGCTTATTGTGCTTGATTGCTTCTAGTTTTTACATATTATCCTGTTCTTCTCATCTATTTTTCCACGTTTAAAACAGTCCTAGTTTGGATGACTATTATGTTATAAAGCAATTTGAGGTCTGATGAAATTTATGTTGTTTCTGTTACTTTAGAAAGAATAAATTTCGTTGCTGAATTTATGTTTCAGTCATTTTCCCCACCCCTATTGAACCTTCTCTTGTGACAAAGAAAAACATTTAAGCAGAAAACATCTTCTTTGGACATGCTGATTTCTGTGCATTTATATTATATCCTGCTTCTCTAATGAAGCTCTTAATCATTTAATGAATTTCTTTGCTGATTCTCTAGAGTTTTCTAAGTGTAGCACTATACCATCTACAGATAGGGATATGAGATGAATGAAAAGCTCAAGAGACATAGTTTCTGGGTAATAATCAATTTATTAATTATGGCTAGCAAATAATCAATAAAATGAGGTCAGTGGTTTCTCTTGGCAACCAAAGATGAACCTTGGAGGTCACTGAATGCTTAAATACCCTTGGAAAAGGGGTTGTCCCTAGTGGTGGAAATCAACTGTGATAGATTAGCAATCAATGAGAGAATTAGAATTATAATGAGAGGTGGGTTCATTCTAATGAGGAACTGGGGGACTTTCCTCTGATCATGTTACTCTTGGACAGAGAGACTCATTTCTACCAAAACCAACCCCTCTCAATCTAGACAAAACAATTTATTCTCCACCCAATCCTACCTGAGTAGAATATAATGGGCCAGAATTCACCTATATTAGATTCTTTTTACCCTTTAATAAGAAATGAGCTCTTCCAGTTGGGTGGGGTCCCTCCCAATATTGAGGAGAATGTCTTATTGTCAGCTTTGACCTTCACAAGAACTAGGCTTTGAATTAGGAAATAGAAAGTGAAAAAAACTTGGATTCCCCCTGCCCCTCCAATATTAGTAATTGGTTATTAATAGTAATTTCTCTTAGATATCAGCATCTGCTTGGTGAGTTTATACCTTTAAATTTTTACTCTTGTCTTATTGCTCTAGGCTGCATTTCTATAACCATGTCAAATAGTAGTAATAAAAGGGGCCCATCCAGGGGTATGCTGGTAAATATTTAACAACAAGCTCTCCAAACACTTGCCCATGAAGCCTACTTTTAAGTTTAATCTGCTTTATTAACATTTTCTCTGATGCTTTCTCAAATCTATGCAATCAGCAAAATAGTAAATCAAGCCCTGATTTTAGATCATTTGCTGATTTCTGAGGTATAAATGCTTACTTTGAAAATTTAACAATCAGGTCTCTAGAGCCCACCCCAACCCTTTTACTCATTATTAACAGATTATTTCTAAAACACCATTTCATTGTGCTACTTCTCTTTTCAGAAACTAAAATGGCTCACCTGTGCCTTCAGCAGAAAGTAAAAGTATTAGGCATTCAATATTTTTCACAGTTTGCCATAAACTATCTGTATGACCTTGGGCAAGTCAGCTTACTCTAAATTTCAATTTCCTCATATGAAAAAATGAATAATCTCTAAGGTCCTAATCTGGAACTATCATTCTATGATTCTACATCAACCTCATTCCCACCTATTCCTTTAACCTTTGTCACACTTCTTCCCATGAAGACCCCTTGACTTGTCCTGCCTGCCTTCTCCTTGATCCCTGAATAAATGTTCCTCATGTTTCCCGGCATGTTGTTTAACCCTGCCTGGCTTCCCTTACACCTTTTCAAATCTTTGCTGGTCTTCAGTACCTGATTCTAGCTTTATCACCTCCTCCATCCACTGCTTTATAGTGGCTCACATCCATCTTCTTCTTCTCTAAGTACTTACCACCTCTAACTCTAGATTGGTCACTTTTAATTACATGTTGTCTGCACAATGACCACGACAGTAGAAATAGAAGGAACAACCACACATATACACAAAATCAAAATTGAATGTCACAAAATTGTAAAGAATAGGCACGACACCAAAGAATAGATATGAGAAGTTACTCCTGCCTTTGCAGAGTTGGGAGGTCCACAAATATTGCACATTGCACATATTTTTTAAAAGACTTTTTCAATGTATTGATCAGTTATGCTGAATTTTTACTCTTTTTTTTTGTCTTAAAAACACTATTTGCTATAGTATTTTAACAGGAAGTCAGAAGACCTGAGTTCAGATCTGGCCTCAAATATTTGTTAGCCATATTACCCTGGGCAAGTCACTTAACCTCTATTTGATTCAGTTTCTTCATCTGTAAGATAAGGATAATACTAGCACCTACCTCCTAGTGTTGTTGTGAAGTTCAAATGAGATGATATTTGTATCAGTGTATCAGCAGTTTATCAGCACATAGTAGGTCCGATATAAATATTTGTTCCATCCATCTTATTTGTTATGTGGGATGGCTCCCTGGAAGGGGGAGTGAGCGAGATATGGAAGGAAACTATGTTGGTGGTAAAAACAAATAAACAAAAAAACCCCCTTATTTTTAAAAATAAAAAATAATTATTTTTCTATAACTATTTAACTATTTCACATGTTACTTACTTCTTCCCCAGCTAGATTGGTCACTTCTACAAAGAAAATAAGGTTATCCCCTCCACATTGCTAGGTTTAGGGGTTCAGCGCTCTTCAACCCTCACTCCCCCATAAAGTTTTTTGGTCCTTCCTTCATACTTGAGAAGTCTGAATATTTTATGTTTCTTTTGTAGGGTGTTTACAATACCTTATTGTAAAATTTGGGTTAAATTTTTGGTCATAGGATCTGTGTCATCTGCTGGCCTTTGCATGTCGTCTGCAGCTTCTGCAAAACTCCCCCAAATTACCATTTAATTTTTTATGCTGACCCGCAATATATAGAAACCATGCTGGGGAAAGTTGTGATGTGGAAAGGATAACTGTATTATGTTTTATATTTCTTCTGTTATTTTCCTCTCTACCTGGCATAGCCTTACATATAGCAGTTATTTAATGGGAGGGAAAAGAGAGAGGAAATGGACATTTATACAGCACCTACGATGTGGAGGCACTGTGGTAAGCACTTTTTACGAATATTATCCCATTCAATCATCACAAAAACCCTGGGAGGTAGGTGCTATTATTCCCATTGCAAGTCACTTAACCCTGTTTGTCTTAATTCCTCATCTGTAAAATGAGCTGGAGAAGAAATGACAAACCACTCTAGCATCTTTGACAAGAGAACCCTAAATGCGGTCATGAAGAGTCAGACATGACTGAAAACAACTGAACAGCAGCAACAGTTGAAGGAATTGAGTGGGAGAGAGGTTAAGTGACTTGCCCAGGGTCACACAGCTAGGAAGTGCCTGAGGCTGGATCTGCATTCGGGCTTTCTAACTCCAGGCCTAGTGCTCTATCCACGGCAACACCCACCTGTCCCAGTTATTATTTGTTGACCGACTGACTGATTTCTAGTCCATCTATCAGTGCAGGTTCCCAATCTTTTTAGTGAACGAGAATGCCATGGTACTATTCTGAGTCTCAGTTTTCCAAGGCTGATTTTCCCTCCTGCGCTTGGCCTGGGGAAAAATGTTGTTAGAGGCACCACCATCATGGAAGGGAGAGAGGCTAGGCATTGTAACTTGGCACAAAGGATTCTAGGTGGAAGGCCTTGGTTAAAAAGGCGAAACCTTTGGTAGTTACTAAAGAAGAAAACAGCCTGAAGGATAGTAGGGGCAGGGGCTTTGTTAGAATGTAAAGCAGAAGGAGGTAAAACCAGCTATGTAAATAATGCCTACAACAGAGTGAGACAAGACTGGTCAGTAAAACAGAGTAGCAAGTCTCAAACTCAGTAAAGAAGTGGTTTCTGGGGGCCCTGGCAGAAACTTGGATGGGGATGAAAGCTAGGATTTGTCAAACAGGAAGACAAGCCAAGTTGGGGAGAAATCAGGCAGGGTCTGGACTCAAGATGGCCAAGAGACACCGGAGTTGCTCGGTGACAACTCACAAGTGGGAGGGAAAGGGTCCCATCTCTTCATTCCACCTAATTTGCTATGCCTGGACTTGAAGCTGAGGCACATAAGTTTTCTTGAAAGTTTATTTTTCCATTTACTTCCCAGGCACAAACTCAATTCAATAATGGAGTATATTTATGAGGAGAAAAAATTCCAAAAAAATGCCTTTCCAAATATTCAAGTTCTAAATAATGCAGCAAGCATGGATATGGCTAATAGTGATCACTTCATTATCATTATGTCCCTGTAATAAAGGAAAATCTTTTTTTTCTTCCAATGGGTCATTAGAATCACATTAGTGGCACATTAACAAACCATTAATTATCTTGGAGACTGTGGTGACATGACCTTCCCCAGTTATTGAAGGGGGGTACAAACATGATGATAATGCTGTCTGTCCATGCAGTTTGGTAATTGAAATTATTGTAACAATAGGCAGTCTGGTTGCCTTGGAGCCAAGGGGACCTAAGTTACCTAAGAGCTAAGTTTCAGTACCCCAGGCACTATGTAATACTATAAGTTAGAAAGGAGGTGCATTGGTGGAAGAAGTTTCCACACTGAGAAGTCTCCCTAGCTGTGAAACCAGAAGGGAGAAGGGAAGAGGAGGGAGGAGTAGCTATTATAACAGCTTGTTGCTTTCAAGATCTGCCTGGGTCTTTGCCAAATTGGGTCTTTGGGCCATTATTTGGAAGTGGAGAAATGGAAAAGGCCTCCAATATTAATATATTAATGATTTCTGTCAGTTTTGCTCAGCCAAGAGCTAGAAGTGCCCTCGCCCACATGTGAGCTGGAAGTATTGAGAAAAAAGTGTGTATTCTTGTTCTGACTCTGTCTTAGAAGTAAACACCCTGTTGTAAAAACTAATCAATGTTAAGTGGTTAAATGGAAATGTGGTTTTAATGACTGACTCCCTAACAACCTGTGGAGGCTTGAGCCAATATCAGAGAAAAGAGACACCTCAAAACCCCCAGGGTACCAGGGAACAGGAATGCTAATAACAACGGTCTTCTTTTTCCATGCTAGTAATGGGATTTATTTATTATTTATTATAGATGGCAGCTAGGTGGCACAGTGGAGAGCTGGGCTCTGAGTTCAAATATGGCCTTAGTTAGACACATACTAACGGTATGACCTTGGGCAAATCATTTAACCTCTTTCTGCCTCAGTTTCTTCAACTGTAAAATGGGAGTAATATTACAACACCTACCTCACAAGGTTGTTGCGATGATCAAGTGAGATAATATTTGTAAAGCACTTAGCACAGTACCTGGCACATAATAGGTACTATAAAAATGGTTATTCCCTTCTCCCTCCTATTTTATTAAGGTCTTTGTATGGTCTTCTGGCTCTAGATAACTTGAGGTGCAGGCTTGCCTCTCTTCTTGGTAGGAAGGACTGACTAAGCTTCAAATTTCTCAGCTAAGAAAAAATGCCATGCAATGAACCCTTTACATTTTATAATTTTCCCTTTAAAAAAGGAAAAAAAAACCCCCAACCACAAATAACTGCTTACTCAGCACTTGTATCTGCATGAAGACTGAAGGGTAAGATAGCTTTTAAGCGTCACAGGCTGTGTAGTGATAGGAAACCAGAGAAACTGGTAGACTTTCTTTTAGTGCAACCCTCTTTTTGGGTTACAGGTTAAAATAGCCTATGAGATGTAGATGTTGTCATTGTTGTCGTTTTTTTGACTGCTGAAATCATGATGTGATGGGTGATGTCTTGATGTGTGTGTGAATTGGATTTAAGTGAGGCAGAGTTGCATGAAGTCCTCAGCTTCCCTCTCTCTTCCAGAGTCACGGAAATCAAGATGACTGGCAACGGTCCTGTAGGAAGTGACCTTGGCGTCAGATGTCTGAAGCTCTAAGCACTCCACAATGCTGGCTTCAGCTGCCTACAGGGCCATTGGAACAGATTGTTCCCGTCCACCCGTTCCCTGGGGTAACTTTCACACGCTAGGGGTAGACATCCCCCTAACTCAGCAACTGGTTTAAGGCCTTTGGGTTAGCCTGTCCGCTGGTATGGTTTTTGTGGCGTGTGGATGCTGCATGTGCTTCTGCTTCTTGGAGCAACAGGTGAGAATTGGGTGGAGGTAGTTGGTTGGTGGTTGTCCTTTGTGCTCAAAGAGGACCAAAATTACTATGTTAGAGACAAGGTTCAGTGTGTCTGACTGTGACTGATCAGACCAATACAAGCTAGGAGGGCTCTACCACAATACGTCTGGAGTGGAGATGTCTCTAAATTGGCACATCTCACGTTTCTTTTGAACTATTGCAATTCCGCTTTGCTTATAGAGCAAATGTGATGTGGGCAGTCCTTTGCCATCAACTTCCTTGTCACAGAATTGATTCCAAAGTTATTCAGAGAGACCTTGAGAGGGTCCTTGTGTCACTTCTTCTGACCACCATGTGAGTGCTTGCCTTGTGTTAGTTCTCCATAAAATAGTTTTTCAGGCAGGCATACATTTGGCAGTCAAACAACGTGGCCAGCCCATCTGAGTTGTGCTTTCTGCAGTGGAGCTTGAATCCTTGGCTGTTTAGCTCAAGAAAGAACCTCAGTGTCTGGTACTTTATCCTGCCAGATGATTTTTAGAACCGTCCTAAGTCAATTCAAATGGAAGCAATTCAGTTCCTTGGCACGGCACTGTTATACAGTCCTGGTTTCATAGGCATACAACAATGAGGTCAGCACGACGGCTCTGTAGACCTTCAGTTTGGTAGGCAGTCTAATGCTTCTTCTCTCCCACATTTTCCTTCACCGCTTCCAAACACTGAGCTACGCCGTGTGTATCAATCTCATTATCAATGGTAAAAGCAGACACCGAAGTTGGATGAGTGGTCCTGAAAAGCGCTGGGCAGCCTTCACGCCAGAGGTGCTAGTTTTCCCTGAATATCCCACATACCCCATGAGGTATAGATGGAAACAGAACAACGACCTTACAGTTCACATACCAGAGAAGATGTCATCATAGATAGTGTGGGAAGAGCCGATGGGTCATATTCAGTGTTTAAAGAAAGGTGTGTACTTGCATAGATAAATAACTGCTTTAATTTCAGGCAAGCACACAGGACTGAGTGCATATTCCTAGGCTCATGCCCTCAGAGGTTGTCTAGTCTAACCCCCTCATTTAGCAGATGAGAAAACTGAGGCTCAAAGAAGTTACATAACTCATCCAAGTTACACAAGAAAGCATCAGAAGCAGAATTTGAAACCAAGTCTTCTGATTGGAGAACTAGCGTTCTTTCCGCTATACCAAACGTGGTCTCTCCCAGCCCTGTACTTTGTTATACCTTCTGCCTTGTATGTGTCCTGATTCCTGAGCAAGGAGATGATCACAGCAGGGCACTGGCTAATTTGGGCATCCCTACTCCTCACCTGGAGATCTCTCACTCTCTGACCCCATGGAGATGGCAAGGGAGATTCTATCACCATTTTCAGGATACGGTGGTGTTCAGTGGGGTGCTGGTTAAGTTTAACAACTAGTTCTCCAGCATAGGGCATACTTTTAAGCTTAATCTTCATCACTGACATTTTCTCCATCACTTTCTAAAGTTTATATGGTCAACAAAACAATAACTTGATCCTTGATTTGCAGTGATTGCAGATTTCCAAGGTGTAAATGCTCACACTGAAAATTTCACAGTATGAGTTGGCCCAAGCACACACACCTAGTGGTATCCCTTATTCTGAGGCAGTTAAATGCAGTGAGAAATGGCACTGGATTTTGAATGAAAGGTCATGGGTTCAAACACCAGCTCTGCATTTACTACCTGTGCAACTTGAACAAATAAGTTAATTTCTATGTACCTTACTTTCCTTATCTATAAATTGATGGTCTCAGAGATCCCTTCTAGCTTCAAAGCTATGATGTCAGGATGCTTTAGTGTTTCTGGAACATAGCAAAGGGCTCAACCCGTCCCCTTGGTTGGCTGTTCAGGACTTTTTTCTTATGCCAAATGAGCAGAAGAGAGAAAGAGGAAGGGAGGAGGAGGCCTATGCTTTCCATCCTTCTCGCATCTCCTGTCAGTATGAGTTGGTTGACAGGTCAACTAGAGAGTGTGATCATTGAAATGACAGAGAGGGAAAGGTTCTCCTTTCCCTTCTCTTTTATTTTTTTCTTGGACAATAATAGGTCCCTACCCAAGCACCACTTCGTGGTTATTTTTTGGGCCCTCCTTGCTCAGAGTGAATATAAATAGTAATTGTTTCTCTTTTGGCCAACAACCCTGAGCGTCTTCCTCTTTCAGTTTGATTTTTTTTTATTAAAGGGGCCATCCCTTGACTCACTTCTTAAAGAGGCCTATTCACTGAATGGGCATTACCTCACTCATTTTCTTTTTCTTTTTTTTGTTTTTTTGGTGAGGCAATTGGGGTCAAGTGACTTGCCCAGAGTCACACAGCTAGTGCGTGTTATATGTCTAAGGCCAGATTCAAACTCAGGTCCTCCTGACTTCAGGGCCAATACTCTATCCACTGTGCCACCTAGTTGCCCCTGGTGTTACCTCACTCAAAGTGAGAACCTGAAAAGACCTTAGCTTAAAAGACCGCTGCATTTTGGGCCATCTCCAGTTGTCCTGATGAATATTTGGCCACTGGACCCAGTTGACTCTGGAGAAGAAAGAGAGGTTGATGACCTTGCACAGCCCTCTCTCAGTCAAATCAAAACCAATTGCAAATCATGTCATCATCTCCCTGATGTCATGGTCTTCTTCGAGAACGAAGGACGAACACAACAACAACAACCACCACTTTTTATGTGTCCCATTTCTGGACTCCATCTAGACAAAATGCCCATGTACATGTAAAGGTTGCAACATAAAGGAAACTCTTGTCAATGCAGGATTGTATTTCCACAAAGAATGATTGCCTTCTGTGACTCAATTTCCCTTGTTGAATGGACTGGACAATCTATAGCAAAGATTTCCTGGAAAATCTGGCTAATTCCACATTCAGTTTCTACCCTTTAACCTCTCCTTCCCCTAGTTTCTAAAACCTCTAAGATAATGAATCTTAACTTTGTGTGTGTGTTATGTACCTCTTGGCAGTCAGGTGAAGCCTATGGGCCCTTTCTCAGATTAATATTTTAAAATAATGGGACACCCAAGGCTGTTTTATTTATAATCTCTTTACTTCTTCCAAAGATCAGAGCCACAGCATATAATGTTTGTGCCTATGGGGAAACGGATATCTGATACCTTTGTCTTCCCAGGGTTCCCCATGCGTTATCCCACTCTTCTCTTCCAGGATTTATTTCCATTATTTATTGTTCTTTGTTGTTGCCTTTTTCTTTTCCAACCCAAACCTTGCCTGGTTTTCATTTCTCTTCCAATCTTTCCTTCCATTGTGTGGCTGGCCTCCTTTCCCAGCTTACCAGTCAACCCTGAGTTGCAAGGTCCTTAAAAGATCAACTAGTTCAAATGTCACCACCCACTACATTCTACATGAGGAAGCTGAGACCCAGAGGAGCAGAATAACTTAACCTAATGTCACAAAGGTAGTAAGAGTCTGAATTAAGATTGGAGCCTAGGGCCTCTAACTCCAAATCCAATGTTCTTTTTCCTATATAATAACTACCTTTGGAAAGTGAGAGGATTTATAAGAAATCTCTTATGTGTAGGGAGGAAGGAAAGATTTTGGTGGTTATGATATAGCATCAAAGCAACTGTTTTTTGTTGTTGACAGATATGCATTGAAAAGGCATAAATTTGACAGAAAAGAATGACCTTACCTCCTAAACTTACTTTTTTTTTGGCTTAAATTCATTTACATGCTCAGTCAGAGAGGATCTTGGGAATGTCTAACAGAGAGAGAGAGAGAGAGAGAGAGAGAGAGAGAGAGAGAGAGAGAGAGAGAGAAAGAGGAAGAGTTATTTAGAATGGAGGGCTCCCATCTCGATGTAGGCAATAAGAGTTGAAAAAGAGAAGACAGAATCTTAACTTAATGGTACTCTGCCTGACTTTTGTTGGTTGGATGTGATAATGAAGACTAGAGAACTGCCTTTAGCATGGAGGGATTCTTGCCACCATACCGTAGCAGACCAGAATGGAGATGTCTGCAAGGTGGCCCTGGAGAGAGTGTAGTCCAGAAGCTGGTGATAGGCAGCAGCACCCAAAAGAGACTACATCCCCAATAGCCATCACCAGACCATTTGAAACCAGCAGAGCAGCTGAGACTTTGCGCCAAGCTGTCAGGAACAATCACTCTAAGTCCACCAGTGGAACAATGCACCCAGTGAAGATGTCATAGCCAGCAGAAAGCAGTGGGACAACATCACCAGAAGACATGAATCATCCTGCAGTTTGGAGGTAGCAGTTGTGTGCCCTGCCACATGTGTTCTCTATGTGAGTGCCCCTTATGTATCATCCTTAGATGTGTCCATTCTCCCCACTGGTAGCATGCATATTTGTAG
Organism: Vombatus ursinus; assembly: GCF_900497805.2. NCBI lineage: Eukaryota > Metazoa > Chordata > Mammalia > Diprotodontia > Vombatidae > Vombatus > Vombatus ursinus. The sequence goes on along the minus strand of NW_020954606.1, from coordinate 1,916,530 downwards.
GAAAGCGTACTCCAGATTTATAGGGGAAGCAACTTTTCTTACTGTACTATTTCATTAAATGTTTTGACTTTGAATTAATGGTGTCCTCTGGCTGACTTAGAAACAAAAAAGCGAACTCATTGGTAGAGGCTCACGAGTGATAATTTTGATTGTATGTGGAACCACAGAGTACCTTGAACTTGGGGTAGCTATTCTGGAGATCCCAAGTGTGAGAAGAGGTGCTCCATGGGTTATATATTTTGGAGAGAAGACTTCAAGCAGGAAATGGAACTTGAAGTGAGCCTTATAAGATGAATAACATTTGGACAGCTGGAGGGGGGAGGAAAATTTGCAACATCCTAGTCAGGGCTAATGACTTAAGTGGATATCTATGTTACCTGTACACAGGGAGAGTAGGTATATGATTCCAAGCTCTCCCTTATCCCTCACCAGGGTTCTTATAATGCTTCTTCTACTTTATGGACAATACTTGAAATTCTACAATGAGAGATTAAGTCCTTTGGCTTCAGAGCAGGGAGGGGAGGGCAGAAGAGAGCATTTGGGAAACTGCCAAGCATATTATAGAGCAGGGGGTCTTTGACCTTTTCTGTGTCATGCTCCCTTTGGCAGTCTGCTGAAGTCTAATACCTTTAAATAATTGAATGAAATGCCAAATTTCAGTTAGAAGTTAGTGAAAATAAAAGATACATTTTTTTCTTTTCCTTATCCAAGTTTCTAGACATCCTGAAATCTATTTATGAACCCCTTACACGGATTCAGGTTAAGAATCCCTGATTTAGAGACTTACTTAAGGGATTCCTGTCCTGGAGTAACATCTGGAGTTGATTGAATTAGCATTTAGACCTGGGCTTACAGTTAGCCAGAGGAGGTAGGTAGAGGAAACAGACCTGTATATCATCAATCAAACAGGCCTATTGACGGTGGTGAACAGAGAGAGTATGTGAGGAGAATATAAAATGAGGTCAGACCAGGTCACAAGCAAAGCTGAGCAGCAGCTGGAGTCCGGAGCATGACTCTCTTGTCGGCCGCTGTATGTGCCCTCCTAGTTGCCCTTCCCTTAGCAACAGAGTCAGGACGCTTGGGCCTTTCCCTTGAGATGGTGTGTGTATGAGTGTGTGTGTGTGTGTGTGTGTGTGTGTGTGTGTGTGTGCATGCGTATGTATGAGAGAGAGAGAAACAGAGACAGAGAGACAGAGAGAGACAGAAAGAAAACTGCCCTCTGCATCTGGTAGAGAGTAGGTGATGATTCCAAGAGGTGGCTGATGTCTGTACAGACTGAATCTCTGAAAATATTGTCTCTGAAACACTTTGTTCCCCTTAAGAGAATGTCTGTACCAAGGTCTTGGGAAATCAAGCAGTTCAGGAATGAAACACCTGAAAGACTCTGCTTTTTGGTATGTAGTTTTTTGATTGATAGGGCTCTTAGGAGACCTCTATTTGCTGTATTGAGATTTTGCAGGCAGTGTGATATAACAAAAAGATCCACAGATTTAGAATTAGCCATCTATGTTCTAATCTTGTTTATAATACTATTATATTGTGTGACCTCGAGCAATTCACTTAATGGCTCCAAGCCTCAGTTTCTCCATCTGTAAAATGAGGGGGCTAGATGTCTAGTTTTAACATTTTAGAAACATAGGGGCAAGGCAATGAGCATTTATTAAGTGCTTACTGATGGGCAGCTAGGTGGTGCAGTGGATAGAGTTCCTGGAGGCAGGAAGACTCATCTTCCTGAGCTCAAATCTGGCCTGAGACACTTACTAGTTGTATGACCCTGGGCAAGTCACTTAACCCTCTTTGCTTCAGTTTCCTCATCTATAAAATGAGCTGGAGAAGGATATGGCAAACCACTCTAGTATCTTTGCCAAGAAAACTCCGAATGGTGTCATAAAGAAGCAATCATGACTGAAAACCACCGGACAGTATGTGCTAGACAGTGTGCCAAGTGCTATCGATACAAATAGAAGCAAAAAAGAAAGGTGGCCTCTGCCTTCAGGTAAGTTATATTCTAGTGGGGGAAGACAACACAAAAAAGAGAGCTGAAAATGGGGGAGAAATGTGTGTGTGTGTGTGTGTGTATGTTTGTGTGTATGTATTGCATGTATGTGCGTGTGTATGTGTATGTATTATGTGTATGTGCATGTATGCATGTGTGTATGTGCATGCATGTGTATGTCATATGTATGTGCATGCATGTGCATGTGTGTTTGTGCGTCATGTGTATGCGTATGTACTGTGCACATGCATGTGTGTATGTGAATATGTGTATGTGCATGTGCGCATTTATGGGTGTGTATGTATATGTATTGTGTATATGTGTATGTGTATTATGTGTATGTGCATGTGCATGTATGCATGTGTGTATGTGTGCGCATGTGTATATGTGCATGTATGTGTGTATGTCATGTGTATGTGTATGTATTGTGCATGTGCATGTATGTGTGTGAATGTATATGTGTGTATGTGTATGCATGTGTTTTTGTGTGTCATGTGTATGTGTATGTATTGTGCACATGCATGTGTGTATGTGCATTGTGTATGTGAATGTATATGTGTGTATGTGCATGTGTGTGTGTGTGTGTGTGTGTGTGTGTGTGTATAAATGAGATGAAGCCCTGAGAGTCAGAAGCAGAGCTGGGACAGAGCCATATTGACTGTAAATAGATATATGGTTCTTTTGGAAAATAGTTTTTGCAATATAGCTCCAGAATTTTATAGTTGTGAGTATTTATGGGTTAAGGCTTCTCACACCGGGTTAAAATTCACAAATCCTAAATAGAGACAACATATTATGTTTTATCAGTTATTTATCCTTCAGGGTGAATGTGTTTAGAATTAAATCCTTATCTGGGAGAAGGTTTGATAAAGAGAGAAGGAAGAAGGTTTGAGGATAGTAGTTATTTGTCTAAGGGGGTTGTTGTTGTTTGTCCTTCACTCTCAAATATGGCCATGACATCAGTGAGGTGATGCCATGACATGTAAGTGGATTGGATTTGAGGGAGGGAGGGCTGTGCAAAGTCACCAGCCTCACTTTTCCCTCTGGAGCCATTGAGGTCCACAGACAGATATAGATCAGGACAACTGAAGATGGTCTCAGATGTGGTAGAAGACTTTGGCCTATTAAAGCTAAGGTCTTTAACAGGTCTCAGTTTGACTGAGGCAATGCCCATTCAGTGAGTAAGGCTAGGTAAAAAAGCGAGGGAGAGAATGGTCTCTTTTACCTAGTTTAAAAAAAAAAATCAATCTGTTAGAGAAAGACCCTTAGAGTTTCTGGCCAAAACAGAAACAATTGCTATTTACATTCACTCTGAGCCAATCAAGTCTCAAACAGTGACCAAGTGGGGCTTGGGCTGAGACCTACTGTCGACCAATCAATGAGAGCCAGAGTGATTTGGTTTTAAGGCATGGTCCTTAAGAGAAAAAAAAATCTAGCCTGTAAACCCCAAGATACCTTTTAATGTTTTAGTGATCAAATTTACATTCCTTCAGGCAGAGCACCCACAGGTGAGAGTATGATACCATATGTGGACGGAAGGAAAGGAAAGGAAGGAAGAAAGAAAGGAAGAAAAAAAGAAAGAAAGAGAGGAGGGAGGGAGGAACAAAGAAAGAAAGAGAAAGAAAGAAAAAGAAAGAAAGAAGAAGTAAGAAGCCTTGTTGCCCAACTGGCCAGTTGGGTCCACAGTGGGCAGCTCCTACTATTACCACTCACAGAGGTTGTTGTTTGTCCTTTGTTCTTGAAGAAGACCATGCCATGAGGGAGGTGATGCCATGACATGCAAGTGAATTGGATTTACGTGAGAGAGGGCTGTGCAAAGTCACCAGCCTCACTTTCTCATCTGGAACCATCTGAGTCCAGTGGCCAGATATAGAATCAGGACCACTAGGGATGGCCCTGAATACAGTGTGAGATGTTGGCCTTTTTAAGCTAAGGTCTTTAATGGGTCTCAGTTTTGTCTATTGGGGAAAAGGGCACAGAAAAAAAGAAGGGAAGTATAGAGGAAAGTATAGAACAGAGAAGCTAGATATATAAGACAAATTTTACCTCCTTCATAGTTTTAACTGGAGTGGCACAGTGTATAGAGCAACTGATCCTGGAGTCAGGAGTCAGGAGTTCAAAAACAGTCTCAGGCACTTAGTCTATGACCCCGGGTAAGTCACTCAACCCTGATTGCTGCCCACCTTCCCCAAATAATTTTGGCTGGCCATGGCTAGTATGAATGATACCTCTAAAATGAGGATATTTGACTAAATAATCTTTGAGTTTCCTCCTAACTCGAAATCTGGTTATGATCTTATGAACCTTGACGTCACTGAGTACTTATTTATACACTCTCTGAGCAGCAAAATAATAGATTTTGCTTATATTTCATTATTGTTATCAACCTAATGGTTTATGTAGATTGCTACTGGCTTCTTCACAGTCTGTTAGAAAGGCTAACAGGTCTTAGTGGGGTTTGCTAAAATAATATATTTTTTCTGTTTATGAAGCTGATTTTAGAGCCATCTTTTCATGTAGTAAGAGCTCTTTAAGGGGCAATTAAGTAACAAATCACTGGATTGAGTATAGAAATAGCAACAGAGGAACAGTCTACTGATTCTGATACTTGGTGGCCATTAAGATGCACACAAATGAGATTGGACATGAATGCTCCCTTTATTTATTATTGTTATTATTTTGGATCTGTTCATCCATCAACTCATAATGCATTTAATATATACTTAATGAAATTGAAAATATTCATTGGTTGGGATTATAGGATCCTAGACCTAGAACCAGAAGGGTCAGGACAAGGTGATGGCATCAGCAGATCCAGAATTCTGAAGAAGAGAAAACTTTCCAACTCAGGGCAGGTAAAGATTAGGAAAAGCTTCATGGAGAAGGCAAAATTTCACCCAAGTCTTAAATGACAGGTAAAATGCTGTATGTTCATTTTGTTTATGCCCCTATTATGCACTTATTACATCATGTTTAGCAAAGATGATGTATTTGAAAGTAGAAATCAGGTCTTGGAGTGGCCCTTACCATGTCAAACCGAGTAGGTACTCTGGAAGTGTGGATTGAAGTGAATTCCCAGGGAATATTTTAGCTAGGCTTTCACACACCAAATCCTCACTTTCTTAGATTACTGGAGGTTGGTCATCAGTTTCATACACATAAATCCTTTGTCACTATATACATAGAATAATTGACATAAAACTGTTATTCCATGCACATACTTGCACGAGTTCAGTATGAACAGAGTTCTATTTTTGTTTTTTGGTTTTTTTTGGGTTGAATCTATACAATTTAGCAAGCAAACAAATATCCTTTGCCTCTTCAAGAGAAGAAACGTTGTCAGCAGATTAAAGAGAAGAGACTGGTTTAATTATTTCAAAGTTGGTTGGCATTTCCATTGTGGCCTGGGAGGGAGGGAAGGGGAGAGTAGACGTGTACAAACTGGCAAATTTGCCTACTTTGTACCAATTCTCAATAGGAAAAAATCTCATCAGAGAGGTGGCTGAAATTCTTGGCTTCTGTCAGATCTTGTATTTGCCCTGGGTTGTCTTTCTCCACACTATCCTTGCTTCTCATTAGACCAGATGATAAAACATTAGGTACTCCTGACATAAAATTGCCCTGGGTCAGGTCACTGTGTATGAATACTCTAGTGGTGGTGAATCCTGTACTATCAGTTCAAACTGAGTGAGTGGTTCTGCCATGGAGAGAAGCCACAGTGGCTGCAACAAAGCACATTATATGATCCCTGCCTGGTTTGCCTCAGTTGCATCAACCCAGACATGAGCTTTTACTCCAAAAATTTTTCCAAAAACTTTTTATTTTTAGAATTTTATTTCTATTTGTATGTCACCTAGCTTTCTGAATATTGAGTCCTATTTTGATGTCAGGTGAAAATAGAATACAAAACTTACCTCTTCCTTGAAAAGTTTTCATCTACCTTAAAAGTATTTACCAGCCCATGTGTTCTGGTCAATATCATCTCCACATATTACTTTGGTTCATTAACCCAAGGAAACAGAAACATACACCTATAGCAAAGGATACTTGTAGTTTACCCAGGAAAACAATTCTTTACTAAATCCAAACTGAAGAGTTGAGGAAAAGAAGAGAAAAAGATAAAATGATACTAATTTGATCCACATTGGAGAGAGATAAAGGTAGGGTGGTGGATAGAGCACAGGAAGACTTGCATTCAAATCCAACCTCAGATACTTACTAGCTGTATGACCCTGGGCAAGTTACTTAACCTCTGTTTGCCTCTGTTTTCTCATCTGTAAAATGGGGATAATAGTAGTACAAACTCCCAGGGTTGTTGTGAAGGTACCTGCCTGATGTCATGGTCCTCTTTGAGAATGAAGGGCAAACAATAATAACAACAACAAGATAAAAGTGAGATATTTGTAAAGTGCTTGGCATATAGTGTGTGCTATATAAATACTATCTATTGTTATTGTTATTGTTGTTATTATTGTTAGGATATAATTAGGTCTGTTGCTTGATTCTTCAGTTTGGGGTCTTTGGCTGCATGTCTGTTTGCACGGCTGGGTTACGTGACTTCCGTAGGTAGTAAGTGAAACATTTTCTTATTCTGCACCCGAAAAGAAGATAAAATTATTTCTGGAGTTTAACCAGTGTATGCATCATATGCAAATCACTTGGTTTGCTCATTCAGTGCTGAACTGCTGCTACAGGGAATTATGACTCTAGCTCATTTTCTCTAATTGGATCAGCTCCATCTTAATATCTGCCTGAGTAGTGAGACATGTGTCTGAGCAGGTTGCTTCAATTTTTTATTTTCTCTCCAACTATAGAATGTGCATTCAGTGTCCAATTCTTAGCAAGTCTGTCTATGGAATGAACTGTGTACTAATTTAGGATGACTCAGCTTGAGCAGTGCATCAAGGGCAATGGACAGGCACAATGTCAACGTGAGTTACTATACCATATGTAACTTCCAATGAAGAATGTCAAAAGGGAATGGCAGTAAAAGAAATGTGCCACTGAAAAAGAAGATGGAGGGGCAGCTAGGTGGCGCAGTGGTCAGAGCATGGGCCCTGAAGTCAGGAGGACCTGAGTTCAAATCCGGCCTCAGACCAAACACTTGACATGTACTAGCTGTGTGACCCTGGGCAAATCATTTAACCCCAACTGCCAAAAAAAAAAAAAAGATGGACTGGTCATTTGTAGAAAGTGAGGGTGACAGGTGGAGAGCCCAAGGGGCCCATGAGAGAGTGAGGAAGGTCTGAGGCATGTTGGGTGCACCTGCAATGGTGAATGGGGGGAACTACCTGATTATAAGATCACAGATCCATCTAAGTATGGGATTGGGTATGAGTATTTTTAGGGTTAGAAAACACATTTGGGGGGCAGCTAGGTGGTGCAGTGGATAGAGCACCGGCCCTGGAGTCAGGAGGACCTGAGTTCAAATCCAGCATTAGACACATAACACTAGCTGTGTGACCCTGGGCATGTTACTTAACCCGATTGCCTAGCAAAAAAAAAAAAAAAAAGGAAAAAAGAAAACACATTCGGGGTGAAGAAAGAAAAGCTTTAAAATGCCTGAAAACATAAAGGGAAAGTTCAAGTTACAATTGGCACGATGGTCTGTATTTAATTTCTACCAGGAAATAATAGCAGATATTTCTGAGAACCTTCATTGTTCTCAGAAATCCTCTATAGCTCTGCTCCAAATATATCATAAGCAGGGTTTATGTTTTCAGGAACATTGTAAAATACTGAAACACTGAAAATCCCCCCTGCTTCTAGCCCCTTGCAATGAAAGGGAAACCGGTAAACCCTGTCCCTTCTGAATTAAAAGGCATTTTTTGGAAACCCTCAAGTTTGGGCTCTGGCATGGAACAACTGAGAGTAGCTTGAAATATATACAGGAATAAAAATAATAAATAAATAAACAAATAAATAAATGTATGAGTTCAATGAATGAATGGTGTTGTGCATGCTGCTTTACGTAAGTTAGCTAATTTGATTCCACGCTATAAGAGGAAAGCAAGAAGTGTAGAATTTGGTGTCACACACACACACACACACACACACACACACACTTATCCTCAGGGACATACTTACCCTAATGGGCTACTTACTGCTGTGGTCTAATTAGTAGCTGCAGAATTTAGGACAGGATTGTATGGCAGGCACAGAAAATCTGTTGTGTCAAAAAAAAATCATTAGTGAAACAGGCAGAAAGCAAAGCAATCAAAGGAAACTCAGTAACTGAAATCATTAACATGACATAAAGATGATATAATATTTTAGCATTCCTATTGGAACAGTCTGAGCTGTGCAATACTTAAAAAAGAAACAAAACAAAACTTGGGCCCCCGAAGATTGGATCATGGACTTGCAGTTCAAAAAGGTTTGTTTTCTTTTCTGGGATTATCTAGTAAGCTAGTAGTTTATGGATTTAGAACCATTTCTTGAAGAGAGATTAACGTGAAACCATCTCTCAATTTTTACCAGAGAGTTGTCTTTGTTGCCGTCATCATCGTTGTTGTTGTTCCTTCGTTCTCAAAGAAGAGCAGTGACATCAGGAGGGTGGTGTGTGATTTATTAGAATAAGTACTGGTTTTGGAGACCAGAGGATTTGGGTTTGAATTCAGACTTTGCTATTTACTAGCTGTGTGAAATTAACTTCATGGCTCAGTGTTCTTTGTCCATAAAATGAAAGGGTTGGGCTAGATAATCTCCGAGTTTCCTTCTGGTTCTAAATCCTATGATCCACATAACTGTTGGAAAGTTCAGCGTCCTAATTAGTCTGTCTGCCTCAGGTCTCACCCATCTCCATCCTCCACATCCTCCACAGTGCTGCCAATTTGATATTCTTGGGTTTTTGTTTTGTTTTGTTTTGTTTTTTTGCCTTTTTGGTGAGGCAATCAGGGTTAAGTGACTTGCCCCGGATCACACAGCTAGTAAGTGTCATGTTGTCTGAGGCCAGATTTGAACTCAGGTCCTCCTGACTCCAAGGCTGGAGCTCTATCTACTGCACCACCTAGCTGCTCCCCCTCTTTTTTTTTTTCAGTCAAAGACAAGGTTTATTAGAACATCCATCATATTGGGCAGACTCTTAAGGAGTCTGAACATTAGTAAGCTATTGGCTAGATTTTAAGAATCTGAGCCCCAATTTGATATTCTTAAAGCATAGCTCTGATAAGTTCACTCTTCTGCTCAGTAAACTTTCAATGGCTCCCAATTTCCTCTAGGATTAATTATAAAATCCTATTTGGTATTTAAAGCCCTTTGTGACCCACTCCAACCTACTTTTGTGGTCTTATTACAAATTGCTACCACGAATCCACTCTCGGGTACAGCCAAACTGGTAAGAGAAATGATTATTTCTCTCTTGTGTGAATAACTAATTATTGAATTAGTTTTTTCCCCTTTTCTACTTACTCATTCAGAAATCAGCCCCTGTAGGTTATTCTGGCAGCCTTGAAAGTGCAGGGCTGATACTGAGAGGGAAAACTCAGATCTGTTCAAAAGGTAAAGACATTTTAGTTTAGGTGCATTGATGGATTTTGGTCCATTGTATGGCCCATTGTGTTTCAGGTCTGAGAAAATGTGGATTCTCCCTTTTGTCTGACGGGTGATATAAATGTAGATAAGTCTCTTTGACCAAGACTGAGTGATCAGAGTTACATACCCCAGGCCCTCATTAGAAAATAGGTTCACCTCTCATTATAATACTCATTCTTTCATTAATTATTAACCAATTAGAGTTTATTTCCACCCTTAGGAACATCCACCCTTCCAAGGGCATATTAATTGAGTGGGTTCCATAAGGGGTCTTTGGCATTTGAGAGTGTTTTATTTATCTATCTATTCATTATTTATTTATTTGATTAATTATTGTTAGCATGATTAATAAAATGATTAATTACCTAGAAATTATGTCTCCCGACCTTTTTATGTGTCACACTGGATTCCTTGCTGTTCCTTACATATGTAGCTCCATCTCCATATCTTCCCCAGTTTGTCTCTGTGTCTAGAGTGCAGTTCCTCCTTACTGCCACATCTTGGAATTCCCCAATTTCCTTCAAAGTTCATCTCAACTACCACTTACTCCATGAGATCTTCCCTGATCTCTCCAGTGGCTTGTATGGCCTCCTTGTCAAAATGACCTTGAATTTATTATTATTTTAGCCTACTTAATATGAGAGGCAGCTGTGGTATCATGTGGGGGTCAAATTCAAATAGAAAGGGGGAGAATGGTGGGGGGGAGGATGGTGGAGGGAGAGGAGAATTACTAAATGATATATAAGGATGCCTGTAGGGTGCATATTGGCTTAGAAAACCACATGTTAATATTATCTATGTTTTATCATATTTTTATTTATTTCATTAAATTTTTCCCAATTACATTTTAATCTGGTTTGGGTCAAACTCGGGAATGTTGTAGGCCACCTTTGGTGAAGTGAAAAAAGCCAGCTTTACCATCAGAGGGACCTGGGTTTGAATCCTGCCTCTGACTCATATTGGCTGTGACCTTGAGCAAGTCTCAGTGCCCCAGGAAAATCCCCAAAGACTGTAAATTGCAAAGCAGGTGCACATTTGTATCAGTGAAGGGAGTTGCCCAGTATATAATAATCATGAATATTTGTTGATTGATTGATCCTTCACTGAACAGCTTAAACAGATCTGCCTTTTTCATTAAGTAACCAACAAACATTTATTTACTCTGCCCAAAGCACTGGAGGAATCTAAGATATGGTCCCTGCTTTCGAAGAATTTATCTAGTTAGGGAAATAAGCTTACATACATGATATAATTGACTAATGCAATATGAAAATCATTTAAGTGGTCAGTCATGTGGTAAAAATCTTAAGAGTTTGAAAGAGTAGATGTATAAAGGCCAGAGTGGTTGGAGAAGGCTGTAGGAAGGTGGGACTTGATAGGGGTGGTGAGCTATGAGTGGGATTTGAATAGGCCCAGGGATAAAGGAAGGGGTCTTTGACCATTGCAGACCACAAAGGATTTTCCCTTCATAAGAACTCATAGTACTATTTTCTGTATTATTCATTTCACACTTATTAGATATTGTTTTGTGATGGTTCTCATGTTGTTTATGGTCTTTTATTGTTATTTAACTCTTTTTAGGAGAAACCTTCTTGACACTGTGATTCCTGCTAGACTCCAAGCCTATACCTTTCTCATTCAAGGGGAGAAGAACATGAGTTAGAGAGAGATACTAATGGTACCAAATCAAGACTTTCTCTCTTATGTAATTAGAATATCCAGGGGGAAAATACTCACAAAAGGAAATATTTGGAGAGAAAGTGGACAAATCATGTGGATTGGGAGGGCAGGATTTGTCTATTCTCAGAGATAGGTAAGGTTTATTTCTCAAGAATGGAAAGGCTGTCCCTGAATATGTTGAAGTCTCTACAAATACATTTTTCAGATCTCTGCCATGAACATTGGGGATGGCACTTCTTGGGGTCAAGTCAGGTGAGGCAATGTCTCAGACTCTCGGCATAAGAGTGATTGCTATAGCATCAGATGCCATCAGCCTAGTTACGCTTCTGGCCTTGGAATCAGTTTGGATACTATCTGTATTTTCCCTAGTGATTCAGAAATGAATTAGCATTCCAGGGAGCTCTTTTATGAGTGACTAAATCTAGCATTTCACACAATACCTTGCACATAGTAGTTGCATAACAAATGTTTGTTACGTTGGTTTACATGTTGCAAAGGAGAGAACATTGGATCTGGAGCCAGAAAATTTGGGCTCGAGTCCCGGTTTAGACACAACAATCTGTGCGACCTTGGGCAAATTATTTAATCTCTTTGGGTCTCATTTTCCCTTACCCAGTGCCCCAAGCAATTGGTTTACGTGGATTAGGTCCAGGTTTGGGGATAGCTCCCCAATTGCCCTCTGTTTGACTCACTTTGTGCCAATCCACAGTTGTCTTTGGGCAATCTTAGAATATAAATCAAATATAGCTAAATGTCTAGGCCTTCTCAGATGTGACTAAAAGGATCCCCAACTCTTATAAAAGTATTCAAGGTGACAAGTTATGGTCATAGCAGAGGGCAAAGTAATAATACAATAAGGTCATAGATTTAGAGTCAGAAAGGATCTTAGAAATCATCAAATCCCACCCTACTCATTATACAGATGTAGAAACCGAATACTAGTTTTGCCCAAGGTTATATAAGTAGGAAGTTACATAGCAAGGATTTGAACCCAGATTTTGGCACCAAATCCAACTTGTTTTGGTGCTATATTATCTATTGGCCAATAGAATAGACGATCTAAGGTTTGGTAAGGGTGGAATTGATGACCAAAAAAATAAATGTCAACAACATACAAGTTGAAGTCATATTTAGGGACCGTTGCAAGAAATAGAGCTATGCTTTCTGGATGGTTTTGCGGTAGGTGGCTGTGCGTTTGTGTTTTTGTTTGCTTTTCTCCCATGGATGCCTCATCTGTGAAGAGGAAAAGAACTTTGTGACCAGTACTACTTTAAGGAGTCTGTAGGACAGGTCGAATTACACCATCCAGGAAACTAAAAAGTTTCATAGTAAGAAACATGATAGGAAATGATATTATGGGAGGATACTGTGCTTTAGTCTTTCTGTAGAGGTGGTGACCTGCCAGTGCTTCCTGGAATGCCTTTTTGGGCAGTCACACAAATTCTATTCATCAGCACTATGTTGAACAACCAGGGGAGAAGGCCCATTATTAGTTAAAATCATTTGTTTTCCCATATTGTGTGTTAGGCCATTACGCTTCCAGTTCTGGGGTTGCATTTTGAACTTCTTCTCCCTAGGAGGTTGGAGAGAAAGTGGTTGAATCTTTCCAGGTGTGCCTTTTGTTTTTAGAAATCTAGGTTCCAGAATGCTTGAATTTGTGGTTCCTAGAAAGGTAACCCCTAGATCAGTTCTATTCAGGATCTCCCCTTTCTCCCTCTAGAAGTCTGGGTCCTGAATTCTCCAGGAACTTGACATTGTTCAGGAAGTTTCTCCTTCTCTTTCCATGAGGCTGGGGTTCAGGTATTCTCAATACTCATCCAGAAGGCTAGGGTCAGGAACTCCCACCATTCAGCCATGTTATTCCTTTTTCCAGGACTGCCATCTTAAAAGATAGCTGAAAAATTGTGCCACTGCCTTTCCATGACTGGTTCTGCAAAGTCAGAGTCTAGGAACTCTCTTCTGTGGCTTCGTGGGCGAGAGTACATCTGACTGCAGTGTTCCTCTGTTCCAGGCAATTCAGTTCCTGGGATGGAGGTGGAGGAGGCTGTGTGTATGCACAGACTTATTATTATTATTATTATTATTATTATTATTTTTTTTTTTTTCCATGAGAGAGCCAAGTTCACTCTTAACTCTTCAGTTCTTTGAATCTCTCAGAAGAGGGGTAAAAAAATTATGGCAGTCTGCAATGATAATTCCCTTTTAGAGACCCAGATGAAAGAGATGGCTCTTTTCCACAATAGCCTGAGCCACTCAATTCATCCCCAATTGGTCCACAGCAATCCCGGTTGTTCAATTCATCCCTAATCAATGATACTTGAGGAGATGTTTTTATCCTTAGCAGGGTATGATGAAGCAAGCTCCGACAGATGCCTAGTGACAACTCTATTGAGGGGACTGGAGTCTATCTCCACAGGGAGATGTGATTAAAGACCCAAACAAAGGTTCACCCCCACCATAAACTCATCATATTGTAAAATAAGGGGATTCAGCTGGATGACTTCTAACATAGCCTCCAGCTCTGTATCTATGATCCTGTGAACTAACTACCAATTCACAACACAACTTTTTTTTTTTTTGTGGTGAGGCAATCGGGGTTAAGTGACTTGCCCAAGGTCACACAGCTAGTACGTGTCAAGTGTTTGGTCTGAGGCTGGATTTGAACTCAGGTCCTCGACTTCAGGGCCGGTGCTCTATCCACTGCGCCACCTAGCTGCCCCTCACAACACAACTTCTTACTGGCTACTTCTAGCATTACAGAGTCTTGTTAATCACTGTTATAGTTATTTTAACGCTCATGCAGGCTTGTCTGTGTTCAACCATAAATCTCAAATCTCATTAGTTGTGTTGCACACTACAATGCCTCTAATAATGTGCTTCCCTGACCTCACAAACTGTGGGTGTCCATTAAGAGTAATCGCCTCCCCAGATTAAACCACTTCAGGTAAAAAGTATTCTGGAAATCTATACCCACTCAAAACCATATCTTACAAGCCTTCATGGATGTATTTATTTTTATGAGTCAACCAGAATCCACTATTATTTCAAGGAATTTAATAAAACAGTATAATAAGAAAAGCAGCAGTAAAATATTTCCTTCAGAAACTTGGGATATGCTCTCTCACAAATATATATTGTTGTTGTTTTTCCTTTGGTTTCCAAGAGGACCAATGACATAATGGGCTGATGTCTTGACTTGGCAAGAATTGGATTTAAGTGAGGTAGAGTTGCACAAAGTTGATAGCTTTGCTCTCTCTTCCTGAGTCATCAAGATCTAGTGGCAGGACAAAAGTCAAGATGACTGGTGATGGCCCAGGATGCAGTGGTTGACTTTGGTGTCTTTGATGTTTGACCAAGTACTAAGTACTCCATAGCACCTGCTTCAGCTGCCTTCATGGCCACTGGAACAAATTGTTCTCATCCACCCAGTCTGATGGAGAAAGTCTTCAAGTGCTGGAGTAGACATCTCCTTAATCCAACGACAGGTTTAAGGCTTGTGGATTACGTTCAACCTGGTTTAGCCCATCGGCCAAAACAGTTTTACTGGAGTGTGGCCACTGCACATGTTATAGCATCTTGGAGCCACAGGTGAGAGTTGGGTGAAGGTGGACACCAAAGGCAGATAAGCAGCCCTGAAAAGGGCTTGGCAAACCCTCATACCAAAGATGCTAATCCTCCCTGGACACCTCATAAACCCTCAAAATATGTACCACTAGTGGGAAAGAGTAGACACCTGTCAGGAACGTGTGGCCAGAGTATATGCAGGGAGGTAGTGGTACATACACAGAGAATATGTGTCTAGGATATATGCAAAAAGGGGTACCCACATAGAGAATATGTGGCTGGGCAGGTGTATGAAGGGACAACTCACTTTAACACTGTCTATGTCTCTTGGTGATATTCTCACACCATTTCTATGAAAGCTACTCCCCTCTAGTCTTATGTGGTGTGAAGCTTCTGCCAGATGTATGATCAATGCTGGAGGTGTAGTTTTTTCTGGTTAAGTGGTCCTTTCTAGGTGGTACTCCCTGCTCATCCTGTGTGGTTGCTATGCAGGATTTCTCCATTGGTTCTTTAGTTGATGTGGGTCATTGCCAATTTGAGCTTCTCTGTGTATGGGGTTGAAGGATTTTTCCCTGCTTCCAGCTTCTGGCTTCAGCTGGAGCCCTTAGTTAAGGTGCTGTCTCTTCTCTTAGGAAGATGAGTAGACTCTACCTTACTTTTATTTAGAGCCTATAGGCTTTATTTATTTATTTTTTGGCTATAGCTCTTTTAGAAAGCTGAAAACTTTTACACACTTAGTCATCAAACTAAGAAAAAAATTTGCCTCCTCCCCATTATTTTATCTTCCCTCTGAAGGGTCTTTTTGTTTCTCATGAGCTTGGCTAGAACTGGCTTTCGTCTCCAGCATGAGATGGCTGGTGCCAAGCTGTTTTGAACATAGAGCAGAAACACGCCTTGCTAACTAGTACCTTCCAAATTTAAATCTATTTTCTAACCTGTATTTCCTGGTCATTGAGGGCTACATCTTTGTCAGGAGTCTCTCTCTGACTTAGGGTCAGAAAGTCTATGTAACTTGATACTTAATTTTTGTATGCTAAACTTCTCTACGAAGAAGCTGCTCTTCATTCCAGCATATTGTCCGGGGCTCTAGGGGTCTGGGGTTCCTCAGTGTCTCAACTTCAAAACTCTTTCATTCTCCTATGTACATGGGTAGAAGAAGGTAAAGGCACAAGAACAATACTAAGCCCAGGGAGCAAGGTTATTATTATTTTTACCCTGCCTAACCACATTCCTGACCTCTCATAAAACCCTTTCCAAGTTTTGAGACTGAGCTACCCAGTACCTCTCTTTTTCTTATCTTCCATTCTCACTGTTTGCTTCAGACTCGGGTCATTGTTCTTATCACTTCAACTGAGTTCAGCTATCTTCCCTGCCTGTTTTGCTACGACTGCTCACAAGGATTGCCATTTGGCAGGTGTTTGCCCAATTTGGATAGAATCTTAGAATTTAGTTGTTTCTTACTGATGTATTACAACTAGAGTTGAGTTTTTAAAAAGGAAAAAAAAAGACCTGGTACTTGGTTACCTTAACTGATTTCCTTGCTAATTTCTGCGTCCTAGATTCCATTGCCTGAATAATAGCCAAGATCACTATAATATACTAGTAGACCCATAGCACTGCCTCCCTCCCCAGTGCCAAATTAGGCTTACAAAAGACAGTTCAGTGCATTGTGTCTTCAGATGGCATAAGGTTTATCCTTTTAAAATAGCCTTGTTATTTGTAGAGAGTAATGATTCCCGTTCACTTTTGAATAATATCTCTATTCCTTAACTGCTGAAAACTTGCTGAACTCAGGATGAGTAAATAACATTCATGCTTAGTTTAAAGAGAAAAGGGATTTTTTTTTTGCGGGGGGTGGTAAGAGAGAACGGAGGGAGAATGCAGAGGAGACTGGCATTGGGTAGAATGGGGGAGGAGGAGGAACTCACTAACATCTTTTCACTATTGCATGATAGAATTGGAAACCATTCATTTTACTCTTAAAATGGGGCATATAATTTTCATAGTCTCAAGGAACTCACTGAATGATTAATGGGAAAGCTTAAACATTATTTTGGTGAAATGCTGAGTGGATTTCTCTATCCCTCCATAAATAAAGTAGACTACATATTTTTCTTCCTTTTTCTTTCTTTTTGGCCTTTAAATAAATCACTTTTACTTTTTTTCTTTTTAAATTTTTTAAATTTAGTTTTAGGCAATTGGGGTTAAGTGACTTGCCCAGGGTCACACAGCTAGTAAATAAAAGACTGATGTGAATTCAGGGGCACTCATGAACTACCTTAGTTTTTTTTTTTTTTTTGATTAGGCAATGGGATTAAGTGACTTGCCCAGGGTCACACAGCTAGTAAGTGTTATGTGTCTGAGGCCAGATTTGAACTCAGGTCCTCCTGAATCTAGGGCCTGTGCTCTATCTACTGTACAACCTAGCTGCCCCCAATCACTTCTACTTTTAAAAGAAAGCTATCTAGACGTGACAGTAGACTTTAAAGTATAAATAAAATAATAAATGTGAGCCTTGGAGAAATGAAAGGGCATTCTAAGATTTAAGCATTTTACAAACTTGAAGATCATTTCAATCTTTATAACATCCTAATGAGACTAGAAAAACTGAAGAGTGGGGAAGTAGGAAAATAAACACTTAAGAAAGCTTTACTCTGAGACAAGAGGGTTCCCAGACTCTGTGCTTCCCAATCCTTGTTGATCACTGGTCTGTTAGTTGTTCAAAAAGGCACATTGACCTTTTTTTCAGGCCACAAGGGTCTCATTTGATGCTCCTGAGTTACTCTGACTCAGAAGCCAATGTAATGGGTATTTAGTGGTAAATGACCTATCTGTAGGTTACCCTCACTTATTCTCTCAGTTATCCTTTTCATATCTAAATCAGTGAGCACAATGATTCAGTATGATTCATTAAAGGTTGATTTTCAAGATGTCAATTTTTTTTTCAATAAATTTTTAAGTACCTCCTATGTGCAAAGCCTTGTGCTAGGCCCACAAGTAGATTACAGAGATGAATGAATGCCCTTTAGACAAGTCTGAAGATAAGATGTATACACCAAAATAGCATGTGATAGATAGAAAATGAAAATAGTCTTTTGAGAGTCCAGGGAAGGGAGAAAGGACTTCTGATGGAAGGAAATTGGGAAGGCTTTCTGGCATTTGAGTAAGATTTCAGCAGGTGGAGATTGTTGAGGTTTAGGGGTGTTGGGACCCCAGAATCACAATACGTGGTTCCTGACCAAAAGAATTCAACCCAAGCCTTCTTTCAGCCAAAGACAAGGTTTATTACAGCATCCATATTATTGGGCAGACTCTTAAGGAATCTGAACTTTACTAAGCTATTGGCTAGATTTTAAGAATCTGAGCATCTTAATAGAGACAAGATGGACCTTATACACAGAAAGACTGTGGGAGAGATCTAGGAGTGGCTAAGCAGTCTGGGGGAGGGGGAACAGAGAGGTAATAGAATGCCAGGGACCTGGACCACGTGGCCAAAGGAGAATGGAGCCTAGCTAGGATTAAGGGTGGAAGTGGCCGTGGGCCATAGGGAGGTAAGACAATGGAGGGTTAGGCTAGGTTAGGGGTAACAGAGAATTGGGAGATTGGGCACAGCCACAATGAAAGGTCAGCTGCTGGGATTATAGCCTCAGGCAAATGCCAGAGATTTGGCCATGTGGGAAAGACCCCCCATCTGGGGTCCAGATCCCAACCCCATCAGAGATGGGGAGAAGATAAGGAAAGGTCTTGAGCAGAGTCACAGAGTTTATGAAGCTCTGGATGTGTTTGGGAGAATGGCAAGTAAACCAATTTGCTCAGTATATAAGGTACTTGAAAGGGAAAAATGTGAAGTAAGGATGGAAAGTAAGGATGGTTTGACTCAAGTTATGGAGGACCTTGAATGTCAGGGTAGGTAATGGGGAGCTGTTGAAGGTTCTAAGTGCTCAGAGTAATAATGCATTAGGAAGCTTAAACAGGTAGTAGGGAGAGGCTGGAAGTAGGGAAACCAATTAGGAGGCCATTGCAATAATTCAGGGGAGGTAATGAGGGCCAAAACTATCATGGTGGTAGAGAGAATGGAAAAGGGACAATGTTTGAAGTTGTGGCAATACATGAGATCAACAAGTGGGAGAGGGTAACAAGGAGAAGAGGACTGAAGACAAAACCTTGGGTGATGCCTATACATAGGGAGCAAAAGTAATAAGAGCCTGTAAAAGAGAAAGAGAAGGATAAATTGCGGGGAGGGACGAATCAAGCTTCAAGGAGGCAGTGACACTTGTAGGGAGGGAGTTCCTGGGAACTTACTCAAAATCTTACCGAATTTTCTTTTTTAATTGTTAAGTGACTAGGGGAAGAAATCCGGTACATTCAGTAAAACACAGAAAAACAAAGAAATATAATAGCAGTGAATATAGCACAAAATGGAGTCAGTTATGTTCTCGCCAAAATCCACTTTAGACAAAAGTAGTCCCTGACTGCATTTTGGAATATTCTGTGTTTTCTCTTGTTAGGAATTGCTGTTGAATTCTTGTGATATATCTCTTGGAGAGTCCCCTTTTCTGCTGGTTCACAACTCTTTGCCCCTGGTTATAAGATTTCGTGGTACCATATATAACCAGCCAAATGCTGACAGAGAAGGACTTTCTGAAGCCCTCCTCCACCCCCAGACAGAGGCAGAACCAAACCTTCCCATCTCCTCCGCTAGGACTACCTCCTCTCTACTCCCACTCCCTCTCCTCCATCCCCTTTTCTTGCCAGGAGGGTGGGAATTTTACCCTTTTAGACTAGAGGAAAACTGTTCCATAGGTCCATATGACTGCCCTTTCTTTGCTTTTTTAAGTAGTTTAAACAATACAGGTTATTATTTAAAAATTATAGAAGCTCAGAGCTCTGAGATCAGAATAATTTTTGATTGCTAAGACAGTCCTTGACCTATTTAATTCTTGCATATTCAAGTTAGTCACTGCTCTTTCCTCATTTGCCCTCTGTATTCAATTAAGGACTCAAATAATTGAGATGATCTTATCTTTATCGAGAGAAAGATTTCTTTAAAGTACTATATTGTAAACTTGAATAACAATCTAAAGCAGGGGTGGGAAACCTGCAGCCTCTAGGTCCTCAAGTGTGGCCCTTTGACTGAAACCAAACTTCACAGAACAAATCCCCTTAATAAAAGGATTTGTTCGGTAAAACTTGGACTTATTCGAAAGGCTCCACCCACGGACCTAGAAGGCCACGTGTGTCCTCAAGGCCCGCAGGTTTCCCACCCCTGATCTAAAAGAAAATAGAGATGGGCTTTAAACCTCCATCCTTTGGAACAGAAACAGGAGGAGAAAGAAAGAGGAACTTGACCAGCTGCTTGGGTTGTTTTTTTCTGGGAGCAGTCCCATCGCTTCTCATCAGGATTTTTTTCACTGAGCAGACAAGCGAATGAAGGGAAGGTGCTCCAGTGGCATAGCTCCTCGATGCTTAATGTCAATGCCCATTCAAAGAATCTTCCATTGCAGGTGCTACTGCTGCCGCCGCTGCTGCTGCTGCTATATCCACTTTCCTCACTCCTTCCTTTCGGTTGCAGACTCATTCAGAACTGTCCTGGGCAGGTGGGACACTCCCTCCCTCAGCTCCAAAGTATGCAGACCATTCAATTACCCCGGGTTAGGAATACTATAAATCTCACGGCGCCTAGTGAAGGTTCTGAAACTATCTCCTTTGCTTACAGAGCAAATAGTCTGACCCTGTCTGAATACCTGGTAACATGTAAGTCAATACTACCATTATGAAACTAACCTTTCTGAGTTTTGTCCTGTCACCTCATTATATCCCAGCATTACTAAAATAAGATTATATATGAAAAGAAGGAAACCATTATTTTTTGATAAAGGGGTGGGGTAGAAATATACCTATATAATTATCATATGAATATACATTTTGAAAACTTTCCATTCAAATAAAGGTGTTTTATTCATTTTTGTTATCACCTGCTCTCTCTGTCTTTGTCACTTTTTCTCATAGTAAGATCACAGTTTGTAGCTTGTGTTAATATTTTGTAAGTTAGACTTGGGAATTTGGATCAATGAAGTGATTTTAATACAAGATAGAATATGATATTAACAGCAGTTGTGAACTGGTCTAGGCTGAGTTGTGCCTAATTTTTCCAGTAATGTAGAGAGAGATCGGAGAGCTAGAGCAATGAAACTCAATTAGGCTACTTAAGCATTGAAATCCCATTGGATTTGAAAGAACTACTGGTGAATCAGGAATTAATTTTGTGGCACATTTAAATGCATGCGTGCTTTTAATGAGCGTATAAAGATCAAGTGGGCTGATTGTCAACTTGTAACTTCTTGCTGGGTATATAGGGGAGAATTAACTACATGTGTCAGTAGATTGCATTTAACACCACATTGCCAAAGGCATAACATTCTGTAAAGAGAATATTAGGATTCTCAAATGTGATTGTTTATTACTTGATAAACTCAAATTAATTTTTCCTTGCAATATATGGGGAAATATGACTTAATACACATATTTTTACTCTGATTATGATGTTCTGGGAACATAGTTGCTATATAAACTAAAGTCATACTGTACCCAAATATTGCAAAATAAATATTGTAGTAAGAATAAACCAGCATTTGGGGGTTTGTGTGTTTATTTTTGAAAATTTTTGGGTGCAAAAATGTCAGTTAAAATGACCTTAACATATAGAGTTTGTAGAAAGCTCAGCAGTTTTTTAGGGAAAGCAATCACAGAATCTCAAAGTTGGAAGCAACTGCAAACATTTGGTCCATCCCATACCTGACTGAAAATCCTCTGTAAATTATTACTGAGAAATGGTCATCCATTAGTGAGAGGGAAACTTTGATTTAATCTAGTTCTAATTATTAGGAAATTTTTTCTTACATCAAGTTGAAATATATCTCTGCCATTTCTACATGTTGATCCTAGTTTTGCCCCAGAGTCAGGCATTTCAAGTGCAATCAGTGAGATAGCCCTTCAAATGCTTGAACACGGTTACTGTGTTGTTTCTAGTTCTCTTCCCCATCCTAAACTTCTAACCCTTCTTGGTCTAGCACAGAAGTTCTCAAGGTGTGGTCTGCATAGGTCTCAGGATTCTTGGGCTTTCAGGGGGTCTACAAGGTCAAAACTATTTTCATAATAATACTAAGATGTTATTTACCTACTAAAACATTCTTCCTTTTTTCAACTGAAATCATCTTAACTTTTGTCTTGCCACTGGACTTCGATGACTCTGGAAGTAAGAGTGAGGCTGTCCACTTTGCACAATTCTGTTTCACTTAAACCCAATTCACCCAAAAGTCACCCTCATGATGTCATTAGTTTTCTTTGGAAACAAAGGATGAACAACAACAACTATGCATCTGTATTAGGCCAGATTTTCTTTCTATACCTTAACCAAAACAACATAACACTACAGATTAAATGCAGAAGCAGATATGAGAATCCAGCTGTCTTCTATTAACCCAAACATCAAAGATATTTGCAAAAATATGTAAAACAGTGCCACTCATCTTAAACTAATTTCTTTTGTTTTGGAAAATATAGCTATTTCCATAAAAATATATTATTTATGTTAACATGTAATGAGCTTATTGTTATTTATAAGCAAATACATATTTTAAAAAATTATCTGTTTTAAATTTAATGCAGCAAATATAAATGGAGATAACCTATATAAACAAAAGCTCTTGGGATCCTCAATCATTTTCCTTTCTTTCTTTTTTTTTTGAGTGAGGCAATTGGGGTTAAGTGACTTGCCCAGAGTCACACAACTAGTAAGTATTATGTGTCTCAGGCTGGATTTAAACTCAGCTCCTCCTGACTGCAGGGCCGGTGCTCTATCCACTGCTCCACCTAGTTGCCCCCAACCTCAATAATTTTTAAGAGTGTAAAGGGATCTTGAATCCAAAAAGTTGGAGAATTGCCAATCTAACATGTTCTGGAAGCCCTTCCTTCACCATTCTATTCACCATCATTTGCGTAACTTTCAGCTTATCAAACAGCCTTCTGCAAAGGTAGTGACCAGAACTAAACAAAACAAGCTAGATATGATATGATCAGGACAGAATACAAGGGGAATGCCATCTCTCGGTCTGGACGTAGCACTTTTCTCTTGGGGCATCCTAAAGTTACTTTGTCCTTTTTGGTTGCCTTATGGAACTTGTGGATTCTAATGTCACCATCCCAAAAATGCTCAGTTAGGAAGTAGAAATATCACTAAAGAAAGCAGAAATGGGAAGAGTAGGTGGACCAGACCAAAAGTGGTCTCTGCTGGGGTCAATACAATTTTGAGAGACCTCTTCTCAAGGTACCTGAAAGAGAGGAAGATTCTGAGCAACTGAGAAAAAAAATCACAGACATTACTACTACCCCCAAAAAGATGATTGTGAGGATATCAATAGTGACTAATCCATGTGTCTACTTCCTTATTATTACAAAATTTCCTGAGAATATATCAAGGATATCTTAAACCAAAATTTTAAAAAAGAGCAGGCAGGATTTTGTCAATGATAGTCTGAGCAGATCACATCTTTATAGTAATAAAACTGACTTCAAGGTGCCTGGAGTTCAAAATTCCATTATGCTTAGTATTTGTTGACTATAAAAAAAGCATTTGATTCAGTAGAGGAAAATGTATTCTTAAGGTCTGTCTCATGTATGTCTAATGATAATAACTGCTTCTGGGCCTAGGGAACTGGACCTCTGACCTTTTTCACCAAGGAACCCATCTCTGGACACACACAGGCAGAGACTGGGTTTAGTCCCAGTGAAGTCTGACCTCCTAAAAGAAAGGTCAGGATCTTTCCCCTCACATTCTTGGGCTCTTTAGACCCCACTGCACAGCTGTGGGAGAAAAATGAAAACTTAGAGTTTGTCTTGTATCTAGAGAATACCCAAAGAGAGAAGGAGAATAGGAAGATACTAAAGGTGCCATGCAGATCAAGTATGGGATGTTTATTTACTCAACAACATACTTAAAATTGAGATTTACCCAAAGAGCCTCTGACCTTCTCAATGACAGCCCTCGCCGAAGCCCAAAGCTCTAATCTGTGTATGGTAAAATGAGTTGCACCATCAGTAAGTCCTATACTCTTGGATTCCTAGTGACCATCGCTGTCTTGGTGTACAATTGCTCCCTACGCTTCTAAACTAGCATTAGTATGCAGCACAAAGCAATCTGTACGAGGGAACACAGATCTGTACAAATCTATATATAGCAGCAATGGTGCATACATATGTGAAGCAGTTGATCAAGCCTTTGAAAGCCAGTTAATACTTTTCATCCTAGCCATTTCCAAGTGGTGTTGAAAGGGTCAGGTCAAATTGTCCTTCTCCTTTGATTGTGAGATCATTTAGAGTTTTAGTAATGATTTCATAATTTGTCTTTCTTTTTAAAAAGTTATTATTGATATCTTATTTTAAAGTCACCACAATTACCCTTAGTTTTCTTGTCAGAGGGCAATCCCATGTAACAAATAATATATTTTTAAAGGGGGAAAAAGTCAACACAACTGATCAACACCTTGAAAAAGTCTGAAAATATGTGCAATTTACTACACTTGTGGACCTCCTACCTCTGCAGAGGAATGGGATGGGAGATGCCTTCTCATGTCTCTTCTTTGAAGTCACGATTGGTCTTTGTAATTTTGTAATATTCACTTTTTTGTGATTGTTCATTCCACTTAGTTTCTTTTAGCATTTAATTTATTATTTATTTACTTTTTACATTTAAAAAATTTTTTGAGTTCCAAATTCTCTCCTTCCCACATCCATTAAGCAATATGATACCAATAAATGTGAAATCATGCAAAACAGTTTTCAATGTTAGCCATATTTCAAAAAAAAAGCAAGAAAAATAAGGCAAGTGAGAAAATTATACTTCAATTTGCACTCAGAGTTCATCAGTTCTCTCAGGAGGTGGCTAGCATTTTTTCATCATGAGTCCTTTGGAATTGTCTTGGATCATTGCATTAAACAAAGTAACCCAGTCTTTTGCAGCTGATGATCACTACAATATTGCTGTTACTGTCTTTCCATTTATTTTGTTGTATTCATGTCTATTGTTTTCTTGACTCTGATAATTTAATTCTGCAATAGTTCACGTACGTTTTCTCATGCTTCTCTGTGTTCATCATTTTCTTATTGTTTATAGTACTGTAATATCCCATTAGGTTTATGTAACACAATTTGTTTAGCCATTCATCAATTAATGGGCATTTACCTTATTTTCAATTCTTTGCTGTTACAATAAGTGCTGCCACAAATATTTGGATGTGTATAGAGACTTTCTTCTTATGCCTAGCAATAGAATCTCTGGGTCAGAATAAGGATGTTTTAGTCATTTTATTCATGTAATTCCAACTTGCTTTCCAATATGGTTGTACTGATTTGTAACTTCACTAGCAAGGCACTTAAGGGTGTCTATCTTCCACAACCCCTCCTACACTGACTATTCCCATATTTTATCATCTTTGCCAGTTTTCAGGATGTGAGTTGAAACCTCAGACCCTGAAAATTGGCAAAGAGTTGTTTTGACTTACATCTCTCAGCCCACTCACCTCCCCTGAGCTATTCTTCTACCTCACCTTTAGGTGCCACACACAAAGATGGTCATACTTTTGATCTTTCCATCACCCACAAATATACTACCTCTTTGTTTAAGAATTCTGAAATCCCATTATCCAACCATAAGCTATTGGCTTTTCACCTCTCCCTCTGCCTTTCCTTATAAAACTCTATTGTTAGTCCTCACCATGACCTCAAATCCCTTGACTCCTCAATTTTCTCCCAGACCATCTCTCCTGCACTTTCTCCTTTTAATCGCCATCTTGACCCCTTGATGAAACAATTAAATTGCCTACTTTTCTCCTCTCTTGAATCCTTATCCAAGCCTCAGCCTTGCATCGCTCCTACCATTCATCATCTTCACTCCTCCACATGTGCTGCTGAACGAAGGTGGAGGAAATCCCTCTACTGTTCTGAGTGAGTCCACTACAAATGTATTATACAACCTCAACTGGGCCCTCACTGTTGTTAGGCAATCCTACTATATCTCCCTTATCAACCCATTATCCCAATCTCCACAGTAGTTCTTTCAAACCTTTTTATCCCTCTCAAACCTCCCACAGCTCTTCCCCCCCCCAGCTGAGAACCTTACCTTATATTTTACAGAAAATATTGAGGCCATTCACTGTGAACTCCCTCTTCTCCCCTCTTCCTCATATCCTATCACTCAGATACTTTCTGCCAGTATCTCTTCCTTCATCCCTATCTCACAAGATGAAATGGCCTTACTCCTTGCCAAAGTTAACCCTTCCACTTGTTCGATCTTCCAGGTTATTTCCTCTACCATATATGTGCCTCAGCATTCTTCCTTGGGTTCTACTCTTTTCTCCCTCTATACCACTTCACTTGGTGATCTCCTCAGCTCCCATACGCTTAATTACCACCTCTATGCTGATGGCTCTCAAATCTACTTATCCTGCCCCAGACTTTCTGCTGACCTCCAATCTCACATCTCCAACTGCCAATCTGGTTGTCTAGTAGACATCTTAAACTTAATGTGTCCAAAACAGAACCCATTATCTTACCCCCAAATCCTCCCCAACTTCTACCTTCCCTATTACTGTAGAGGGCAACACCATCCTCCTAGTCCCTCAAGCTCACAACCTAGGAATCATTCTGGACTCCTCACTATCTCTCACCCCACCCCCACCCCATATCCAATCTGTTGCTAAAGTCTGTTGATTTTACCTTTGCAACACCTCTCAAACATACCCTCTTCTCTCCTCTATCACTGACACCACTCTAGTGCAGGCCCTCATCACTTCATGCCTGGACAATTGTAATAGCCTACTGGTCAGTCTGACTGGCTCAAGATTCTCCCCGCTCCAACGCATCGTTCATTAAGCCACCAAAGTGATTTTCCTAAAGAACAGTTCTGATCATGTTACCCCTCCACTCAATAAACTCCAGTGGCTTCCTATTGCCTCCAGGAGCAAATACTAAATGCTCTTTATAATCTAGCCCCCTCCTACTTTTCTAGTCTTTTTGTACCTTACTCCCCCACACATGGTCTTCATTCCAGTAACACTGGCTTCCTGGTTGTTCCAGGAAAAAGACATTCCATCACTTGACTCAAGGCATTTTCTCTGGCTGTGACTATATGGCTAAGCCCCATGCCTAGAATATTCTGCCCCCTCTGTTCTGACTAATGACCTCCCTGGCTTCCTTTAAGTCCCAACTAAAATCCCATCTTTTATAGGAAGCCATCTTCAACCCTTCAATTTCAGTGTTGTTCCTCTTCTAATTATTTGCCCTGTATATAGCTTGCTTTGTATATATTTGCCTGCACGGTGTCTCCCCTATTAGGTTGTAAGTTCCTTGTGTCCCAGGACTGCCTTTTGCCAATCTTGTGTCTCCAGGGCTTAGCACATTGTCTGGTATATAATAAGTACTTAATAAATATTGATTGAGTGATTGATCTCTCTTATTTTCAGTGATTTGGAACATTTTTTCATATAGTTGTTAATAGTTTTCAATTCTTTTTTGAAGAACTGTATGCTCATTTCGTTTGACCACCTATATACTGGGGAATAGCTTCTTTTGGATACACACACACACATTATATGTGTATGTACATGTACATATATTATATATATGTACATGTACACATACATTTATACATGTATATGTATATATATCCAAAAGAAGCTTCTTTTGGAGACACACACATATCCAAAAGAAACTGCTATATTAAATATGTTATATATTATATGTGTGTAAGTGTATACATAAATATATGTGTATAGGTATATATACATACATACATATGTGTGTATGATTCCAAAACTCTTATCAGAAAAATTTGATACAAAGGTTTTTTTTCCCATTCAACCGCTTTCATCCTTATCCTAGGTGCATTAATTTTTGTTCATGCAGAAATGTTTTAGTTTATATATAGGAAAAGTTATCTATTTTTATCTTTTGTAATTGTCTCTGTCCCTTGTTTGGTTGAGACTGCATATCCTACCCATGGTTATGAAAGATATATGATCTGATAACATAAATTTTTCATGAATTCTCAACAAAAGCCATGAAATCCTAGAAAAGTTTGTATCTCACATGGATTCTTTCAATGTGATCAGCTGGTGACTGTTTCTGTTGTCTCTAGATCAGTGCTTATTCCATATTGAGAAATGGTGTGACCCACATACTTGACAAAGGATTACAAACTGGCTTTTGTCAATTGACATCTTCAGACCAGAACTTTCCAGTTGACATAACATTTTTATCTGTCCTTTCTCATTTTCTTCCTTGGTCTTTCCAAAGACAATTAGGTCATCCAGGTACACCAACACTTTTGTGGAGCTCATGTTTTCAACCAGCTGCTCCATAGGTCATTGAAAAGTGGTAGTTGCCCTTGAGACTCCCTGGGGACAGATACTCAAATTGGCAAAATTCTGCTGGGCAGACACAGGCTGTCTTCTTGTTTTTAGACCACCACCTGCCACTAATAGCTAACATTTACATAGCATTTACTATGTGCCCGGCCAGGTACTAAATACTTTTCAATTATTGTCTCATTTGACTCTCACAACAACTCTGAGAGTTAGGTGCTATTATTCCCATTTTACTTATGAGGAAACTGAGGCAAACTGAAATAAAGTGATTTTCCCCATGGTTGCAGAGATAGGAAGCTTCTGAGACCAGAGAACTTAGATCTTTCTTGACTCCAGCCTTGGTGATCTATTCATTGCACCACCTGATGGCTCATGTGTCTCTTGCATTTTTCCATTTTAGTTGCCAGTGATTTCAGTTATGTCTTTGCAGTGTATCCCATCTCAGAGTAAATGGTTTTTTGTCAAATGGACATGGCAACCTTACTGAGAAGGACCTTACCTTGCCATAGCGAAGGCTTTGACCTGGCTTCTACTGGAGGTTGCACTCTCATGCCATATATCAACTTCTTCTAATGTATGTCTTTAATTAGCATTTTTGGGTAGTTCATTCCTTTGTGAGAGTCTGGCTTTTTATTTTTGACTTATCTATGTGCAGATGATATTATAGGTTACCTAGAAAACCCTAGGGGATCAGTGAAGATAGGATTAGAGATTAATTAATAGTTTCAGGAAAATAACAGGGTACAAAATCAGTCAGCAGAAATCAGTATTTCTGTAGAGAAATAAGACAAATGGAGAGTAAACAAGCAAAGAAAAACTTCCATTGAAAGTAACTATTAAAAAATATATAAAATATTTGAGAATCAACCTACCAGAACACATTCAGTAGCTACATAAATACAGCTATGAAACTCTCTTTATAGAAATAAAGGAAGACCTAAATATTAGGAGAGAATTCATTTTTCACGATGGAACTGTGCCATTGTAATAAAAATTTTAAAAAATCAATAAAAATCACTACTTAATTTATGAGTTTAGTGTCATACCAATCAAATGGCCAGTTGTAGAACTAGATAAAATAATATCAAAAATTCATTCATTCAGAAGAAAAGATGAAGAATTTCAAGCTAAATAAGTGAAAATATTCAAGAATAGAGAAAGCTTATCATTAGTAGACATTTAATTATATAATAAAGTAATATTTTTAAAAGAGGTATTTGGTATTGGCTAAGAAACAGAAAAGCGGATGAGTGGAACAAAGTAAATAAGTGAGATCCAGAAGAAAATGAGTACAGTAGCCTGATGTTCACTAAACCCAAGAATACAAACTATTTGGAGAAAGAAGGATTCTCTTTTCAAAAGGAACTATTAGCAAAGCAGTTCTGGAGAGCAGCTGGCCAGAAAAAAAGAGTTAGATCAGCACCTCATACAATACATAATCCAACAAATTCTATATGGATAAACATAAATGTTCACAGCAGGAAGAGGTACCTTTAGAACTACGGTGGGGGAAGGAATTCCATAACCAAAATAGTGATAGATGTGATCAAAAGTCAAAGTAGATAATTTTGGTTAGGTAAAAATTTAAAGCTTTTGTATGAACACAATCAATGCTACTAGAATTACAAGAGAAATTGTCTCTGGGAAAAATGTTTTTGTCAAATATCTCAGATAAAATCCTTATTTCTAAGATAGATAGAGAATTGGAACAATTACATAAGGATAAGCACCACTGGTAGATGAGTAAATAAAGTATAGGAATGATTTTCAGAAGAAGAATTGCAAATCCATCAGCAATCATGAAAAAACTAAAAAAAGAAAAGAAAAGCAAATTAAAATAGCTCTGAGGTTTCACTTCACACCCATAAAGTTTGCAAGGATGATAAAACTGGAGAAGCTGTGGGAAAATAGGCATTTCAATCTACTGCTGTAGCTGTGAATTGGTTCAACTCTTGGAAAACAATTTGGAATTATGTTCGAAAAATTACTAAGCCATTCACCCACTTTGACCCAATGATCCCATTGTTAACTATATATCCTAAATTGTCAGAGATAAAAAAATCTTACATACACCAAAATGTTTATTGCAGCACTTTTTGTTGTAGCAGAAAATTGGAAACAAATCAGGTATCCACTGATTGATGAATAGCTGAATAAATTGTGGTACATCAATGTCATGGAATTTTATCGTACTATAAGAAATGAGGCAGCTAGGTGGCTCAGTGGATTGAGTGCAGGACCTGGAGTGAGGAACTCATCTTTCTGAATTCAAATTTGGTCTTAGACACTTACTAGCTGTGTGACCCTGGGCAAGTCACTTCAGTCTTTTTGCCTCAGTTACCTCATCTGTAAAATGAGCTAGAGAAGAAAATGGCAAACCACTCCAGTATCTTTGCCAAGAAACCCCCCAAATGGGGTCATGAAGAGTCAGACATGACTGAAAATGACTGAACAACAAGAGACATAAGAAATAAGACATTTAAAAATACGAAAAATGAGACAGTGAAGTGGCTTAATGGATAGAGTGCTGGACCTCGAGTCAGCCATGTGAAACCAGCAGAAATGACTTGCAGAGGTTACATGTTTCATAAGACCAGAGGGCAGTGGGCCCAATGGAAGCAGCATAATATCACTAGGAGACACTCATGGATATCAGAGGCATAAGTTGACCCTTCACATGTTTGCCCTGGCTACATGTTCCCTAAAACGTATGTGCCTCTATGTGTACCTGAGTTTATACGAACCTGAGTTCAAGTCTGGTGTCAGACACCTAACTGGCTATGTGACCTCGGCAAGTCACTTAACCTCCCTTTGCTTTAATCTACTAGAAAAGGAAACTGCGAATCATTCCAGTATCTTTGCCAAGAAAACCCCACTGAGAATATTGGTGTGATACGGTTCACAAGGTCACGAGGAGTTGGACACAACTGAACAACATAAAAAATAAGTAATATGAGAAATTCAGAGAAATATGGAAAGACTTACGTGAACTGATACAGAGTGAAGAAAACAGATCCGGGAGAATTAAGTGCGCAGTCACTACGTGATGTAAGTGAAAACAAAACAAGAAACT
Organism: Vombatus ursinus; assembly: GCF_900497805.2. Taxonomy (NCBI): domain Eukaryota; kingdom Metazoa; phylum Chordata; class Mammalia; order Diprotodontia; family Vombatidae; genus Vombatus; species Vombatus ursinus. Next base: position 1,885,263 of record NW_020954606.1, on the reverse strand, counting down.
GAAGTCTAATAATACTAATAAGCCAGGAATAACTGAATGCCAGGGATATTTTTGATTCCAGAGTAGAGATGATCTCTTGAGGGGCAGGGAAGGGACCAACACCATGGATGCCGTCTGTTGCATACACTTGTAAATATGGTCACTTTGTCACTTTGATTTTACTTTTTAACAATCAAAGAGTATTCTATGGGAGAGGAAGTATAATTGGAACTGACTGTGATATAAAAAACAAAAGGCCTAAATTACATTTTTTAAAAGAAGAATTTCATTCTTTAGAACTTCTTACCTCTCTTGGATTGAATTTTTTTCAGACATTTAGGCCATAAGATTCTATCTATCCTTTCTCAGAACCCTTTGAAATCTACGCTACCAACCTAGAGTGCATGTCACCTTATGTATGGCTTTCCTCTCCTTTACCATGAATTCTAAAATGGAGTAGTCTGCTAACTGCTGGGTTCCTTTCATTTCTCCTTCAGCAAGCGGTTCCTCATTATTGGTCAAAATCAGGTCCAGAATAGCAATTTCTTTCCTTTCTTTCTTTACCATCTTTCAGGCTTGTTAAAGAAAAAAAAAGATCCACCATGCAGGGAAATAGAATGTTCAGCCCCAATAAAGACCGCATTAGATTTTTTGGGCTTGGTTCCATTGATTGCTCAGCAAGATGAGTGCCTGTGGGATCCACTGCATGAGCTTTGATTTTTTTGTTTTGTTTCAACATATTGGGTGCCGGTCTCATTTTCATTGTGATGTAGTGTGTCAGTTGCCACATCTTGAATTTTAATGTACCTCTTCCCTAAGTGATTGTACAATGAAATCTCAGTCTCAGACAAACGTCTTCCCTTTGATGATGGTAGATAAACCAGCGACATAGCTTATACAATTGGTAGTCAACCAACATCAGAGAAGCGATATTTTGAAAATGGCCAGAGTAATCAATTAAAATTCCAAAAATTGCTAGAATTTTGTATGCCACCTCAGGGGACCCCCTCCATCCCCAACTTATACATACTGACTCTCCCCAAATAGGGCAATAGCAGATTCAAGGTACTCTATGTTCAAATACAATTAGAACCATAACTCTTGAGCCCCCGCCAGTATGCTTCTCTTTACCAATTAGTCAGAGGACACAATTAATTTAAGGCAAAGGCACAACAAACAAACATAGCAAGAAAAGTAGCAATAAAACATTTTCCCCATAAACTTAGAGTACTGTCTTTAACAAATACACACACTATCATCGGGAAGAGTATAGATCTCTATATGTCAGGAATACTTTTAGAGGGACACACACAAGAAACATGTGGCCAGGATACACATAAGGAGAAGCACAGAATACAGGGAACATGTAGCTAGGGCAAAAATGTGAAGGGGGAACTTATGCCTCTGACATCCATGAGTGACTTCCAGTGATATCATTATGCTGCTTCCATTGGGTCTACTGCCCTCTGGTCTTGTATCACATGTGGCCTCTGTAAATCATTGCTTTCTGCTTGTTTCAAATGACTGCTCTTTAAGGCGTTTTGCTGGTTTTGTGGTGATTGTTAATTCCACTGGACACAAAGCTGTAAAGTTTTTCTCATTCAGTTTCTGGCTCTAGGTTGCATTCTACCATTTCTTTATAGGAACATAAATGAACTCTTCCAAACTCTTTTCTTTCAAAGTCTAGAGGATTTCCTTCCTCAAAAACAAAAACAAAACAAAATAAAAAAACTTTGAGAAAAAAAAGACAGAAACACTAACCAACTAAATAGGCATTGAGGGTGAATGGGCAAAAACCTTACTAAGGGAAGGAAAAACTTTTTGAGTCCTCCCCCCTCCCCCACACAATATGATGTAGTTGTTCTGTTTGTTCAAAACATTGACTAAAAGACCTGGGTTCAAATCCAGTCTTAGATACTTAGCTGTGTGACCCTGGTCAAGTCACTTAGCCTTGCTTGCCTCAGTTTCTTCATCTGTAAAATGAGCTGGAGAAGGAAATGGCAAACCACTCCAGTAACTTTGCCAAGAAAACCCCAAATGGGGTTAGGTAGGATTGAAACAACTGAACAACATTTAGCTTCCTTTGTATGTATTTGTTTGCATGTTGTCGCCCCCTTTAGATTGTAGGCTCCTTGAGGATAGGAACTGTCTTTTGCCTCTTTTTGTATCCCTAGCACTTAGCACTGTGTCTGGCACGTAGCAGGTACTTAATAAATGTTTATTGGTTGATTGATTGACTTAGTCCTCACCACAAACCTGGGAAGTAGGTGCTACTCTTTTAGTATTTTAGTATTAACTCTTTTAGTGTTTCAGTATAACCTTTTTAGTATTTTAGAGAAACCAATAGCTTTAGTAACTGCTATACCAAAGCTAAATTCAGGGGTTCGAGATAATCTTCCATTACCCACCTAACTATATTTCTGACTTTTCGTACGTATATGTACTAGTTCTGTTGGTGCAGGCTTTGAGTGGACCTACGTCAGATTAAAACCTTGCATGGTTTTTGGGTAGTGTGTGTTCTTTTGTGAAATAATACTGACAGAAATGGAGTAGGTGGGAATACCTTAGAGAACTTGGAGTCACCTGGGCTCCTTTTGCTAGTCTGGGAATTTGGGTCAGATAAGGGGACGGGAAACTAAGCTAAGTTTAGGGGCAAGATGGATAACTTGAGAAGGCTTGGCATCTAGATTGTCCAGGTCAAGGAATCCCATGGATTAGGAATGTGGCAGATGGTGCCATAAATGAATAATTTGGGTATATTTTTAATACTTAATAAGTTAAACATAATTTATATTTATTGCTGTATTGTAATATGTTGTGCTTGAGGAAATGGAAGGAAAGGGAAAAGTTTTAAATTCTCATCCTCAGTCAGATCTTGACTCAGCTAGGGGGCAAAGTGGGCAGAGTCCAGGGCCTGGAGTCTGGAGGATCTGAGTTCAAATCCCCTCTCAGATACTTACTAGCTGTAGCTTACTAGCTTGCCCCAGGCAAGTCACTTCACCTCTGTCTCCCTCAGTTTCCTCAATTGTAAAATGGGGTTAATCACAGCACCTACCTTTCAGAGTTGTTGTGAGGATCAAATGGGATAATATTTGTAAAGTGCTTGGTACATAGTAGATGCTACATAAATGTTTGTTGTTATTATTATTATCCTGAGCCTATTTTCTTCCATTTTTTCCTGGTGGGCTCTGACTCCTCAACTCCTGGAGTCTCTTGAGTCATTTGCAAAACCCTGGCCCACTCTCATTCCAGTCTGGCTCCAAAAGAAGAGTAAAATATATGCATGATTTTTTTTTATCAAAATGATAAGATTGTATTTTAAATTTAGAAATGCATTAAAATCATAGAAACTATAACACCATATTAAAAACACTGGCTACACTGATGTAGTCAGCAGACATCAGAGCAAAACTTAGTGTTTTGGGACTTACAGAGATCAAAGAAAGAAACACGGCCCCATAATTCCAGCTCTAGCAGAATCATCTTCTGTGATTCCATGATCCAGGGACCTAGTCTGATCTCTTCATTTTATAGATGGGCATGAAGGTCATAGAAGTAATGGGATTTATCCAAGGTGACATAGTTGATAAGTGACAGAATCAAGATTTAAACCTGGTCTTCTGATTACAAACTCAATGCATTTTGTAGAGTGTGCATATGATAAAGAAAATCCCCAGAGACAAATGATTGATATTCGTAACATCCATTAAATACAATTATAAATCACAGTCATTTCTATATAGTGTTCCCAATGAACAACTATACTTTTATGGACTCTTAAACGAGAAAGCACATTGAAGGTTTCAGCCCTCAGGAATCTGCCTGTGATGTCTCCTGCAGCTCCGTAGTCACTTACAGAGTCATGCAAACCAACAGCACGAGCTTTGGGGTTCTCTAGGTGTCTGTACCTTTGGCTATGCTACTTTGCAACCACAGTGATTTGTGGGCAAACTCAGACCAGCTACTGACTTTGGGCGGCAAGGGCTTTGACAGAGTTTTGGATTCTGCTCTTCATGGAACACCTTCAGGTAAGTAATGCTTTTGTATCGTCATAGTGAAAAGGGCATTGGATCAAGTGACTTGGGTTTGGATGCTAGTTCTGACACTTATTAGTCAAATGACTGTGGGCATTTCATTTAGGGCAACTTATTGACAGCTACAGAGAACAAGAACCAGGACTACAAGAACAACAACAACAACAGCAGCAACAACTAGCATTTATAGAGTGCTTTAAAGTGTGCAAAGTAGATAGACAGTTAGGTAGGATAATGGATGGAACACAGGTCTCAGAATCAAGAAAACCTGTGTTTGAATCTCGTCTCAGACACCGACTAACTGTGTGACCCTGGGCAAGTCACTTAACCTCTGTCAGCCTCAGTTTCCTCATTTGTAAAATAGGAAAAATACTAGCACTTACCTCACAGGGCTGTTGGGAGGACCACATGAAATAACATAGGGTACAACACTTAGCTGTTTGACCCTAGGTGAATTATGTAACCTCTCCCTGTCTGAGTTTCCTCATCCATAAAATAGGCAAAGTCATGGGATCTATCTCCCAAGATTGTTGTGAGTATAAAATCAGATAATATTTGTAAAACACTTTGAAAACCTTAAAGTAGTATATAAAATGCTAGCTGTTATTTTGTTGTTGTTATTGAAAACAGGAAGATGACAGATAGGAGGAAGACAGTGACCTTTCCCCTTGGTCTTAGCATTTGTCTCAGTACTTTTCCTCCCTTTCATTTATTTATATGGGAGCCCCCAAAATTTGGGGCTTGAAAAACCAGAGACCCCCCTTCGCAGTTTGTTGGAAGGATAGCCACTAAAGAGATGTAAACTGGGTGCAGTTTGGCAACTGGACATAAAGCAGGGCTCATAAGGAGTTACTCACCATAATCAGAGGGAGGCTTTTAACAGACATCCTGCCCTTAGTGAGTAGAAAGCAGAGGTTAAAAAATAGATTTAGGCTTATGAGCAGTAGCTTGCTGGGATTATTCTCTATTCCAAACAGCTTGGTACCTCAAGTGAGGAATCCCCTTTTGAAAAGTAAAGGTCTATTTCAGCCAAGGATCTGTTAACAGACGCTTTTCTGTATGGAAGAAAAAGTCACTAAAGTTTTTCCCCCCTAGTTTAATGACTGGGTCTTTTAGGGTTTGCCTTTCTAAAAAAGCTATAGCTTAAGTCCTAGGTTTTAAGCTAAAATAAAAAATGGCAGGGCCCACTCTCTTTTGGGGAAGCAGTTCCTCAGGAAAGGACTCCAACTGAATAAGGAAACTGGAAGAAGAGGAAATCTTTATAACCTTATGCATAGGACAGCTGATAATAAGCAATCCCTGAACTAAAGGACCACCATCAGACAGTGGTCACTAAGGTAAATGGAAAGCAACAGTCAGCAAATACTACATGCCATACCCACACATTGGGCAGAGACAACACACCAAGGAAAGAACTCACTCCAAAGGAGACCAATGACTTACAAACCTGTTGGGAACAGCACGATGATATTATAGAAGACATAGGCAGCCCTGAAGTATTGGAGATAAGGATGTGTGTCTTCTATGCGTGCCCCCCTTCTACATGTTCTCTGACCACTCAAGTTCCTACTTTAAAAAAACAAACAAACAAACAAACCTTTACTTTGAACTAGTTTTGTCATCTGGCTGACCAATCAAACCAAACAGATTGATGGGGACTCTCTGTATAGCTTTGTCTGAAGATCCACTGTGAATGTCAGGGTTCCTACTCCTTTTCCCCCAAGTAGTACAGAAATAATATTTGCACAATCAACTGGCCAAACATGTTCCTTTGAAGCATGTACCTTGGCCACATATATTCCCTATGTATGTGCTATTCATCTCTATACCCTGGTCACATAAGTTCCTTATTTTTGTGGCCCTTCCTATGTGCACCTTAGGTACCTTAGGCATGTGTGCCCCTCCATGAATGCTCCCTACGTGTATCCATTTTTCCCACTAATGTATATCCACTTTTCTTCTTTTGCTGTTAAAATACCATTGCTTTGAACTAATTGTATTCTCTGGCTGATAAGTAAAGCTCAACGTAGTAGGAGCTCCTAATATATCTTCGTCTGGCGTGTGAGATGGGATGAGGGGCGCACTCAGGTGCTACAAGAATAATACTTGTGTTACATGTGGGTGTTGTGAGTAAAGTGCTTTGAAAATCTTAAAGCATTATATAAGTGTGAGCCATTATCATTATTTCAATTTTCTATGTGCAAAATGAATGCAAGGGAGATTGGCAAATGATCTCCAGGATAAATGGAAAAAGACATCACAGAAATGGCAGATAGCATATGATAATCTCACTTTCAGAGTATTGGGGTAAGGGGAAGCCCAGTATGAATTAGTGACAATGATATCAATTAAAGAATACTTATTTTATTATTTTCAAGTATGAGTATATTCAAATTAAATCAACAAAACATTTCTAACAGGATTTAGAGCTAAGCTAATGAAGTGGTAACATAATTTGTAATTATCCTTTATATGTAAATGGCTGCTTCTTAAATGCTAGAAAACAAAGTATTTTTAAAAACAGTTTAGAACTACCCTTTACAATTTTAATTGTGTTATAGTAAACTTCTCAACAAGATTGTTTATTCAGAAGAATTTTATATAAGGTAAAAATAACTTAGACCAACAAGAAGATGTAGTCCAAAAGCATTTTTAAAATAAAATATGCTTGCCTCTAAAGGTACGTAATAATGTGGATGTAAGAATAGTGTTTTATGAGACATCAAGATATTTTATTATCAAAGTTCAATAGCATATAGGGCATAGATATTGCAAAGGTATTATTTAGTTCAACTGCTGTCCAAATTATCTCAAATTCCAAATTAAGTGGGGTCCAAATTAATGTTTCATTGTTCTTGAATTATCTCAACAACTTCATATTAAAAGAAAATCCTCCTAATTTTCCCTTAGGAAGATGGCAGTTCCTTTGTCAGTGGTGGAGGCTAACTGGCTCTCAGCCAGAGCAGTCCTCTCTTCAAATAGAGAACCATAGATCTGTCAATTAGACAGTCAACAAGCATTTATTAAACACCTAACAAGTGCTAGGCACTGTGCTAAGCTCTGAGGATACAGAGAAAAGCAAGAGACAGCCCCTGCTCTCAAGGAGCACACAGTCAATATAGAACTCTTAATAGGAAAAAGAACTATTGTTTGAGGTTCAGGGGAGCAAATGGGAGTTAGTGGAGCATTCCTAGCTCTTGGCTGTTGCTTTCGCTGCTGGCTGAAGTCCCTGGGCTAGTATGCAAGGAAAGACTATTTCCTGGAAAACTGCATAGTGTTAGTGCTGGCTGCTAACTTGAGAAAGTCAATGAGGACACTGGATAATTACCCATCCCTTCTCCCCCTCTATCTTCTCTTCCAAGCCTGTAGAGTATTAAGAAATTAAGAACTTGCAGCACCTGCCATAGACAAGGTCCATTTCCCACTTCCCTGGAAGAGGCATATGATTTTGGAAGCCAGGTAAATCAATGCTCTATTGGTTAATTTTTTCTCCTTAGAATTAGATAAAAAATCAAAATGGCCTTTTATGCCATACAGCAATTCTCAGCATTTAGTCAGTGGGCAATGTTCACTTCTGAGGGGGTATATCTTATGCTTTCTCATGTTCTAATCAAGTTACATCAACAAGTATTTATTAAGTGCCTACTATGTGCTAGATGCTATGCTAAGCACTGGACTAGGACCTCATATGTTATGAATTTGACTGAGGTCCCTCCTCCCCAGCATTAATAAGAAACCAGGAAGAAATTATGTGAAAAGAAATTTCATTCAGAATTACTACAGAAATGCATTAGATACCTCAGAGTTAGTCTAATATGATACACAGAGGATGGATGGATAGACAGATAGATAATTGTATAGAAGCTTGATATAAATAGATCTTGATAGATAGGTAGGTAGATAGATAGCTATAGATATATAGATACTTGCATAGAAACTTGATATAGATAAACATGTCTCAATAGATAGATGATAGATAGATACTTGTCACTTATTGTGGGGCATAGTCTAAGATGCTAGCAAGATTCTGGAAAGATAGAAAAAAGTCAAGTAGTAAAAAGCTTTAAGTAGATATTATTCTTAAAGGTAATAGGGAGCCAGAGGAGTTTAGAAGGGGATAGAGGGCTATGGTCAGGCTAGTGCTTAAGGGAATGAAAAGGCCTTTTGTTGGGTAGATAGGTAGATTTGTTATTGTTCAGTTGTGTCCAACTCTTCATGACCCCATTTGGGGTTTTCTTGGCAAAAATACTGGAGTGGTTTGCCATTTCCTTTTCCAACTCATTTTATAGATGAAGAAACTGAGGCAAACAGAGTGTGTCTGTGGCCAGATTTGATCTCAAGGAGATAAGTCTTCCTGATTCTAAGCCCAGTGCTCTATCTACTATATCACCTAGCTGTCCCCAGGTAGATAGATATACATAAATATATATCTATATTTCTCTATAGATAGACACACACACACACACACACACACACATATATATTTCTCTACAGATATCTATGAATATTTAGGTAGATATCTGTCCTCTGTATGTCCTATGGATAGAGAGAAAACAGGTTCTTTCTCTCTTTCCAGCATCTTAGATTATGTACCACAGTAAGTGACGAGTATCTTCTTACACATGATTTCCCTCTACTCACTCTATGGTCCTCCCACACTGTCCTACTTACTGTTCCCTTCCACACAACTCCATCTCCCATATTCATGTCTCTGAACTGACTGTCTTCCATGCATTCCCTCCTCTTTTATACTTCTTAAAATCCCTGAATTTCTTCAAGCGCCACCTTCTACATGTGGCCTTTCCTGATCACTCCAACTGCTAGTACTTTCTCATCAAAAACTGACATGTATTCTATAGGCAACTAGACAGATAGAGTACCTGGACTGGTGTCAGGAAGACCTGAGTTCAAATCTGGCTTTGGACACTTAATAGTTATATGACCTTGAGCAAGACACTTAACCTCAGTTTCCCCAACTGTAGTATGGGAATTAATAATAGCACCTACCTTCCAGATACTTTTTGTAAAGTTTTGTATGGTGCTTGGCACATAGAAGGTGCTTAATAAATGTCTGTTTCCTTTCTTTATATTCTTTGTATACTTATTTATGTATAGTGGGGGTTGCACTCCTTGGAATATACACTGGGTTTGCCTGGCCACTTCTGGGGAAACATAATCCTCCCTGAGCAATTTGTTACTTTGGGATGATGCAGAAAATTTGGTCTCTTGTACCTCCATCGCAGGAAGGAAGCTGTATCAAATAGCACGGGACACCAAGCCACGAGTAGTGTCCCACTTGGTGGACCTTAAAAGGCGAATAAATCTGCCTTTTGTCCTTCTCTTCCTTCAACTCTCTAGGCGTCATCAAGTAACTCTGGGACTTCCGCTGAAGGGTGAGGAAGAGGTAGAAGCATGGTTATTATGAGAACATGGCAAGGCAAGGGTTCTGCTGGTAGACCTAAGCTACATTTTCTGCTTTGGGTTTCTTTTCTTGATCGGGGTGCCTGAGCAGTGATCCCCAAATCTCATCTTGGAGAAAGTCTGGTGCGTTTGAGAGGATGCTGGTCTCCAGGCAGTTTTCAGCTACACTGGAGCAAGTGTCCTTGCTATTCCCACTACAGCACTTACTGGAGAGCAAGATGACTTCTGACAGGCATGTGAACTCTTCTTCTGGCCTGGATTGCCACCTGTTTGGACAGTGCAGAGTTGAGGTGAAATGTAAAATGCCCATTAGCAGTCCCGAAAACTGCTTCTTCTTTAGATGTGTAAGTCTCAAGTTTATATATCCCACTGTCTATTGCAAGCTGGATATCCCCGTGGTATCTCAAACTTAACAGGACAAAATAGAATTCATTATCTTTTTTCTAACTCCATCCCTGTCCTGAACTACCTGAACCACCATCCTTCTAATCACCCATATTTACAGCCTCAATGTCACCCTTGAGCCCTCACTCTCCCTAACCTCATGTATCCAATCAATTGCCAAATCTTGTCATTTCTGTCTCCAGAACACATCTCATATTTGTCCCCTTCTCTCTACTCACACAAACACCTTCCCAGTATAAGCCTAACACCTTTCATTTGGACTAACTACTAATCTCTCCTCACTGTCACCAACACAACCACCAAAGTGATGTTTCTAAAATACAGATACGACCAAATCAGTCCCTACCATTATGCTACACTTAATAAATTCCAGTGGCTCTTAATTATCTCTGAATTTGAATTAAAAACTCTATTAGCCTTTTAAAGCTCTTCACAACTTGATCCTTTCCTAGGCTTCCAGTCCTTTCACACATTATTCCTCTCCACTTGAGCTATGAGGCCAGTCATATTCTCCTGCTTTCTGTTTTTCACATATGATGCAATGCTCCTATTTATGTCCACTCCTGGAATGCTCTCCCTTCTCCCTTCTGCAACTCAGAATCCCTGGTTTCGTTTAGAACTCATTTCACATGCTTCTATCAGCAGGAGGCCTTTCCTGGTCATTCCCCCTCTCACCCTAATTGCTAGTTCCTACCCTTCTAAGGTTACCTTGTAGCCTGTATGCATCACATCCACAATACATATATGAATATTTAATATTTATATAAATATATAATATGTGCATGTGCAACTGTAAACATGTATATTCATAAATACTATATATTAAATGCCACCCCCAATAGAATACAAGATCTTTGGGGGCAGGGATTGTTTTGCTTCTCTCTTCGTGTTACTATATTTGTCCTTAGCACAGTGCCAAGCACCTAAGATATACTTAGTAGATGTTGTTGATTGATCGATTGATTCCCCACTTCTAGTAACAATTTAATTCATGGTAATTTAATTGAATCAGATGACTCAATTTCATAGAACTTCATTGTTGTTTTTGTACCTTACCCTGTATTCTCTAGGTTGATAAGGAGAGGAATTCCCATTTTTATTATTTTGTTAGATTTGCTTAAGGTGTTTTTTAGTCTCTGTAATTTTTTGTAGTGTTTGATCTTTGCAATTTTTGTAGTTTCTATGAAGATTTTTCCAAGGGCAAAATCAAGATGTCGTAGATTTAGCAATATTACAAAAGCACAGATCTGGCCATGTCATTACCTTTCTCAATAAATTCCAGTGATTCTCTTATCACTAGCATCACATACAAACTCCTCTGGCATTGGAAGCCCTTTAAAACCTAGCTCCAGGGGCAGCTAGGTGGCACAGTGGATAGAGCACTGGCCCTGAAGTCAGGAGGACCTGAGTTCAAATCCAGCCTCAGACCAAACACTTGACACTTACTAGCTGTGTGACTCTGGGCAAGTCACTTAACCCCAATTGCCTAAAAAAAAACAAAACCAAAAAAAAAAAAAAAACCCAAAAACAAATAAAACCTAGCTCCATCAAAGCATACCTCTCTTTTTATTTTTCCCTGGTGCCTGGCACACAGTAGGTACTTTATAGATACCAGTTGATTGACTTTAAGATGAGAGGGACCTTCATGATTGTTTTGCCTAACTCCTTCATTTTGTAACTGACGCCCGAGAGGAGAGGTGACTTGCTAGGTTTTTGGAGGTAGATAAACAATAGAGACAGAATTTTAATCTAAGTTATCTTGATCTGAATCTAGTACCTTTTTTTTGGATATAGCTTAATAATTTATTTATTTTTAGTTTTCAACATTCACTTTCACAAGTTTATGAGTTCCAAATTTTCTCCCCATCTCATTCCTCCCCCCACCCCAAGATGGTGTGCATTCTGAATACCCCTTCCCCTAATCTGCCCTCCCTTCTATCTCCCCCCTTCTCTTATCCCCTTCCCTTCTATTTTCCTGGAGGGCAGGATAGATTTCTATACCCCATTGCCTGTATATCTTATTTCCCAGTTGCATGTGAAAATAATTTTTAACATTTGTTTTTAAAACTTTGTGTTCCAAAAAAATCTAGTACTCTTAAAGCTACTCTTGAAGGATATAGTTAGTAGAGTCATAATCATTATTTTTTAATGTAATTTAGAATTATTGTATGTATTTTAAAATTATTATATATATCTTAACATAGTTCAAATATGACATTCTTAGGCAGATTTCAAGTTGCTATGTTGTAATTTCCCTTATCAATGATTGGAAAAGTTTTTTTTCCCCTATCCTCTCTACTTTTTGCTCACTATTATTAGCCAGATTTTCTATACTAGAGACTCTTGTAGCTATGGTAGATAGGAAAACAGGCAAGCAGGCTCTCTGGGGCCACAGCTATTCATATTGAGCTCTTGGGACTCAATTTGAAGGCCAAAGTTCTAAAACATTTTTTATTGTCAGAATGAATGGCTAATGGGAAACTACCAATCAATCTCAATCAATGAGAAAGGAGAAGAGCTCCATCTTGAGTGGTGTCAGCACTTACATCTTCATAAATTTAGGTCTAGAAGTGACTTTAGAGGTTATCTACTATTTTCAATTTTTAGATGAGGAAACTGAGACCTAGAAAGACTAAGTGACTTGCTCACATTTATCCAGATAGTAAATGGCAGGGCTAGAATTCAAACTTGGGTCCTCTGTCTCTAAATTTAGAGCTTTTTCCACTGTATCATACTGTCTCCCTAATGAATTAAAAGGAATTTCAATAGGATATGAGAGGCATCATCATGTATGGAGAGCTGACCACAGAATTAGGAATATCTGAGTTCAAGTCTTACCTCTAACTAGCTGTCTGGACCCAGGCAAGTTGCAACTGCTCTATGCCCAAACTGTTTCATCTCAGAATCCTTTTACACTCTTAAAAATTATTGAGGATTCTCCACCAACAGAACTTTTGTTTATATGGGTTATATCTATTGAGATTTACTGTATTAGAAATTAAAATATCTTAATGTTATTAGGAAAATAGTTGTGACCTTGCAGACCGCCTGAAAGGGTCTCAAGGGTCCCCAGGGGTCCCTGAACCATGTTTTGAGAATTGTTGACAGCTCTCTAAGATTGCAAGTTGCAGAGAAGCTGCTAACCTGCAGTAGCAGAGGGAGTTTCTTCATCTCTGAGTTCCTTATACTGATGACATCACTGGTCCAGTCCCTACTGTTACCCCTATCTCTTCAACAGGGCATAACTAGCAATTACAGGTAAGGTGAACTTGTTAGTCTTTTGGTGGGATGTCTGTTGGACAATAGCAAACTCTATCAAACTGACTTTAGCTGCACACAAAACTGAATCCAAGTAGACCTCAGAAATTCAAGAATGGCAGGCATACTTTGGACACCATTTGCCAGCCCTGTAATTTTTATAGTGATAAGTGTCAGCCCTGGAAACCTCTACTTATATATCTGAATAAATCTGCAGATAGACAAATGGCTATCAACAATGCTTCCATAACAATATGCTCTTTGTTATTAATTGGAAAAAAAACAAGGAAATTAGTCAGCATTCTGTCACTTACTGGGCCTTATGTTTCCCTCACAAAACACTTCAAATGCTCAGAGCTATAGAAGAACCAAGTGGCTTAAAATTCTACAGCAGATGGTTCTATGTATGCACATTTATTTCCTATTTCAATAATTTCCTTTGTGATAGGCACAAACTTAAAAAAAAAACCATGTTCTGTGCAAATAATCATGATTATGATCACCTCCTTCCCCCTGCCCCAAAATAAGTTGTTCCTCACTCTAGCTTTTATACAATGGCAGCTCTTCTCCTTCCTCCCCAGTCCCAGCTTCTAGCACATACCACCATCAATTCTCTGATTGCCAAATAGAACAGATGATTTTGCAATGCATCACTAAAGGTTGCCAAATATTGCCTTTTGCACTTGGAAAAAAACTTGAATCTGAGATATAAACTACAGCATGCTACTTGTTCCCAGGAATCCTACCCTGATCTGTAAGGTATGTGCTGCCCATGTAAGATATGTATATCCATATAGTATGTCTAAATGTATAGACAGATGACTTGAGGGGAGGCATTGAGAGATAGCTTTGAAATCTTGCTCATTCATCTCAAAGCAAGACATTGATTCCTGCCTTGAAAGGAGCAGGAGGAGGGGCCGGAAGGCTGCCCAGTCTGTCCTCCTCTGAAGGAGGGGGGTAGCAGACTAGAATTAGATCTATCTGTCTTCCCAAATATTGCTGATCTAGAGGCATGAACATAGTCACTTCCCTGGCCACTATCTCTTAAGGGGAGAGGGAGATCCAAGCTTACACCCACCAGCCGGGTGGGCGTAAACTGCCAAACACTGGTTAATATAAGAGACTATCAGAAATAGTAAATAGCGAATAAACCCACTTATCCATGCAGATATAGTAAACAGAAACAAGAGAAGTTATACAGGGTAGAATGTACCAGAAAATACACAAGGGTGAATAAACTCTTTCAATGGGAGTAAGATGTGATCTCAATCAACCAAGAGAAAAGTCTGATTTCACCCAAGGGGAAATTCCCCCAAATCTCTAGGGAGGCAACTGGGAAATCAGTGCCATATTGAGAAGCCAAGTTCTTCCAAAGATCTGCAAGACAGTCTTTCTCTTTTTCCTCCATGAAGTCAATTCCCAAGATAGTCTGGAATTACATGTGTGTGTCTCTCGCTAAGAAATCAAGAATGTCTCTCCTTTCCAAAGCCTTGGCACCATCTTCTCCTCTCTCACACTTACTCAGGGTCATGCCAGCATTCTCTTCTCCAATTAGGAAAATCTCAAGCAGAATGCTCTAGGCTTATCTGGAAACCTGAGTTATATAACTTTGACCCAACTAAACTATCAGGCAGAAAACCCATGGGTAATGAGCAAACAAGCAAAGAAGGACTGGTAGCTATGGATAAATGTTTATTTACTGTTGTGCCCAGGATCGATGTAATAGCTTTAAAAGTTCTCCTCAGTAGCTTCATGCCATGGGATTTTCTTGCTCCTCCATATGTATACATTCCCCTTCTTTCCTTTCCATTCCCATTTTTCTCAGTTCAGTTAAGATACACAACTATTCTTCTTCTTCGTTTAATTCTTCTCTGCTCGTGTTTCTGGTTCCCTCCAGCTTTTATTTTTCTTAACCAGGCAGAACACAATTCTAATTTAGAGAGCTCATGAGACAGAGGTAGCTCCGGCTTCTTGCTTTCTTGCTTTCTTGCCTGCCACCTATGCCTTCACAGAAAGCTGACTTGGAGGGGAGAAGGTGTTTGCTGAGTACCTAAGAGTCATTCTTATTGCACTGACAAAGACTTAGGCAAATTAGGCCTATTAGTCATAGCTGATTGCTGGTTTGGGGAATTTGTTCAGTTTTTCTCTCTTTGGTAAATAGGACCAAATGTGAGATCAGATGCTTTTAAACAACATCTTCAGAATCAGGGTCAGAAAACTCCCCTTGTTTATTTGAATATAATATTCTGGCCTAAAGAGAAAATTGCTTTTTCATCATTATCATCATCATCATCATCATTATTATTGTTAATATGAATAATAGCAAGTATTTATATAACATGTTAAAGTCTGCGAAGCAGTTTACAAATATTATCTCATTTTATACTCATAAGAATCCTGGGACGTAAGGTGCTATTGTTATTCTCATTTTATAGATGAGGAAATTCAGGCAGAAAGAGGTTACATGACTTGCCCAGGGTCATACAGCTTAATAAGTATTGCCGGCTGGAACTCAAGCGTTCCTGACACCAGGTCCAACACTCTATCCACTGAAGCACTTACCTGCCTCTAAACAGAAAGAAATTTTGTGACTTTTGTGTAGCAGCCCTCCTTTTGCTTTTCTAGCATTAATCTGGTATTTTCAGATTTGAAAAATATTTTAAGTATGTAATATAGTCTTGAGAGGTAAGTGCTATGATTACCTCCATTTTATAGATGAGGAAACTGAGACTCAGAGAGGTTAAGTGACTTACCCATGGTCACCTAAGACAGGGTTTGAACTTAGGACTTCTAGGTCTAGCATTCTATTCACTACACCACCTAGCTGCCTCAGTTGGACCACTTCTACTCCCACTCACACTGATGGATCTAGTCTCCAGAGTGTGATTATTACTACTCTTCTTGAGGTTCTCGAGGTAAAATTGAGGGGTTTCTAGGTCTGTTGCAATGAGTCCGCACTAGTGTGCTTTTCATTAATTATCAGCCAGACTTAATTAGTTTTTAGAAAAGGTATTAGCTAAGCAGGTATAGCAAGGACAGTTGTTATAGAAACTGTCCCCTTGCATACAGAAAAAGTCCCTGGGGTAGTGGGCTCAACCGTACAGTAAAAATAAATAGTGAGACACTAATAAATAACATTCATGGCTAAACTGTTCCCTTGCATACAAAAAAGATCTCTGGGCATAGTGAGCTCAAACTTGCAGTAAAAATAAATAGTGGGACACTAATAAAGAACACTTGTGGTCAAACAAGTACTCAGCTAGCAAGTCCTGGTTAATGGAAGTTCCTTTTTGGAGGCCTCATGAAGTTCCTTTAGATGTTACTCTCTGCTGGGATCCAAGGATTGGTGCCTTTCTAGCCAGCAATTCCATTTGCCACTGAAGGTATCAATCCCTAAGACTGTTGCTGTCTCCCGGTCTTTCCGTATTCATCTGCAGGTACTTCCTCTGTAATTGGTAACTACCAATATGGTGGCCATTGCTTCCACCTCCAATGGGACTCCTCATGGTTCTGATGGCTCTCCTGAGCTCATACAATTACTTAGGGTCTTCTCTTGGTCAGTTTCCTCTCTGGGCCTTGGCTGGAGTTCTTCCACCACTAGACTGGTTCATTGCCATAATGTGGGATTCCAAAGTGGATTGTTGTTTTATGTATTGTACCACAGAGCATGGCTAATTCTCTTCAACCAATCACAAGATATTTCCTGTGTCATGTCATCTATTTTCATCTAATGTTTCAGCTCCTATGATCTTTTCAAAATGATGATTGTTGGATTCAGTTGGGATGACTGGACATTCTATGATTAATTGAGATGGGAGTGGAACCACAACTTGACATTTAGAAGAGGACAGAGGAAAGGGAAGGGGTTTTTTGGTGGAGGTTTTTTTCTTTTTTTTTTTACTTTTAAAATACAAGATTCCAATTCCTCTTTCACTTAGGGTCTCTATTTAATGCTTGCTGATCTGTGGTCTTCCTCAGAGTAACACATGGTTTGATGGATATCCAGGGAATTCTGTTTCCAGTCACAAAGTGAATTCTTTCCTTTTTCTAAAGCATGAGGGACTGAAGGGCTTGCCATCCCTTTAAGGTAACATCTGTCCTATGAGATGTGAACTATGGTCCTTGAATCTGGTCTGATTTTTGTCTTTATGACTTCTTATTTTGAGAACCAAAACAAACTCATTTCTTCAATTACATAATGATTCTCAACACTTCCCCTACATGAACGTAATAGGCTAGCATAAGGACAAGCTAGGAGATTCACGGCACATTGAATAGTTATTCTCTCTAGTGACACTTTTAGTCTTCCTGGGAATTGTAACCAATTACAACCCCCTCCACACACTTTTGCCATTCTCTTATTTATTGCAGCTACGTCATCTCCAAGCAGCACCTTAACTCATTGCCTGTTTTTTTCTCCTAAGACTTTATTTTCTTGATGATCTTAATTTTTAAAAAATATTTTCTGATTTGGGGGTAAAGAGGAAAAAGAAGAGAGGAGAAAAAAGAAAATGAAAAATGGTCTTTTGAGGGAATAATTGTGTCAGTGGTGAATATGAAGACAATTAACCAAATGTGATCTTTTAAAAAATAAGAATAAAAAGACAGACACAATTGGCTACATAGAGAAAGTAAACTCATGAGCAATTTGTTAGGGTAAAAGGATAGAAACAATTTGTTTCTGAGTCTGAATTTAGTTATCTTACTAGAAGGCTATATTTATTAACAATTCTTCTTTGCACTAGGGCTTTATTGCATTCACCCTGAGTTCTGATAGCTTTGCTCTGAGTGGGGTCAATGAGTATTTAACTCCTAGGGGGCAGTTAACTATCCACACTTCCTAGACAATTTTGGCAGCCCTTGTGAACAGACAAATGGATCTAAGTTGGTTAGAGAATCTATTACTTTAATACCTCAAGGATCTGTGATTCTGCTAGTATGGGTGATCCCCTCCCCAGCATAGATTGGAGCTCATCTATGACTTGGTATATAGTTTTAGAGAGTTGCTATGGCTAAAATATTAATTATCCTATCAGCCTAGTGAAGAGTCATTTCAATTTATCTCAGTTGATTGACAGCAAACATACAATCCCTCACCAGGGTCATACTCACAGCCTTTTCAGACTGGTAGGATGTGCTAGAGCTTGGTCTCCATTGACACAGCCTTTGAGAGCCCAGCTTCATCTCTGTATCAGAGTAGGCCATCAGAATAGGACATTAGTGAATGAGAAGATGTTATGAGGAACATTAATTCATATGGAAGTGGTCATCTAGACATAAGGTGCTAATAGAGGATGACAGTTCTTGTATCATGAAATGAGATCTAGCAGGTTCCTTAGAGATCATCAAGCCTATACAGTGCTTTTAATTGTGTGCTACATTTAGCCCTCCCATGCAATTGACATCACAAAAAAAAAAAACATAGGTAGAGATTGCAAGGCCTGGAATCAGGAAGACCTGAGTTCAAATCCACCCTCCAACACTGACTAGGTCTGTGAACCTGGGCAAGTCATTTAACCCTTATTTGCCTCAGTTTCCTCATCTGTATAATAGGAATAATAATAACGCCTACCTCTCAGAGCTATTGTCATGATCAAATGAAATAATATTTGTAAAGTACTTTGCACAATTCCTGACACATTTCAAGCATTACATCATCATCATCATCATCACCATTATTATTATTATCATTGTTCTTGCTGCCACCTATAGTTTATATTTTTTAGAAAAATCTGATTCCTTTCTTTTACCAGCTTAGACTCAGATCACTGTGACGTCCCCTCACCCTCTTCTCTCTGTCTCGTTTTTGCTTTTCTTTCATAATCTTCCCTCTTTAGATCTCAGACAGTGTGCTCTCTGTCAGACTCTCTCCTTTATCCTTCCTGTCTCAACCAAGTCTGCAACTTGCTTCTTTATATTTCTACTATGATAATCTTTTTATTATTTTTTTTAACTTTAATTTGTTTGGCTCAAGGAAGAATGAAATTCATCAGATCCCTACTCCTTTACTATAAGAAAAAGCTCTTCTTTTTTCTTCTTTCTGGGGAATTTTCTTACCTTTTTGTTTTTTGAACACTCATTTCTGTAAGATAAATGTCTAGTTTTCTCATTGATCCTTAGAGAAGATGAGCATCAAAAGGGTAATAGTATCTTCTCACTCTTTAAAGAGTCAAATGTTTGATCCTTATTTGGTCCACATAGGCTATTCAAACTTGCTAAATTTCTTTTATCTGTTGTCCTTGTTTCTTGAAGACACCATTAAGCTGTAGTTTTTTCAACAGTAATGTAAAAAAGTCATTGATTCTATTAAAGATCCATTTTTCTCCTGTAGCATCATGGTCAATTTTTCAGCCTGAATTGTTCTTGGTGCATGCCATGTTTCTTTACCTTGTAGCATATCATGTTCTAATCTTTTCTTTTTCATAGTTGAATTAAATAGTCCTATTCAAATATGTATTATATTTCTAGTTCTGTCTCCTCTTAGCCACTTGTAATGTTTTTTCTTTCACTTGGGAATTGTAGACCTTGTCAGTCACATTTCTTGGTGAGTTATTATTAGGCTTTCTCTTTAGTGATAGCCTATGATTCTATTTCATTGTACTGTGCCTTCTGTTTTTAATACTTCTAAGCAATTTTCTTTTATGATGTCTATAAATGAAGAATTCAAATATTTTTCTTTTGCCATGTATTTCTGCCAGCCTAATGATTTTAAATTATCTCTCTGTTCTCTGTTTTCCATGCCACTTATCTTTGGTAGCAGATATTCCTTGTGTTCAATTGTTCTTTTGTTTTTTAAACTTTGCTCTAATATTTCTAGGAGTATCATTGGAATTTTGAGTTCCAATTTGCTTTGGCAAAGTTTCTCAGCTTCTTTCTTTAAGACTGTCTATTCTATTCCTTATATATTAGTTCAGTTCTTTTATTAGGTCTTTCTACCACTCCTGAACTTTTTTTTTTTCACTCCTGTGGTTCTTATAACCATTCTATTTACTCTTCTGGAGATGTAGATGTTAGAGAATTACTCTCTTCCTCTAGAGATATATCCTGGGATTCTCTTGCTCCATATTTATTTATTATTCATCACATTAGTAGTTGTTCTTTTTTTGTTTTTGTTTTTGTTTTTGTTTTTTTTTGGTTGCTCATTTCTTCATTCTCTCCACTGGATGTTCACCTCCTGAACTTTCCCCCAATGAGCAGTGGAAGACTTTGGTGGAATTGTTACCAAGAGAAGATACTGCTAGGGAAAAGGTCCTTGGCTACTTGGTCATATCATCTACAATTGGTTTTAAACTTATTTTATTTCATAGCTACTAGATTCCCAGAGTAAAGGTATAGAAGTTGTAGTAGATGCTGAGATAGCCTATGAAGGTCCTTGGTGACTGAGCACCTTGTTCTGTTAGTTCTAAATTATTTAGAGTCTGGAATCATTGAAGCTACTGCCTGATGGTGCCTATTGCACTGATTCTGGGATGGAGGCAGGGAGTTTGGAGCTGATATTTTGACAGCTTTGATGCATTGCAAAAGGTCCTAGATGATTATTCACCCCAGCTGCATTTAGATACAAATGTTTGACTGTGAAGCCAAGAATAGAGAATGGGAGTCTGGCAGAAGGCAGAGTTGATAGTGCAGTCCTTTGCTGTTTTAACTTTGAGGATTAACTTGTAAACATTTCTTTTCTTTCTCCTCTTTTGATTTTTTTCCTTTTACTTCATTTGGAGAATTTTTTTTCCTGTGTTTTCAGATTATTGGAGAGACACCTGTTTTAGTTGAAACTTTGCCTTTGCCATCTTGTTGGAAGGATTTGATAGGACAGCCATTCTACTTTGAGCAGAAGACATTTCAATCTGAACATAAATTAAATGAAAACTTTTGAGAGTCCTAAATCTGGCATGATGGACTAGAAAGAGCACATGGGTTTTGGTGCTAGCTCAGCTACTAATAACTCTTTGACATGGGGCGAGTCATGCAATGTCTCTGAACCTTAGTTTATCATCTACAAAAGAAGAAGTTCAACTAGATGTTCTTAAAAGTCCTTTTAGACTCTCTGGGTTCTGTTTTCTGTTGTTTTGTTTTTTATGATGTTAGCAGTTTGGAAAATATTTCCTTGGCTAGAAAATGTAAAAGAGGATTTAAAAAAATCTAAAACACAACAGCTATGGTCTACACTGAAAAACAACATGGATTCTTATATTTTTGTCCCATCTGGAATTAATTTGGGAGCTATTTTAGTGTATGTGTGTCTTTAAGTATAGAACATATCCATCCATACATAGATACACACATATCTTCATGACATAGACATTCAAGGTAATTCAGTTTCTACTTAAACACTGTTCAGATGATTAAAAGTAAAATTGAAGAATTATAAACCTCTCTTTAAAAAGTTTCAGGTACAATGCCTTATTATGATGATTTGTCTTTTTGGATGTCAATTTTCATGAGTGAAAATCAACTAGTTTCTTCCATAATTGAAATAAGAATATTGTCAAACCACAACATTTAAAAGCTGAGAGTGAATTGCTCCCATTTTTTTCCAACACCTATAATATAATTATAAAAAGAAATCCCTGGGTCATTTTTTTATTCGTCCAGAGAAGAACCTGTTAACCCCAATCTTTAGAGAAGACAAAATTAGTCTCTGATACACTGTGGAACTGGCAAATTTTCTAGTGACTTTTCCTCTTACCTTTAAGGTTTATAGGGTTGTTGTTGGTGGTGGGGTAGAATATCTGACAGTCATTCAAAATTGAAAGGGATTAAGAAGAGTTGACAAGTCTAATCTTTTGAGAAAAATGTCCATTCAAAGGAAAATAAGGGAGATACTATAGTGGTACCTGATCACTTCATTTATTCATCCATAAATAATTTGTTTTCTGTTCATTCATAAAATCTACAAAATAATAAATTGTAAATAGTCTTCTTTATATAAATCAATAACTATTTTTGTACACTCTCTATGCTTTTCATACTGTGGTAGATGATACAGAATAAGTATGATCTTATTTCTGCTCTCAAAGACTTAGTCCTATTAGGAAGGCAAGACTAAAACAAATAAAGCAGTTAGTGAACAGGATAGCAATTAAGTGCTAAATTGTGTGATACAAACTACAAGAGATGTAGTCATTTAAAGTATTGTGAGCTCAGGAAGGACCTAAGTAGTCAAAGAAGTTTTGGTGGAGTAAATGGAACTTGAGATTGGGTAGAATTTGGATAGGCTAAGGAGGGGAAGCAAGAGGTCTGAAGGAAATTAGCTTAACTGGAGACGAATATTTATGTTGAAGAACAGGAGGAGGAGAGGACATGGAAGACTTTCTAGAAAAGGTTGGATAAGGTTCTGGAGGTCACTAAAGACCAAGATGAAGAAGTTTGAGGGAGTCATTATAGGGTTTTTTAGTAGAAAAGTGTCATGATAAAAGTGACGTTTAAAGAACATTTTCCTGGCAGTGATGATATTCAGGATTGATTTACAGCAGAGAAGGACTGTAAAGAGGAATGCTAACAAGGAGACTATTGCGGTAATTTGGCATGAAATGATGAGTTCTTGGGGTATGGTGACATCAGATTTTGGGAAGAAAAAAAGAGTAAAGGACACAAAATACATGGCAGCTAGATGTGATCAATCAATAAGCATTTATTAAACACCTATCATATGCCAGGCACCGATACAAGGACAAAGATGAGGACTCATTCAAAGATGATACCAAGGTTTTGAATTTGGTTGACAGAGAGAAGATTGTACTCCATTTCCTGGCAGGAAATGGAGTTTTAGTTGATCTATTTCTGGTTGGCATCCTTCCTGCCTCCCACAACTTTCATCTTGTTTTAGGTTGCAGAAGTGTGGTAAGTTATTAGAGGCATGTCTAATTCTTTACAAGGAAAAACAATTTTTATTTTTAAAATGTTCGTTGGTTCCTTGCACCTGATTTTTTTGATTGTTGTTGACTTTGCCACTTAGTTATTGTACTGTTAAATATGTAGAGAAAGTTCCCTGGAGCCCATTAAGTGCCACAGGTGGGGATGTATTCAGTCCTTTGGAGAAAACAAAATTACTTGCTTGGAATGTTTGTTCTTTGACTAATAGTCTAGTTACCTTGACCCACCCTCTGTTCCCAAAAGATTGAAGCATTGAGAAGGGGTTGTCATAAGTAGTTTAATTCATACAAGTGACTAATGAAATGCCAGTGAGAGACCTTTACTGATTTCATTAGGGAAGGTTAAAACATTTCTACTCATAATTAGGATCTTCATTACGTTTTTGAATTTTTTTAGTCAGAGTATGAAAATCTCCATTCACATAACAAGTAAGTACATTTTCTGATTTCCATTGGTAATTCATCCCATCCCTGCCATACTGCTTTCTTCTGAGAGGGTAAAAAGAAGATTTAATAATAAGGGTCCTGTTTCCAATTTGCCAAAGTGGAAGGCATGTGACCTCTAGAACAGCATCCCTGATCCTCTTCCCAGTTGGGAAGATACTTCTTATATACATATTATTTTCTATTGTAGTTTTGTGTTAGTTACAATTATAGTTATGAATATACGTGTCACAGTCCCTACTCTATTAGGGTGGAGACATTGTCTTGATTAAGCTTTATAACTCCCCAAGTCCCAGGGGTATCCTGGAGGCCACATGTGTTCCTCTAAGTCCTCTAGTGCAGCCCTTTGACTGAATCCAAACTTCACAAAACAAATCCCCTTAGTAAAAGGATTTGTTCTGTAAAACTTGGACTCAGTCAAAAGGCTGCATCCAATGGCCTAGAAGGCCATATGTGGCCTCAAGGCTGCAGGTTCCCACCCCTGCACCAAGGGCTGAGTACTTACACAGTAGGTGCTTAATATATGTCTATTTAATGAGTGAGGGCATGGCCAGGCCTGTGGTAAAGCATTGAGATGCAATGGAAAGAGTGATGGATTTGGAGTAAGATCTGGTTTAAATACCAGTTCTATTGCTCACTACCTGTAAGTCTCTAAACCTTAGTTTTCTTATCTGTAAAATGTGTGGGCTGAGCCAAGTGGCTTCTAAGATCTCTTCCAGCTCCATGTCTCTGGTCAAAGATATATGACATATTGAGCGTGGTGAGCATTCTTAAAGTACACACACACATTTCTTTTTATTACATTACATTATTCTTTATTACAAAGACCTCAAGTTAGGATACTTTTATCCATTGGATATTGTCCTCTGTGAGCTAGTGAAGCCATACAAATCATCATGACAGCTGTTTATAAATTATCTAGCAACTCCACCAGCGGCTTGTTTTGCTTCCTACAGGGTCCAGCGCGTCATGAAAAAAGTTGTGTGCTGCCCTTCTCACTATATTTAGCCACCTTGGATGGTTCCTTCTACCTGCTGTTTGGGACTCTGGCTGGGAGCCACAGTGGTTGCCCAAGGACAGGGTGCGGTGGCTGTTTTTTTAGGCAGTCTCCTGTGTCAGCTTTTCTCATAGGGGTAGCATTTTGGGGAAAAAAAAAAACAAAACAAAACAACTCAGCTTCATGGCTATAGGGAATGCTGGTTTGAGCACTTGGTGTGGTTTGGTGTGGTTTGAATCATTTTTCCCCCCCACCATGGTTTCTTGCTGAGCCTGTCTTTTGGCCTGAAGTTGCTCTTAAATAGAGTTATATGAAAGGTTGTCTGTTCTCTGTTTGAACCTGTGGCAAACCAGCCTCTGTAACTCCTCCTTTTAAATACCAGTGGAGAATACTAGGTAGCATGGAGTAGTTGACTAGCACCTATATTGCATTTGCTGTAATCACAGCATCTGGGGCCTGGAAGGCAACTGCACAAGTTAGCTAGTTCCCTTTCCCCTCCCCCAGGCTTCAGGCAGCAACACAGAAGCCATCTCAGAAAGGGGATTCTCTTTCTATTTTTCAATAATTCCCAAGAGGGAGATTCCATAACTTCTTTCAGTAACCAGTTCTAGTGTTTAACAACCCAAGTTTTGTCTAAATTATTGAAATAGCTCATGATATAGTTGATCCAATCATTTTGGCTGACTAGAGTCAGCGCACAGTTAATTGAAATGATTATATAAATAGCACTTCATATAGAAGAAAACACTGATTCGATTGTGTTTTAGCCAGGTCCATGATTCCATTCAAACCTAGTCTCTCTGTCAAGAAATGTATCATTTAACTAACCTAAATCTCTTGTACTGCAGTTTTAGCTCACTTCCCATTAATACTCCTAAAGAAGAAATGGGTGAAAAAAAGAGGCAAAACATGACTTAGTGTATAAAAGGCTTTTATAAACATAGACATGGTGGCCTACCTAAGAACTGTGGGCCCAAGGTAAGGATCAAGGGAGTCTATAGTTGGGTATTAGTGGCTGCTGTGGTAGAGTAGAGGGTTACCGTCAAGTTCTGGGAATGAAGTTTTATAAGTAAGGTGCCTTCACAACATCAATTGGCACTGTGTGTCATTGTACTCTGACACCAATTACTCCCCTCCTGGCTTCCATGGGGCCCTGCCCAGGGCCATCTCTAGTACTGAGCCAGCACAAGATGCCTTTTCCCTGCCTCCCAGCTTCTGTCAAATCCTGCTCAGTCTGTCTCCAGTGCTAGGCTTCTCCCTTCCTTTCTTCCTTCTTTCCCCATCCCCTTCCTTTTTTCTTTTCTCTCCTTCCTTCCTTCTTTCCTTCCTTCCTTCCTTCCTTCTTTCCTTCCTTCCCTCCTTCTTTCCTTTCTTCCCATATATATATATATATGTGTATATATACATATATATATGCACTGCAGTGAATCCCACTCCTAATCACACAAGATTTCATAGCAAATGTGAGAGAAAAAAAAGGAAAGGACTAGAATGCAGTATACTAAAAGGCAAAAGAAAAATCCCATAGGAGAACATGGGCCTTTTATTACAACCAATGACTTCCAAGGAATTCCTTTTGAGAAAACTAAACCTGATAGCAATCTTTGAAGTGTAAACAGAAGAGACTGGAAAAATGAAAAGAATAAACTGGTCAAGTGGTTATGTATTCAAAGCAGAAGAAGAGATTATTGCCTCTTTAGAATTTTACCATCTCTAAGGTTAATGAGGAGAAATAGATACAAAATTTGAATCTAGGTATGATCTTTGCAAGTTTTCTGGGCAAAAGGTCAAACTTCAAGGTTGTTTTGATTTGTATTTCTTTTTAGTTAATTAGTAATTCAGAGAATTCTTTTATATGATTGTTAATGGTTTCACTTGTTCTTTTGAGAATATATGTTGATGTCCTTTGACCTTTTATCTATTATGGAGTAGCTGTTGATCTTATATATTTCTCCAAGTTGTCTATATACCAAATACCACTAGATAACAAGCCCTTATCTGAGATATTTAACTTAAAGATTTTTTTTCTTATTCTGTCTCTTCCCTTCTTATCCTACATGTATAAATTTTGTTTGTGCAAAAGCTTTTCAATTTTCTGTAATCATATGATCGATTTTATTTTCTTGTAATTCTTTTCCTTGTTTCATTAAGAATTCTTCTACTCTCCATAGCTAGGAAAGGTATATAGTCACCTTTTCTCCTATTTTTTATATGACCTTCAATAATAGGCCAGATATCCATTTTGAATTTATTGTGTAATGGACTAAAATGTTAGTCCAAGTGTAATTTTTTCTAGGCTGCTTTTTAGTTTTCTCAACAGTTTTTATCAATAAAAAGTTCTCCTTGGCATATTAAAGGAATAAGGAGAGGGCCTCTGAAATATTGGGTACATCCTCTATGAAGAGTTCTAAGAAAACACTAGCAAGAATCACACAGGATGAGTAGACTTAGAGAGCTGTGATGTGTGCAGGTAGAGGAAGAACTCGTATTGATGAAATAGCAAATCTTTCAAAGTGTGGAAGTAAAAATTAAATATTTTATCCTATAATTTTAAAAATATTCTATTTTTAGAAATAAAACTATTATTTTATTTAATGCTAAGTGCCTTAAAACTCAGGTAGTCATGGCTGAGGAAAGTTACGGTGCTGTTCATCTGGCAGTCCTCTTAAATCATAAATGGATTGCCTAGGAAGAGTTAGCTGGTTGATATATTATTAGCCAAATTTAATGAAATGACAAATACTATGTTTTTTGCAGGGATTATTTTGTATCTGTCTGAGAGTCAGAATGGAGTGTAGAAAAAATGCCTGGGAAGGGGGGTTGTGGTATCACAAAGGAATAAAGGAGGATCCCCAACCCCCTCATCTCTTCCTAATTTCCCTACTTTTGTGGAAGGTCCCCAGTGACCCAGGCTAGAAACTCAAATGTTGTTCTCTGCTCCTCCCTCTTCTCTCACTCCCCAAATCCAATCTACCGCAAAAGGTACTCCTAATATCTCTCCTTCTTTCCTCTGACGCTGGCATCACCCTGGTGCAAGCCCTCACCACCTCATGCCTGGACAATTGCAATAGCCTGTGGGTTGCTTTGCCTGCCTCTGGTCCCTTCCCACTCCAATCCATCTTCAACCCAGTCATCAAAGTGATCTTCTAAATCTCAGATCTGACTATGTCACCCCATACCCCATTCAATAAACTCCAGTGGCTCCCTATCTCTATAATCAAATTCTTGTCCCTAGAATCAAATATAAGACCTCTATTTGGCCTTCAAAGCCCCTTATAACCTGCAAGGGGAGGATAGGGATAAGGGTGGAGCAGAGCTTTCTGGTCTTCTTAGGCCTTATTCTCCATCCCCTACACACTGGTCTCCTGGCTGTTTCTGGAATAAGACTTCAGACTCCATCTTCAGACTCCAGGCATTTTCATTGGCTCTAACCCCAGGCTGGGAATTTTTTCCCTTCTCATCTCCACCTCTTGGCTTCCCTGGCTCCCTTCAAGTCCCAGCTAAAATCCCATCTTCTGCAAGAATCCTTTCCTCCATCCCTCTTAATTCTACTGCCTTCTCTCTGTTGATTATTTCCTATTTACCTCATATGTAGCTTCTTTGTATATGATTACTTGGATGTTGTCTCCCCCCCTTGGACTTTGAACTCCTTGAAAGCAGATTCTGTCTTTTTCCTTTTTTTGCATTCCTAGCCATAATGTCTGACACATAGCAGGTGCTTAATAATACTTATTGGCTAATGGGAGATTTGTCTTTGGGAAATCTCATCATGCTTCAAGATTGAATCTACCTAGTACTCATCTCTTATCAGTATCTTCTGCCCCTCTGATTGGACCCTAGGACTGGAAGGCAGGGCCTTGGGCTCCAGGGCCTCTATTTAAAGAGGGGTCTCAGCACAGTTTCTCTCTCCATTTCCTACTAGTTACGTTGCTTATTGACTTCTCTCCAAACCTCCAACATGCCCCTAGGCTGGCTATTTTCTCCCTTCCTCTTTCCCCCATTTTTAGTTTCTTTTTGTGTGTTGTCTCTCCCTATTAGATTGTAAGCTCCTTGAGGGCATGAACTCTCTGTTTTTAATTGTATTTGTATCCCCTGCACTTGGCACAGTGCCTGGTGCATAGTAGGCTTTTAATAAATGTTTATTGACATTTATTGACTGACAATAGAAGAAATGGGAAGGTAACAAAAAATAAACCTTTGTTTCACAATTTTGCTTCAGGCCAGGCATGAGTATAGATCATGAATTCTAGGTCTAGATGAGTCGCCAAGCCTCAGAGCCTTAGCTTCAGTTCTCAAGTTGTAAATTTGTTCCTCCAGAGATAACATCATTGTTAACATGTGTTGCCCAGTAGACTGGCACTGGCTTCAGGTGTGACCTTTATCCAGGTGTTGACCATCCTTTACTCCCTTCCTCCTTTCTCTCTGGTGACGGGTGAAAAACCCACAAAAGCCTCTGTCTGATGGGAAATAATGAAGTTAGCTCTAACAGCCTGGTTAAAACGAGATCCCCAAGGGTTCTTGAGACCCTTTCGGAAACAGCTAGGATTTAGCTCAATCCAGTACTCACATATTTCTCTTTCCTCAGTCTCAACAGCAAACACACACTCAGTAGGCAGTTAAAATTACCTTGTCTACATTCAAGAAACCGTTGTTTAAAAAATAAGTAACCAGTAGGTGACATGTTTAAATGGCCATGAAACCGTTAGTGATTAACCTTGCTGCTTGTTACTGGGACAGTGAACCAAGAAGAAGGGGAGAGAGGAGTAGATTCACCATTGTTGCAATTGTTTCTCCAAGAAGCTGGATTGCAGAAACTCTGTGAGATTCTCTTAGCAATCCAATATGTGAGCCAGGAAAAAAGAAAAGGGTCCAGCTGTTGGGAAGTTTCCAAGTCTCCTGAGAAGGTTCATCGTCCCTTTGACAATACCGTGCTTCTAATGTTGCTATTGTGCCTCTCTTCTCTCCAACTCTTTTCTTGTCCCTCTCCACAGAGACTTTTTTTTTCAAACTCTTATTATACTGAAAACTCTATCTCCCAGACCTAATTCCTTTATTAAGGGCATCCTCTTATTGAGCTTGGAAGAAACACAATTCCCAAGGTCTTTAGCCACTTAGACCTCGGTCCAGCCTTACCAAAAGGCCTGTTACATTTAATGTTTTTAAAGTAAATGTGATTGGGCACAAGGCTGATTGATCAGGTTTTGCTAAATTTGGGGATTGTTGCACAGCAGTAAAAGTTGCTCCTTTCCCTCACTTCTTAAAATAAAATACAATTAGAGTTTTCAGGTAGTCAACATAAAATAGGGCTATTCGAAATCTCAATTCTCAGACAGAATTGAAATGTATCCCACTGTGAAGATGCCACAATTCTTTATTATTTGGTGAAAAAACACAGAAATTTTAATTTTTAACAAATTTTTTTTTAACATTTTCTCTTTATTATTTGGAGACAAAGCACAGAAAACAAAGAAAAATTAGAATGAATGGACTGCTTGAATAGAGACAAACTAACACAATTGGATATTTCATGGCAACTTTTCATAGTCTATCTCCCATCCCTGGAGTCTATATAACTTTTTCACTTTTGCTTTTTCTCAGAATCCCCAGGTTTTTTCAAGGTACATCTCGGTGCCACCACTAACATAAGACCCTTCCTTATTCCTCACTCCACCAGAGAGTAACTTGCAAGTGACCTTGGATTTACTTTGTATCTATTGTTGTTTAGTCCTTTTCAGGACTGTTTGTGACCCCTTTTAGGGTGTGTGTGTGTGTGTGTGTGTGTTTGGCAGATACTGGAGTGGTTTGCCATTTCCTTTGTCCTACTCATTTTACAGATGGGGAAACTGAGGCAAACAGGGTTAAATGACTTGCCCAGGGTCACATAGCTAGTAAGTATCTGAGGTCACATTTAAGCTCAGGTCTTCCTATGTAGGCAGCTAGGTGGTACCACGAATGGGGGTGGGGGGGAAGCCTAGCGTCAGAAGTTCAAATTCTGAATTCAAACCCTCTACCTCTGCCTCAGTTTCCTCATCTGTAAAATGGGAATAATATTAGCACTTACCTCCGAGGGTTGTTGTGAGGATCAAGTGAGATAATAATTGTAAAGTGCCTAGCATAGTACCTGGCATATAGTAAGCACTATATGATAATGTTAGCTATTATTATTACTACTATTATTAGTAATTTCTCTTGATTAAACATAAGCTGCTTGAGGGCAGAGACATTTCATTTCTGTTCTTGTAACAACATAGTGTTTGTTGATTTATTGATTGAAAGAAAGGAACAAGTATTGCTATGAACAGGTCCTTCTAAAGTACAAAGTACTAGTTTGACCTATTTGGCTGCATGACTCTAAATATCTGCAATTCCCATAGCTGGGCCCCTTTGACCACGGCCCCTAAGTTCATCTCTGCTCCAGACTCGAACCAATCCAGTGAGCTTTAAAATAAGGTGCCTAGGAATGCCAAGAAAAAAAAAAGTCATAATAGTTTGTCAGCTCCTTGGGAACAACAATGAAAAGAAATATCGGAACATATAGATAGACTCCTTAAAAAGTATAACAAGAGGAAAATCAAGGATGCTTGTAGAGAGGGTGATCCTATTAATTATGTTGTGTCACTACAAAGGGTTAATTAAGGGTAATGGAGCAGAAGTCCCATGACCCATCAACCTCACTATATCATTAGAAAAGATCACTTTTTGGTCCTACAATAATTGGTTAATTCCTTCCACTTTAAATTTTACCCAGAAATCCCTGACTTCCTAGAATTTGAACAGGTATTCCAGATATCCCACAATTTTTGTTAATGGGTATGTAAAGATGGGAGATAATGTATCTGATCAATCCTATATTTTCTCTGTAAGTTTGTATGTGGTACAATTCTTGCTCTAAAAAATAGACTACAAGTCTATTGGGAATAAAGCAGATTTGGGCAAGGAGGATAAATCTGGATATAAATGTGAGGGAGCTGGTATACATTATACAAGAATGTAGTTTTTATAAAAAAAATTTCTAAATTAAACCATCCAATCTGGTTATTTATATATATGTATATGTATATGTGTGTATATATATATATATATGAATTATATAAAATACTGCCCTAACCAAATTTCATCTTGAAGGAAGACAAAATAAAATGCAGATAGATTTAAGTATTTGTATAGCTTAACCTAACTTAAATAAGTGGCAGGTTCTGAGTTTGAAACTATGTCTATCAACTTTCCTGTGCTATCTACAAAACACCAAATTTATCAACCACATTTAAATATGATATTGTTAGACTAGATGATCTCTAAAATTTCTTCCATTTGTAAGATTCTATAATTGCTAAGACTACTATAAAATGCGACAGGGTTTAAAATAGTGATATAAAACCATCCTTCCCTAAATGAGCTATTTTTTAAATTAATAAGGAAGCTTTCTTACATTTTGATATTTTTGCATTCTGAAGATGGCTGTGTTCAAATTATATTTGAGAATTTTATGCTGGATGCAAAGAGAAAATGCTCCAGTAGTACCCTCTTTCCCTCAAACCAGACATGTAGGCTTCCTGAAAGCTACCTCAGCTTCAAGAGATATTGTGGGGCAGCCTCCACTCAAAATCATAGCTCATGAACTCCTACTTCTGTGCTCCTTTTGCTAGGCAACCAGAGGATATGTTAGTTCACAGCAAAAGATATTTACTTTATTGCAAATATTAATAGTCTTTCCTTTCTACCAGTATGGTCTTGGTGACCATCTCTACTGAGCTGCTCTCTGCTGGTATCTAAGCTGCTGAGCTGCTTTCTTTTGCTCTTTCCAAAAATTTCTGCTAAATAGTAACTACTGTTTTCTCTGTTGCCATCTTCTGGTCTCCCACTCTTTCATTTCATACCTGCAGAATCTTTTTTGTTTTTTAATCCTTTTGGTGATTTCAGACCCTGCCCAGCTAGCTGGAAAAGCTCTTAGATAAAGTGTGACTTTCTGTACTCCTCTGTTGCCACACAGACTTTTCTGGTCTAAAAGCTTTAAAATAGAGGCAGACAGTCCCTTTAACCTCTGTTATTCTCCTGATTGTTAGCCTGGATTTCTGCAAATCATCCTGAGATAATTAACAAAACTACAAAGAATCTGAATGTAACTGAGGTGAGGCAATTCCTTTCATCATGGCCCTGATCAATGAAAATCACTCAGGAAATAATAAATATGTAAATAAATAAATAAATAATACATGAACAGTATCATAAATATGAATAAATTAAAATATAAAACATTTATTATATACCATATCCAATATGATATATTATACAATATAATTTATTAGTATAAGTAATATAATATATAAAATTATAATAATATGATACTATAACTTCATAATATATAAATAATAAATAAATAAAAGAAGATGGATGGAAATAATGTAACCAGTTACTTCCTCCTAACAACCAAATCACTGTGCTCCCCTCACTTGGGAATATGTTCCCAGCTGACATGGTCAGGGAGAATTTTGTTAAACCGTAAGATCTCTCCAATAGTATGTTCATAGTTTAGAGACAAAGTAAATAGTAGTCTTTTCCTAGACTGTTTAACATTTTGTTGATCCAAAGATACCACATACATAAAGAATTAAAATAAGCCTTGTGTAATTGATTCTAAATGATTCTTGATTGTTAGCCCTAGAGAGACTAAGGCCTGCATTCAAAATCATGTAATGAGGTAATCTCTGATCTATTGGATAGAAACACTTCCTGTGGAGCTGGGCATTCACATTGGCCCTTTCTGCATCCTGACTCCTTGCTAAAGGATTATTATTTGGGGGCATCTATGACCATATGATGAACCCCCACCCAAACTGGGCAAATTTGAGGATATAGGGAAAAACCGTCACTAACCATCCAGTTCCAAGTGCAGGAGAGGTGACCTTGACAGGAGCATGTCATTCTACCAGAGGTGGGGAACTTGCAGTGCTGAGGCCACATGTAGCCCTCTAGGTCCTCAAGTGTGGCCCAAACAGTCAAAGGCCATAGGTTCCCCACCCCTGTGAATCTAGACCTTAGTTTCCACAACTGTAAAATGAGGGGTTAGACTATATGTCCTCTGAAGCTTCTTTGAACCCTGGATCTATAAGTCTAATAGACTGATAGTATGTTTTCTGGAAAGAAGCTATACTGGGTAAGAAAAGGGTTAGAATGCCAAACAGCAGCCAAAACCAGAGGGAAGAGTATAGGGGGCATCTGCCTGAGACCGTGGGGGAGGGATCAACCTGCCAAAAATACTAGAAATCATGAATTATGTGAGTATCTAATCAGACAACATTTATACTTTTTCTTGGATATGAATTAATTTCTCCAAGAGCCTATTTATTTATCATTGACTCAAATATTCCCAGCTGACATTAGAATGCTATGTAAATCAAACTTGGAAGCTTCTAAATATTAAAAATTAAAGTAAATATTTTAAACTCAACATGTCCAAAACTGAATTCATTTATCTTTCCCCCTAAACCCTTCCTGCCCTTTTAAACTTCTCTATTATTGTGGAGGACAGCACCATTTTCACAATCAGGCTCACAACCTAGGAGTCGCCCTCCTCCTATCTCTCACCATCCCCTTACCGCCCCCCACATCTAATCTGTTGCCAAGGCTTGCTCATTTTACCCTCACAGCATCTCAAACATACTCCCTTCTCGCCTCTCATGCTGCTGCTAACTCCGGTATGGGCCCTCATCAGCTCAGGCCTGACTATTGCAACAGTTTGCTGGGTAGTCAACCTGCCACAGTCTCACCCCACTCCAGTTCCATATCTATTTAGCCACCAAAATTAATTTTCCTAAATCGTTGGTCTGACCACATCAACCTGCCCTCTCCCTCCCCAATTGATAAATTCCAGGGGCTTCCTATGACCTTCAGAATCAAATACAAAATCCTCTGGCATTCAAAGCCCTTCATAAAAGCCTTTCCCCCACCCCCACACTCCCCTTTCCAGTCTTCTCATACTTTACTTACTCTTTGATCCAGTGACACTGGCCTCCTTGCTTTTCTTCACCTCTCTGGGCTCTGGACATTTTTTCTGACTGTCCTCCCTTGCCTGGGATGCTATTCCTCTTCATTTCTGCCTCCTGGCTTTCCTGACTTCCTTCAGATAGCAACTAAAATCCCACCTTCTACAGGAAGCCTTTTCTAATCCCTCTTAATTCTAGTACCTTCCCTCTGTTAATTATTTCTTACTTATTCTTTTGAGAAGGCAAATTAGGCCATCTTTGGCGTCAATTCTTACCTAGCCTTTAATCTCTGAATGAGTGTTGCCTCAGACAAACTGAGACCTGGGAAAGACAGCTTAAAAAAGTCAAAGTCTCCCACTGCATCTGGGGTCATCTGCAGTCATCCTGACCAGTGTCTTGCCATTGGACTCTGATGTCCCTGGAGGACAGAGTGAGGCTGATGACTTTGCATGGCCCTCCCTCACTTAAATCCAACATTTGGGAGTCAAGACATCACAATCCTAATGTCATTGGTCCCCATCGAGAATGAAGGATGAACAACAGTTTATTCTGTATATGGTGACTTTGCACATATTTGCTTGTTGTCTGCTACATTAGATTGTGAGCTCCTCAAAGGCAGAGGCTGTCTTTTTCCTTTCTTTGTATCCCCAGCACTTGCGAATAGTGTCTGGCATATAGTAGATGCTTAATAAATGCTTGTTAACTGACTCTTTGGAGACTAGTAACTCCCAATTAGTCCTTTAACTTCTGTGATTTGCATTTAGTAAAATGATTGGCCATAGAATCAGGATATAATTTAAAATACATACTTGTATTATCCTAATTTTTAGAAATAAAAAATGAAATATATGATTATCCATCTTTATTGACATCCATCTATCTGTCTATATATCTAACTATATATCTACCTGTCTGTCTATCTAGTATTCTTTGGACTGAACCAAGGATATAGGGAACCCTTGATGAGAATATTCCTTCTTCCAGTGCATCAAATGCTCTGAAATTTATAATCTTAGAGCCTGGGGAACGTAGTGATTAAGTTATTTGCTCAGGCTCTGTGACCAGTGTGTATTAGAGGTGAAACTCAAACCAGGTTATACCTATGCAGCAAGAGGATTGGTTGATCAGGGAACCATGATCAGTTGAATACAGCAACCTACTTCTTATAATTTCCTAGATAGGAGCAGCAAGTAACAGGGACAATAACTTGCAACTCTTTCAGACCTTGAAGTGGTTTTTTTTGTAAGGTACCATCTATACTTTTGACTTTTTGTTTGTTTTACTCCTTTAGGAGGTGTGAAGGAGTTACTTAATCACTTTGACAGGCCACTGGATGAAGGCAGTTGACATGACAGGAAATGTCTAGTGGTGTCTTCAGAGGATCAGCTGTGTCCCATGGGTCTTTAGTAAAAAAGCAAACAAACAAAAACCCAAGCCAACCAGCACTGAGGGGTATGAACTCTGACAGTCACGGAGGAAGCACTTAGCCCCTGAGTTTGCTCTTCCCCTTTTTGCATTTACCTCTTGGAAAGTGCAACAAGGGGGTGAGATACTCCACTTTTAGTAATGGCACCTTGCAGCAGAAAGAGCAGCTCACACCTTTGATGCTGCAGAGTTGCAGGGCCACTGATCCTCTTGAATAGCTCCTGCTTATTTTGGTCTTAAATTCTCTGTTGGATGTTGCTTTACTGACAGGTTATAGTTACTACTGACTCCAGCTTTAAGTTCAGGCAACATGGTTCTAGATTCAGCTACTGCTATGCACTTGTAGAAACACCTGGAGTCAACACCCTAGGACCAGAAGGAATCTTGATTCTGCAGCCTGCTATATCCAGAGTGGTATCTTATCTCTGGCTGCCAGGCTCTCACCTCTTCTTGCCAACTCACTGGACTCACAGTAGGACTCTCTAGCATTCTTAGCCTCATTTCTTTGAAACCCAGTCTCTTCCATTTGTCTACAGCAGTGGCAAACCTATGTGATTGTTGCAAGAAGCCATTGCCAAGGAAGAAGGAAGAGAAGAAAGGAATTCTCTTTCTCTCTCTCTTTGTGTGTGTATGTGTGTGTGTGTATGTGTGTGTGTGTGTGTGTATGTGTCTGTCTGTCTGTCTCTCTCTCTGTCTGTCTCTGTCTCTCTGTCTCTCTCCTTTCTCCTTTCCTTACCTCCACAGGGAATTCTCCAAGAGGTGAAAGTAAAAATTGGGGGAGCTGAGTTCTTCTTCCAGCTTTCTTCTTGACTGCCAGATTTGACTCCCTTCAGAGCTAACTGGCTTGCCTTTTGTATAGACCCAAGGGGCATGGCTGATCCTGAGAGGATCACTAGATCACTAGTCAATCACCAGATCAGGGGTTCTTAATCTGAGGGTCCAATGATTCTCAGGGGGTATACAGATTTCAGGGGATCTGTGAAGGTGGATGGGAACAAAAATTATATCTTTATTTTCAAAATTCTTTGATTTCCTTTATAATTCTATGTATTTTATTTTATGCTTTTAAAAACATTATTCTGAGTAGTCCATAGGCTTCCCATGGGGTCTATT
Organism: Vombatus ursinus; assembly: GCF_900497805.2. Taxonomy (NCBI): domain Eukaryota; kingdom Metazoa; phylum Chordata; class Mammalia; order Diprotodontia; family Vombatidae; genus Vombatus; species Vombatus ursinus. The sequence continues at coordinate 1,848,332 of NW_020954606.1, read as the reverse complement.
ACACACAACAGGTTAAGAATCTCTGCTCTAAATGTTTCCTATGTGGTGTCTACTGCCTTTATTCAGTAGCTAAGGCCTTATAATTCTCCCAAGTTGATTAAGGAACTTGATGTCTCCTAAAGGAAACATTTGTTTATACTCTCTTAAAACAGTACTAGCTAATCAAGGAGGCAGCTCACCTTTTGCAAGGTGTAAATGGTCCGCTTCAAAGTCTGAAACATTACATCTCATTGTCTGTGTCACTTAATCCTTACACCCTATAAACATAAATGATGAGGACCTAGATCAGATGCTCTTAGAGCGGGAGAGCAAGAGCAGTCCCATGGCTAACTTCATTAAGAAGAATAAGGCCAAGAAGAACAAGAATAAGAAGAAAAGCCTCTCTGTAATGGCCCTTGACCTCCCCTCAACAGATTTAATGTTTGGCATGGGTATCACTGCCTGGACAGGCCCAATGACTTTGAGGAAAAGCTTTTTGCTAGAGCTGTTAAAGAACTTGCCTTTAAATGGAGCATTGAGAATATGTAACTCTTGTTCTAATGGTGGTCACTGGACAGATAAGACATCAAGGCAGGACCAGGGCTAATAGTTTACACAGACCAGCCATTCATAGTTGCCACCAATGACCCTGGGAGGGAGCTTAGGTTTTGATATCTGGTCTGGGGGTACCATGACCCAGAGAAATGTCCATATTCTTCAGCTGTTCACATAACTGCTTCCTCTGTTTTTTTGGGTGACACATGCACCACCAAAGAGCATCGAGGTACCCCAGAGCTCATTCTTAATTGGGCTTTCTCTTTTATTTCTCAAAAATATACATCTTTTTTTCTAAAGAAAAAAAAATGCCAGAAAGGGGCAAAACCTGACACCATATTGTCTCTGTTATTGCCCCATACATCTTGTAATTTTATCAAGTGGGTTGGGAGGATGGAACCATCTATCTATCTATCTATCTATCTATCTATCTATCTATCTACTATCCATTTATCTATCTAATCTCTCTACCAGAACTTTTACCCTAGTTAAGGGGTTTCTTTTTATTTTCTCTGTATTTGCCAAGTGACCCTTCACCACCTCCCCATTTCTGCATGCAAAAAAAGAAGCACAAAACCAAAAACTTCTGTGCTTCCTCGATTTGGTTTGTTTAAGAAATCTTTCTTTGCTTTCTGTCAAACTAGTCTATGGCAGAAAGTGAAGAAGAATTAAGAAGCCTCTTGATGAGGGTGAAAGAGGAGAATGTAAAAACTGGCTTGAAGCTTAACATCAAAAAAACTAAGATCTCGATAGCTGGTCCCATCACTTCCTGGCAAATAAAGGGAGAAGAAATGGAAACGGTATCAGATTTTATATTCTTAAGTTTAAAGATCTGTGACTACAGCCACAAAATTAAAAGGCACTTGCTCCTTGGAAAGAAAATTATCACAAATCTGGACAGCATACTAAAAAGCAGAGACATCACCTTGCCAATCAAGGTCCACATGGTCAAAGCTATGGTTTTTCAAGTAGCAATGTATGACTGGGAGAGTTGGACTATAAGGAAAGCTTTCAGATTGTGGTTTCGAGAGTCCCTTGGACAGCAAGGAAATCAAATCAGTCAATCCTTAAAGAAACTAATTCAGACTATTCACTGGAAGGTCAACTACTGAATCTGAAGCTTAAATACTTTGGCCACATAATGAGAAGAAGGGACTCATTGGAAAGGAGTCTGATGTTGGGAAAGATTGAAGGCAAAAGGAAAAGGGGATGACAGAGGATGAGATGGATAGATAGTATCATGGAAACATCGAACATGAATTTGGACAGATTTCAAGAGATAGTGGAGAATAATAGAGAATACTTCAAGAAGATAGTGAAGGGCCTGGTGTGCTACAGTCCATAGGGTCATGAAAAGTCAGACTCAACTGAAGAAATGAACAACAAACATGTTTTACTAGCAGTTGCTAAAGAGAGCATAGATTTTCTTCTATGTATTGTACTAATGAATATCTTATATCAATCAATGAACCAATCAATATGCATTTAAATGCTGGCTATGTGCCAGGCACTGTATACTGTTTGTAAGATTTTTATCAGAACAGGGAATATATGAGAATAGGGAAACACACACATGTATATATCCATCCATACATAATATATTTCTTTATACTCTGGTCCTTGTTTAAAATAATGCCCCAGTGGATGGTTTCTTCTTTATCTTCTTCATCTTGAATTCCTGACTGACCTATTTTCTCTCTGTTCCTATTGTTGGCAAAAGCTTTGGGCTCATAGGTAAAGCACCGATCTGAAAAAACTTCCCTTACATCCAGAGCCTGAAGGCAGAAAATAATATCTTTTTACAGATCTGGGATCATGGTCTGCTATTAAACTTAAAATTTAATATTAGCTTCTGTCCCCATGAGCCACATGGTACAGATGCTGGAAGAAGGGAAAATTAATAGGAACCACATAATTCATGTGAGGAGGAAAGGTCTTTGTATGTAAGGAAAGGTCAAAGCCCCATCTTTGGGGTCTTTCGGGATCAGCATTCCCATCATGAGTACTTGTAGGGATCATGAGCAGGCCCAAAGCCAGAGATTCCCTCCAGGCCTGGAGGGACATGTCACAAACAGGAAGCTCTCTCAGACTCTCTACCAGTCATGTTTTTGCCTATCTAGGGCCAAGTGGCAGCTGCCTGACCATTAACATTTCATTCCAATAAATTAAGCTTTGGACACACAAGTTCTTTTGCATGGGTTATCTTTTATTTTCTAGTATGGCCATTGACTTACTGCAAAAGGTGCTCATTTAGAGAGCATTTGCTGCTAAGTGATGGGGAAGACAAATGTCCCAAAATCTTAATTGAAAGGTATAGCCTGAGTTGCTACTTACAGCTCAAGCTAGTATTGCCTTCCAGACGTTTTGCCAAGCTTTGTGAGTTTTTTGAGGTGATTGCTTAGGTTTTATTTTATTTTTTTTTGCACCTATTTGCAGGCAGCACAAGAATCTGGATTTCACAGTACAGATGGTCCTCTCAATCTTTCAGACCTGTCTGGAACTGGGACAGAACAGATTTCTCATGGGAGAATTCCAGCCTGATTTCCATATTCATAGCTCACTCTTTACTTGCTAGAACTCCTAACTAGTCTCTAGTTAAGCTAGCCTGAAACTGAAGGACAACCAAACATTCTCTGAACCTCAGTCTTTTAAAATTGTTAATTATTAGTGCTCAGTACCTAGAACTGTGGCAGAAAAAACTTTCTAAGGGTGAGTTTGTTATTATTATAAAAGCAACTGAAGAGTATTTGACCTTGTAGATGTTTACACAAGTTGAATCTCTGAACTGTTCATGTTAAAGAGGTCCAAGGTCTAATACAGATTTAGACATTGACTCCCTTTGTGGGGAAAATAATTTAACCCACTTTCAGCTTCTCTTTTCTCATTTTTAAAGTGACCTTCTATGGATTAATAGGCTAATATTTGCAAAATACTTTAAAGATGAAAAAAACCCACAAACTGTGGCAGTGTAATTCTTGTTTATTTTCATGGAAATGGTTTGCCTTTTACTATAACTAAGTAGGTAAGCTATGTGTCAATTTTGCATTGTGAAAGAGCATAAAACTACAGATTTTCAGCTACGGGATAGAAAATGCAAAACTTACACCACATAAATAAAGACTCTTTTGTAATGGAAATAAAAAATTAAGAGAAAGCATAATTGAATGAATGAGATCACATAAAAAGCCTTTTAAAAATATTTGTATACATTTCTAATGACTTCTCTGAGCTGGTATCTCTAAAGTAATCTTCTTAAAGTAATTACTTTCAGGAGTGCATGCAAATATTTCTTTTGTCCTTTGTGTACTCAGGTAAGGAGTAGTATTCCTGCTCTGTATAAAGTTGGCTAAAAGAAACTGTTTCATGGACCTGAAGGTCCTATCCAGAAAAGCTTTCCATGATTTGGTTCCTCCAGTCAGTAATGGTGTTTCCTCACCAGAATTCTCAGTGCTTTGTTTTTATACCTTTCTATAATAAAATATTGTATATCGTAGTAATCAGTATTGGGCGTCTTATCCTCTTACTCAATTGTAAACTCCATGAGGGCAGGTTCAGTGTCATATACAAACTTTATATTTTTAACTGTACCTAGCAGTAGGCACATAATATTTGTTAAAGGAGGAGTTAATTGTAGTTCTTTGAGGCACAACATTTTTTTTCCGCACTAAGGGTTTTTTGGGTTTTTTTTTGGGCTTCAGACAGTGCCAGCCACAGCTTGTCTCCATCTCCCTGTCTTTATTTGAAGTAGTTTTCCAGTCTCTTCACAGATTTCAGCAGAATCTACTCCACTATTGGGCACTCAGGGATATTTACACATTTTCACATGTCAACTAGCTTTAAAAGCATTTACCAGTTTAGCTTAAATTGGTGTCACTAGCAAGTTCTTATTAATCATTCATCCCTTTACCTACAGACTTCAACATAACAGTGCTTAGAGAGAAATTGCGCTGAGGGTGGTAGTGTTGGAAACTGTTAAGTAGGACCCAAGAGATCTGCTGAGCCAGAGTTCCCTCTCATGTGGGGTTTCCACTTCCTGAAGAGGCCCAGGGCCTACAAGTATGACTCTTCTGTGTCTTCTCATTCTCTTTTTCCATGGTTGTTTTCTATCAGATGGAAAAGAGAGAGGACTAAAAAAAATGAATGGGCTCCCAAATCACACTGATTTCATGAAAGAAGGAAGTACAGTTATCCCTTCTACGTCCTGGGGTCAGGGGCATGGCACCCTTCGATCTGGAAAATCTATGGAAAAATTTTTGGCCTTCCCTTTGTGCCAGAGAAGAAGTCTGAATTATCATGGCATTAAAAGATAAAACATGTTGATATTATACAATACTATACACATATTTTATGCGTTTCTAAGTTTCTAATTTTTTTCTGTGTCAGCTGCTGGCCTTTCACAAAACTCCCCCAAAATTCCCATTTAATTTCTTAAGCTGACCTGTGATAGATCTCTTTTTTTTTTTTTGACAGGTAATAAAACGAGGTGGTTTATTAGTCATGGGAGGGGAAGAACATTCAGATCATGGAAAAGATATTTAACAATGACACAGTCTTGGTTCAGTTAAACATAGCTTCCCTGCCTTAGTGTTGCCCATGGTGGTCTACCCATCAAACCTAAGCAACCAGCTAGAGCTCCTTGTCCCCTGGCCCTGCTGTACTCAGGAAACCAAGACACTGACTCAAGACCATAGTGCCCAGTGCTAATCAAATTTATTCTTTTGTGATACATAGAAACTATGATGGGGAAAGTTGTGACGTAGAAGGGATAACTGCATAACTTTCACATGACTTATGAAGTTTTATAACCAGGGCAAGTAGTTATTTTTTATTTTTATGACGGATGAATAACAAAGAATTATCTGATTCAATTTTATCTTCTTTGTAGAGATAGAGATGGATTAAGATACATTAGATTATATATTATATATGTTAGATAATGTATTAGCTATATACAAATATATGTATAATATAATATATATAATATAAATACAATATAATATATATATTAGATAATATATTTTAGCTATATACACATATATACAATACAAATACAATATAATACAAGTATATATTAGATAATACATAAGATTAAGATACATAAGATACATTAAATATGTAACTTGAAAGTCTGATTTATTTTAAAATTTAAACATCTAGTTAAGGCAATGAGATATAGTAGATAGAGCTGTTCTCATTCAGTGGTGTCTGACTCTTCATGACCCTTTTTGGGGTTTTCTTGGCAGAGATATTAGAGTGGTTTGCCGTTTTCTTCTCCAGTTTATTTTTACAGATGAGGAAACTGAGGCAAACAGGGTTAAGTGACTTGCCCAGGGTCACATAGCTAATAAGTGTCTGGGGCTAGATTTGAACTCAGGTTCTTTTGAGTCCAGGGCTGATGCTCTATCCATTGTGCCAAGAGAGTTGACTTCAAATCTGTGAAGACCTGTATCTAAGATCTGCCCCTGACACATATTAGCTGTGTGACTCTGGGCAAATTATTTAACTTCTCAGTGCTTCAGGAAACTCTAGAAAAATAAGTTATAGAGAAAGTGTTAAAATGAAAGGAGTTTTCTTGCCTGAGAGTTCCATATACTTAAGAAATTATAGCTCATTTCCTATTCCATCTTATTATTAAACATATGTTTAATTTGATAAGGAAGGAGTGATGATAATTCCTTTATGAAGCATGTCAAGCTTTATAAAGTACTTTCCTCAACACCTCTGTGCAGGCTCCCTGTGCCTTTAATAAAACAAATTAATTGCTAACGTAATGAAGGGGCTACATCAGTGACATACACACCTATAAACAGAAAAGAAAAAAAGAGTTAATTGCTAGAGACTAGGACTTTGTTTCCAGCCACAGTTCTTAAAATGAGAATTCTAAGTCAGCCTTATTAGGGCCTCTTTCGTCTATGTTCCCATGCGTTTGCTTAATCCTGACAAAAGAGGCCCTAATAGGGTGAAAAAATAGTAGGAAAAAATCCCTGGCTTTGGAGTCAGAGGGTTTGTGCGCAGATCCTGCTTCTGACATACCTGTGTGACCTGAAGCAAATCCCTTAACCTCTTTGAGCCTCAGTTTTCTTATCTCTAAAAAAAGGAGGGGGTTGGAGTTGATGACCTCTAAAGTTCCTTCCAGCCGTCTTCTGTCCTCTGACATTGACATCCACCGGGCACTAGCTCTCATCACATCATGCCTGGACTACTGAAATAGTCTCACTCTCCATAACATAAATCTCTCCCTTCTCCAATCCATCTTCCACTGGGCTGGCAAACTGGTCTTCCTAAAGTGCAGGTCTGATCATGTCATCCTCTCCCTGTCAATAAATTCTAGTGACTCCCAATCACCTCTGGGATCAGATATAAAATCTTCTGTGTGTCATTCAAAACCTTTCACTTAATTCTGTCTACCTGAGTCTTCAAATATAAAATGGGGATAATAACAACATCTACCTCACAGGGTTGTTGTTGATAACATTTGTGAATCAGTTGGCACAGTGCCTGGCACATAGTAAATGCTTAATAAACGCTTGTTACATTCCCCTTCATTCCCCTGCACTGCCTAGCCTTTGCAGTCCTCTAGAACGAGGGACTGCATCCCTCGGCTTCAGGCGTTTTCACTGTCTCCGTCCTCATCTCCACCTTCTGGCTTCTCTGCTTCCTTCAAGTCCCAGCTGAAATCTCACCTTCTACATGAAGTTCTTCTTGATCCAATGCTTCCCATCGGTTAATTACTTCTGATTTATCCTGTCTATAGTTTGTGAGCAGCTGGGTGGTACAGTGGATAGAGCACTGGGCTTGGAATCAGGAAGACTCATCTTCCTGAGTGCAGATCTGGCCTCAGACATTTACTAACTGCATGACCCTGGGTAGGTCACTCAATCCTGTTTGCCTCAGTTTACTCATCTGTAAAAGGAGAACAAAATGGCAAACCACTCCAGTATCTTTGCCAAGAAAATCCCAAATGGGGACACAAAGAGTTGGACACAACTGAACAGCATAGCTTGTTTGCACATAGTTGTTTTCATATTGTCTCCCCCCATTAGACCGAGTTCCTCAAGAGCTTTTTTTGTGTCCCCAGTGCTTATAAAACACAGTGCTGGGCATATAATGGGTGCTTATTGACTGGCTAAATCTACAAATTGTAGTAGCTGGTTCTGACTGGCTAATAATAACTAATTTTTCAATGACTATAGACAAAGATTAAGTGTGAAATAACCAGAGAGGAAATACTCCACCCAGTATTTGGGTTCAGAATCATCTTGACTTTTTGTTGTTGTTATTGTTATTTTTTTTTTAAATTGCAGAATCAGAACAGGAAGACATGCTTAAAGAAACACTCAGATTAGTTTCAATGTTTCTTCATGGTTTTACATAGTCAGCATTTGAAAGTAAGCTTTTCATGTTGAATGAGGCCAAAAAAAAAGGAACAAAAATAACCCCAAACACAACTACAATTGATCATTCTAGTGTGTAGATTTCATTATCAAGTTCAACTGAAGTGTAAGTAAAATGGGGTCATGTAGTTATTTCTCTCAGACAAAAGGGACATCAGGATGGGAAAGGGCACCTGTACTTCTTCTGCAGTTTACAGGAGATATCTTGGTGGTGGATGGATTGTTAATTTTATATTTCTAAAGACATTCCTTTTAAGAAAAGAAAAAACCTACCAGAAATGAATACATTTCTTTATACTGAAAAATCTTTTAATACCTCCAAAAAGATTCCACGATGTGGTTGTGGTATTCTGACTAAACCCACAAAATAAACACAATCACTGTCCAAAAATAAGAAGAAAATTAGTTCCTTCTTTCAGACAGAATCTATCCTTTTTTTCCCCTTTTGCAATTAAATCTCTTAATTATTTCTTTATACCCTAAAATTGTGGCCTTTTAGTCTGGCCAGGCTCCAAGTGGTATTAATTATAATTTATAACTCTAAGCTCATTTAGGGATTAAATGAAACATTCTTCCATCATTACTAAATGCTCTCAAACAATAGTCCTTTCAAAATCTCATTGAACACTTTCAATTTGTTCAGAAAAATCACAGAGGCAGAAATTAAAATTTTGAAGAGCCATCATTTTAGTTCCAAACCAAGTGCCAATATGGATTTTTCTTAGCAAAACTAGAGAGAAATTTTTAAGGAAAACTTTAGATTACTGGAACTAAACAGCACGGGAGCTCAAAAGGGTAGAAGCAATTCAGATTTGAGAAAATCTTTTTTTTTTAACAGCAAGAACTATCCCAAAGTGGAATAGTCTGTCCCTGGAGTTAATGGGTTTGCTATCATTGAGCTTCTTTACACAAAGGTTGGTATACTGTTGGTTTGTTGCAAAGGAAATTCTGTTTCAAGGGATAGGTTGGACTAGATGGCTTCTGTGTATCATTGTAACAACAAAACAGAGCTTCGAAGTCATATTGGCAAATGTATTCTTTGTATGAAGTCTGACCCACTTTCATGCTTACCTCTTTGCACTCTTTCCTCACCTTAGACCAGGCTTGCCAGTGTTTTCCTTTGCATCCTGCATTGCTGATCCATATTTGACCTTGGAAATGCTGCTTTCCTCTGACTTGCTCGCCACGTGGAAAATAACCAACTCTGGGTCTTGTAAAACTCTGCTTTTAGACTCTTACTCCAAATGGCTTGACTGTGATAGATAGATAGATACATAGAGCATTTATTAAATGCTTACTATATTCCAGATATTCTAGTAAGCATTGGTGGATATAAATAAAAGCAAACAAGATAATTCCTACTCTCAAGAACTTATATTCTTTTTTTTGTCTGCCTCACCTTGCCTCACCTTTTCTTTCTTTCTTCTCTCTTTCCCTCCTTCCTTCTCTTCCTTCCTCCCTCCCTTCTTTCCTTCTTTCTTTCCTTCCTTCCTTCCTATCTGTCTCTCTATTTCTATCTTTCTTTCCTACGGCTACTTGTTTTGCCCAGGCTGCAAGAGCAGTGGCCGCTAATGGACCTACTCTCAATACCAATTGGCATGTACACTTTAACCTGCTTCATTTTTATAACCTGGGCCAGTTCACCACTCCTTGGGCAGCCTGGCAGCCCTCTGTTCCAAGATGAACATCATATTGGTGCTGGACTTGGTATGGACCAAAGTGTCATTAGCCATACTCAGTACTCCTAGACTCAAGCAATCCACCAAATTCAGCCTCCCCAGCAGCAGGGACAATAATGCCATCATGCCAGGTGAGGAACTTAGATTCTGATGACGACAGACTATACACAAAGAGGAATTAGAAATGGGGGAGAGGAAGAATAATGCAGCAGGTAAGGAGGAGTCTGGATAATGAGTCCAGGTATAAGTGAGGTGAAGCATGGCTGAGACCCTTCCTTCAATGTGGTTCTGGGTAGGAAGTCACCAATTAGGAGAGGAAGGCCTCAGGGCAGAGGTTTCTCATGGCAGAAATGCCACAAGGGAAGAGTCTGGAGCATGTCCATGTGTGACCAGGACACTTTGCCAGGGACACAGGCCACTCCTTAAAAGCTTTACCACTATGGCCTCTGATAAGTCCTGGCCCCAACCCCAAGTGAGGTCAAGCGGAAGAGTTCCTGGTGTTTCAATATTCTGGAGGAAGGAACAGTGTACTCAGAGATGAAACATTTATACTGAGGCTTTATCTACCCATATCAACTAAATGATAAAGGTGACTGCTAGGAAAACAAGAGCAAAGAAGCCCACTTTTGTGCCATCTGTTTGTGTGTATAGTTTTGAGTAGTAGGAGGAGACTGGATTGAGTAGAATTGGGAAAATTTGCTTTCTATGGTACTGAGCTCCTCTATCAAAGAATAACTGTAACTTTTGGTCCTACCTACTTGCTACAAAATAAATGGATTGACAAGATCAGTCATTTTGTCTGTCTTCCTCCTCTATTGGCTAATGAATATCTGGATGGACTGACTGAAAGAACTGCAATGATCCCCAATCCTCAGTTAATTCTGTGATCCAGGTATTTTGACTGTATTTGATATTCCTTAGTCTTTGCCCTGGGGGCAAAGAGTTATGTGGGGTAGGGTTATGTCAGTGGTAGCTATGAGACACTCTGGGTATACGTAAAGAAAGCAACTATATGTTAATCAGAATGGAATGACAAGGTTGGTTTGACCCCCAATCGTCAGAGTGATTTTCCTGACTAAGAACACTCCAGTAGCTCCCTATCATCCCTGGGATCAAATCTGAACCCCTCTGCTTGGAGTTTTAAACTCTTCACCATCTGGACTCAGCCTTCCTTTTCAGAATTATTATACACTGCTCCTTTACACTTGACTGACAGTCCATCACACTGATTTTGTCACTCTTCACATGTGACACTCCATTGCCTGTCTCTGTGTCTTTGTACTGGCTATTCTCCACACCTGGCATGCTCTCCCCCTCATCTCTACTTCCTGAAATCCCTCCCTTCCTTCAAGACTTAGCTCAAGTGCCACTTTTTGCATGAGATCTTTCCTGGTCCTCCATCCTCCCACTCTCAGCAGTTAGTGCCTCCTCTCCCAAGTTTGCCTTATATCTGTTTTGTATGTGTTCTGTTTGTGCCAATATATGTGCATATTTCTTGCTGTTTGAATACAAACTCCCTGAAAGCAGTCCCTCTTGTATTTCAATTCCCCAGCCCCTAGTCCAGTGCCTGGATTATAGTAGTGCTTGGTTATTGATCAACTGAATACAGCCTGGTTCTGATTAGTGTAAATAATGAATCCCTTGGAGTGTTCACATGTATCTATTTCATACTATTGAAGATGTAAGTAGTAAATATGGTAATTGGTTCTAATGAAAATATGCAACACCAATCTGACTAATGCAACCATTTCAGGGGACTCATTATTTGTACTAATTGGGAAATAGCCATAATGCCACCTTTAATTTGAAAAGCATTTTGCTTTACAAAATATTTTTATAACTACATCATTTCATTTTATTATCTCAAAAATTCTTATGAGGTAAATAAGTCAGGAATTATTATTATTATTTTTTTTTACAGATTGAGAAACCAAAGCACATAGACTAAGTGATTGTTCAAGGTTACAAAATAAATTAGAGAGAGATCCATGACCCAGACTTGGGTCTTCAGGTTCCAAAGTTATTGTCTTTTTCTCTGATACATCAGGTATATACAAGAGAGTTTTGTGGTCATCATAACTTAATTCAGTTACTTTGCCAAAGTCCCATAAGTTGATGGAGTTAAAACATTACCTTGTAAACTCTTAAGGAAAAAAATGTCACCCATACTACATGGTTGGTGTGAGGTGAAGTGTTTATAGCTATTTGAAGAACATTGTTAAAAGGCAGATAAAATACCACTCAACTGCTGGAAAGTGTCAGCTCTTAATTGTCCCCATAGGGGCTATCTATTGGGTAGTACATGTGTTTTCCCAGAATGACTTCACTTTGTAAGGAAAACATTTTGTGCGACTGAAGTCCCTATGTCAATGTGAGTTACTACTGCTGCTGCTGCTGCAGATGCCAGTGTCAGGAGAGCTAAATCAAGAATGAGCAAAAAACTATATTGAGGCTTAAGAGGGTGTTCAGATGAAAAATTAGGCTGCTGCTTGGGGTGAATGAGACAATGATAATTGATGACTGAATGAGGAAATGCTCAACTAATTTTGCTTGTGCTTTCTCTGCCAAGAATAGGTAAAGCCAAACGCAACTCACTTATTTTTTGACAAGGTTACTAGATGGTAGATCAGGGAAATATTATAGATATAATCAACCTAAACTTTAGCTACACAGATTGGGAACTTTTCCTTAAACTATTGTGCTATAATTCACATTTAGCACATTTAGCCTGAACATTTCAGAGTTACATGTCCAGATAATAGCACAATTCGATGGCACGACTGGACCAAAAGAGTAACCATTTAGTGTTTAAAGTTAACTTGGACAGAGGTATCTAGTTGAGTGCTCATAGGGTCTGTGCTTGATCCTGTGCTTTTGAACATTTTTGTTAATAATTCAAATTGAACTATGTTTATTGAATGATGTGCTTATCAAATTTAGAGATGGCAAACAACTGGGATAGCTAACATACTGGATGACAGTCAGAATTTACAAAGATATTGATTGGTTTAAAACATTAGGCTAAATCAAATAAGATAAAATTTATTAGAGATAAATGTAAAGTCTTATACTTAGGTTCAAAAAGTCATTTTTATAAGTACAAGGTAAAGAATGTTTGGTTAGACATCTGAAAAACACCTGAGAATCTTAGTGAAATACACACTTAATGTGAATCAATAATGTGATATGGAAGCTAATAAAACCAATACACTCTTAGGTTATATTTAGATGGATAGATAGATAGGTAGATAGATACATAAAACATCAAGCATTTATTAAATGTTTACTGTGTGCCAGACTTAGGATTAGGAAGTTGATTGCCCCTCTTCTGCTATGCCCTGGTCACATCCTATTGGGAACACTGTGTCCCATTCTGCTGTTAAATTTTAGAAGGGACATTGATAAGTTGTACTCTTCAGAAGAATATGACTAGAATGGTAAAAAACCTCAAGATCAGGGCCTATGAAAATTGACTGAAGAAACTAGGGAATGTTTATCCCAGTGATAAGACTTATGGCAAACATGATGACTGTCCTCACACATTTCAAGAATTATCACAAGAAAGAGATTAGACAGTCTGCTTGGCCCCAGAATCAGCACCAGAAGCAATGAGTATAAATTACAGAAGAGGAAAATTTAGGCTTAATGTAAGGAAGAACTTTCTAATAATTACAATAATTCAAAAATGAAATAGGCTATCACTGGATAAATTAGATTTTTCTTCTCTAGAGATCTTCAAGCAAAAGCTAATGATTGATCACTTGCCAAGTATGTTGTAGAGGGTCCTTTTGGTCAGGTATGAGTTGAACTAAAGGGATCTTTGATGTCCCCTCCAGCTCTGAAATTCTGTGATTCTATGATATTATGCTCCATAAGTTAGGTGTTTAATAAATACTTGTTGAATTGAATTGAACTGGGTCTTAAATGAAATGAGTGATACTGTTAGATATATAGAAGGAATTCATTTTGGGCATGGGGTAGAGAGTGTGCAAATGCACAGAGGCTACACAATCACAAAATTTCAGAATGAAAAGTGAGCTCGATGGCCACTTAGTCCAACATACATTCAAAAATGTAATCACCATTAACAGTTTTCTTCGCTGCCATATCACAGTCTTGACTCATCAAACTTTCAGTCCATAACACCCTCAGATCTTTTTCAGATGAACCGCTATCTAGCCATAGTTTCTCTGTCTCATACCCATTATGCAACTTTATATTCACCCTTTTAAAATTTCATCTCATTAGATTTGGCTCTATATTCTAGCTGGTTGAGACATTTTTAGATTCTGACTTTGTCATCATCCAGTGTTGAGCTGGATAGCTAATTACAGCCCAAAATTTGCTTGTTAGATCAGCCTCAAATTATGAAAGATTCAAATGATTCACTTGTAATTCCAGATGATCATCCCTCTTTAAGAAATTCCTTTATATTCATATAAGCACTTGCCTATATAAACACCCTCTTCAATCCTAAAATTTAAGAAAGCTTACTTAGTTGTATCTGATGTAACCCCAAGAGCAAACCTCCCATTTTGGTGATTCCTACCCACATCCTCCAGTACAAGAAATAGTTGTGGGCAAAATACATCTCTAAAGGTTTTGCTAGCTTGAAAATATTCCTAACATATTCCTGAAAGGGGCTTATCCTATACAAAATAACTTTTGTCATATAGACTTAGGCTCCATGTCTAGTAATCATCCCACAAGCAAGATATGACCAATCAAAGAGTTGAAAGGTTTCAATTTGAAGATAGAGAAATGGGGAACAAGAGATAACCTTGTCTCATCATTAACTAAAAATACTAGAAAATACAGAGCATAATTTGAGAAGTTCAGATATTATTATTACCCAGAAGGATAATAACAGAGATGTATGAGTAGACTCATGCTATCTCTGTTCTTGACAATGGTGCCACACTTTGGTATGCAAATACAAAGGATTCAGGAGATATGCACCCTGGGAACTTGTGTTACATATAGGGGAGGGAGGAGAATGTAGCTATGTGTCATGCTTACCAGGATCAGTCAGTTCAGTAACATAGAGCCTCATGGTTATTGCTGAATAAAAATGGAACCAAGGACATTAAAGTTTGTGCTGCTGTGTGTTATTTTCATGCTTAGGAGAACAGATTTTGAAGACGGAAGAGGCTGACCACCTTGCTCATCCTGGCTAGGCTTGGCTAGTGCTTGGCTATCACCTAGCTGCTATGATAGAAATATAAGTCAAACTCACCAGCCTATAATTTTCTGCTCTGTTATCCTTTTGAAAGTTGTGATATCATTTCCTCTTCTTCAATTCCAGAGCATTTCTCTTATTCTCCATGATCTTTCAAAGACCATTTACAATGGTTCAGCAATCACATTTGCCAGCTTTTTCAGTAACCTGAGATGTTATCTGTCTGGACCTCAAGACTTTCACTCTTCTGGCATACTAGCTGTGTTTTTGCTATCTTTCTCTTTTTATATTTTGTTTTTCCTCCAATTACACGTGAAAAGAATTTTTAACATTTTTTTTTGCAATTTTGAGTTTCAGATTCTTTCCCTCCTTTCCTTCCCTCCCCCCTTCCTGAGATAGTAAGCTGATATAGGTTATCCATATTTTTGCTATCTTTCTACTTATCCTTGATTTAAATTCCTTATTAAGCATTTTTGTTCTGTCTTTTCCAGTCCAAAGATTATTCACCTTTACAGAGAATATTGAAGAAAAATAAAAAATTAAGCAACTCTGTTTTCTTTCCAACTTCTGTGACCTTTACCCTATCCACTCCAATTAGAAGTCATTTCCCTTTGCTAAGCGATTTCTTTTCTCTTGGGGCAGTTAAGAAGCAGTGGGTAGAGCAGTGGGCCTAGAGTCAGGAAAACCTGAGTTCAAATTCCATCTCAGAAACTTATTAGCTGTGTGACTCTGGGCCAAGTCACTTAACCTCTGTTTGCCTCAGTTTCCTCATCTGTAAAATGGGGATAATAATAGCATCTACCTCCCAGGGTTGTTGTGAGGATTAAATGAGATAGTAATTGTAAAGCACTCAGCACAGTACCTGGCACATAGTATTCACTATATAAATGTTATTGTTGTTATTACTATACAGCTGAAAACACTTTTTTTCATCCTAGGCTTTCCTCAGCAGCCTCAGTTCTTTCTGAGATTGAGTGCTCATGGCACCATTCTTATTTTGCCATGTTTTTGTATTCACATTCCTTAGTTTGCCTTTGCTTCCATCTTCTTTTCTGGAGAAACAAGGAGGTTTTTTCACTGGCTAAAATAATAGACCAAAGCTATGCTGTTTTGCTACTGACGGCTCTGCACCATAAAGGTAGGAATGATTGCAGGTGAGGTGGGAAAATGTTCTTGCCTTCTTCGCCACCATTTTATTCTGGTACAAATTCATTTGTATTTTAAGCCTCTGTGTGTGTGTGTGTGTGTGTGAGTATGTGTGTGTGTGTTTATATTTGTATATGTACATACATATGGAATGTCTAACTGTATGTCACATAATTATCAGGGGGAAATGACTGTTACTTTCACCTCCAGACATAGGGGTTAAAAAGAAGAGACAACATTATCCTACGCCACTCTGTGTGACTTCTGTTAGCTGGGTGTGATGGCTGTGATTTAAGAGCTGTCCTCTATTAGGGAAATATTTTCTAGGTATTATATCTTAATAGCCTGAAGTGGGTATATAACTTCTGTATACCTTGTTACTTACATATTCTCCTCTCTTCTGCTATAAACTTCTGAAAAGTAGGAACTTCTCTTCATGATTCTTGGTATTCCCAGTGATTATTATGGTGTCTAGTAAAAATGAGCAAAGCCAAGCAGGGACTATCCACCTATCAACTACTGTGAGACCATTGGAGCAAGACCTGAATGAGATTAAATGCTAACAGTCACCATGAGAACAGCAGGGTAACATGAACAATGGAGACACCATACCTAATGGGGAGCAGCATCCAGTGAGAGCAAGTCAGGTACTCCTGGATCGTCTGAGGTGTGGAGTGGTGACTACATATGAGTCCTGGTCAATAAGGACAAAGAATAGAGTTTGGTCAGGGAGACAGATGGAATGACAGTAGAAGAATATGACCTTGTAAGGGAAGTTCAGAGTTCATGAAAATGGAAGTAGTGGGTGCTGGTTAAATCAAAGATATGACTATCACTGTCGCTGTGTGTAGCTGAGATAGTGTGGAGGAGTGAGTTATTGGAATTGTGTAAGTTAAGGAACTATAAAGTCAGGGTGTTTGAGGGAGTATCAGTATGTATGTTGAAGTTCCCTAGCATGAGGGCAAGAGTTGAGGAAGAGAAAGAATGTGAGCCAAGCATTGGACTCATTTAAAAAAAAAAGAGTGTGTCCTGGAGGTAGACAACAGTTATCAGAATTTGGATTGGGTAGTAGATATAGATTGAGTGAACCTTAATGGAGGAGAGGTTGATGATGGCAGACAGAGAACATGGAAGTGTTAATAGGGAGCATGGAGTATTCCAACTTCTCCCACCCCAGTGGTGAATGGGGAGAATGAGTGAAAGTGCAGTGGGTGACATTGTGCTGATTGCATTAAATTCTTGAGCACTACAGAATCTCCTGGAAGAGATCTATAATCATTCAAGAGAATTGGATTGACTATCCAAACAAGAAAGACCAACTGGAAGAAGAATGCCTATTACCTTGATTACTATGTGCTTTTAGATGAAAGCCAATGTAGCCTCTCCACCAGTATTTTTATCTGAAACAGGCAGTACAAATGGACAATGAGTTATGTGCAAAGTTTAACAAGCAAAGATTAGATTTTGGATTGCCCTTAGGGAAATACACTCTCCTTTAATGAGCCCCAAATTTCCCACAAAATCAAAGACCCATGTTTTTAATACCAAATGTCTACCAGTGTTGCTATGTGGTAGCAAAACATGGAATACAATAATCTCTGAAAGATTAAAAATGGATATCATACAAAAGATAATGGAAGAAGGTTCATGTTAGGTGTGAGGAGGCTATAACATACAACTTGTTCAAAGAACAGGAGTAAAAGATATCATCAACGAATTGTATGATAGGAAGAGAAGATGGGCTGGTCACTTTGTAAGGGTGAGCGATGATAGGTGGGCAGGAGTATTTTTGCAGTGTTCCTATGATACAGGGATTCTGAATTTAGTTTTCTATACCCCCAATGTTTATTTTGTTTGAATGCTCTACAGAGAAATCTGTCCTATGGAAATCTTTATTCTTTCCTATGATGCCTTAAGTTTCCCTAGATCTCTCTGGAGGTTGTTTCTGGTCATTTGTAATTGTCTACCTTTTTTTTTTCTCCTTTCTAAAAAGAAGTGACTCTCCTTTCTTTCAACCTTCTGTTTTGTCTCATTTGTTGATGAAAGTGGCATGCTCTACTGCATGTTCTTTATGCTGAGAAAATCAAGATGACCCTATTCATTTATGTGGTACAGACAAAAAACAAAGATAGCTTGAGTCTCTCCAACTTGCACAAATTTTCTAAATTTCTTCTGTTTTTAGTACTCTCTTGTTACTATCCATACTGCAGGCAGATCATATATATCTGTTAAGTAGAAATAGCTCCTTCCTAATTATTGGTCTTGACCAAGAATAGAGACATGGTATTCAGACTTGTGCAATAGCAAAATTTGGTTCGGGGCAAAATTCTAAGTAACCTTAAAAAAGAAATATGCAAGATAGTGGCTGGAAAGTGGACAGCGTGAATACTTCACAGCAATTATAATCAAGGCAAAGAATGTTATTCATGGCAGAGGGAGTCTTCGCAGGGTACTATTAAAGTTTTGTTGGCATTTGAGTAGGGCTTGTAATTACTTCACAAAGATCTGGCAGTAATATAGAAGTGGCCTACTTTGGGACAACAATTGTTTTGTTTTTCTCAAGTTGGATTCCAAAGACTTTGCAAGAAATGGCCAGAATGGGAGAAAACACCATTGCTAGACTAGAAACATGGTACAGCAATTTCTGAATTTGCAAGAAGCACTATGGTTGAAACTGCACTAACCACCTGCTCAAATGTCTCATCATGCAGTGGAGGGGGGACCCTGGTCTCTCAAAGACTATGCTAGCACAATGAAAGCTTGGGCAGGTTCTACCATTTTGGAAAGGCTTTAAGAGTGGGCCAGTGGAGGATTGCATTTCTAGGACCAATTCTCACAAAGTTTAGAGAACAAAGATCAGACTTGCTAAGTTTGGAGACATTCATCACCATAACATTGACCAGCAGATGAATTAACTCTTTTGGTCAGTCAGTAAACATGTATTAATTGCTGATAGGTAATACACCAGGCACTGTGCTCAGTGTGGGGGATATAAAAAGAGGCAAAAGACAGTTCCTGCACTCAAGGAACTCACAAAATAATGATTGTCATCTAATAGTCCCATACAGCAACTAAATCATAGAGGAGTTATGACCTCTGTGTGTGTGTGTGTGTGTGTGTGTTTGTGTTGGGGGAATGCTCACGTGATTAAAATCATGAGTCTTTTGAAGTATTGAAAGGTTGAAAAGACCAAGCATTTTGGATAAATATTTGCCAAGCATGTAAAAAACAACACAGTATAGTGAAATGAACATTTGGCTCAAAGTCAAAGAACTTCAGAGTTACTATCCTGTATGATGACCTTTATTAAGGTATTTAACCCTTTTTTGTTTCTCCTATTGTAAAGAGGGGGTGACAATCTCTGCTTTCAATTAGCTCATAAGCTGTTGAGAATAAAATGGAAAATAAAATGGAATGATCCCTATGAAAATTGTGAAGGATGTCAGCTATTTCGATTCTAAACATCTTAGCCAGTTCTTGATTAGTGCATAATATTCCATAAATATTCCTATAGTAGTGGCTGCCTAGGAAATGAGCTCCTGAGGCTCATTTATGTGGTGTACAGAAGAGTTGAGTAGAGCAATATTTTTCCTTGCTTTATACCTTGTAAAGAGATTGAGGTTACCCTCACAGATGTGAAGGGGAACAGCGAGCAAAATATCTCTTTAAGAAATGGATAGAATCTCTCTATTCTTTTCTCTTAGTGCTTCTGCACTGGGAGAAAACATGACCTAGACTCTAAGGGAGTGATCTGAGAATATAACCTAGAGGAGGGATCTGTAATCATTTGAAAGAGTTGGACTAGCTATTAATTTAGGAAAGTCCTAGAGGAACTTCTGCCCTGGAGTCCCACCTGATTGGGGACTGCCTTTCATGGACCACTATTTCAGGAAAGTCCCATCTATCATGCCACACTTCATTCCCTACTCTATGGTCACCACATCCACAGCCTTGCCAACTGCCTTGGTGCTTCAGACACCCCTTCCTCTTGATCCGCCCCTCCCCCACCCCCTTCAGTTCTGGAACCATGAAATATGTGATCAGATCGACTCTGCCATTGTTCCTGAGTAGATCGTGTCAGTCCATTCCCCTATTGCTTCACTTTTTAACCCTGTCATTTTCTGAAGCAAAGTGCCCTCCCTGGCAAGCCCTCCCCTATGTGTGTTCCTCCTTCGTTAGCATCTAAGTTCCTTTTCAGATTTTGTATTTATATCTCTAATGCTTACACAGTGCAAGGTACCTAGTAAGTACTTTTCATTCATTAGTAAGTACCTAGTGTACCTAAGTACCATAATACCTAGTAAGCCTTTTCATTCATTAATTTGTTTCTATATTATACCTCTTAATAATCTATTGTACATATCAGGGTCTATTTCTTCGTTATTATGTACTTGCTTTTAAGAATGCCATTCAAAAGTGTTGCTATTGTTATTGTGTTTCATACTGGGCTTTCTACAATTTTTAGATATGATTTTGATTTGTGTTGATTTATTTATTGAGATGATGACTTGTGTTGGACCATCCATACCACCAATCTCATCTCCCTATCAGCTGTTGGCAGATAATGCAGTAGAGAAAAGATTGCTTGAAGAAGATCAAAATGGCATCACTATGTTGGAGTCAAAGTACTATGTGTCTGACTTTGGCTGATCAGACCAATATGATCTCAGAAGACTCTATCACAGGTCAGGCATAAATAATCCATATGAACATTTGGGATAGAGATATCTTTAAGTCTGTGCATCTCATATTTCTTTTGAGCTACTGCAATTCTGCTTTGTTCACAGAGCACAGTGCCTTCTTTGATATGGGCACACCATGCTGGGCAGTCCTTTGCCAGTGTCTTCCATGTTACACAATTGATTCCAAAGTTCTTCAGAAGGACCTTGAGAGTGTCCTTGTATTGCTTCTTCTGACCACTATATGAGTGCCTTCCTTGTGTGAGTGCTCTGCAAAATAGTCTTCTAAGCAAATGTAAGTTTGGAATTTGAACAACATGGATAGCCCACTGGAGTTGTACTCTATGCAGTTGAGTTTGAATGCTTAGTTCAGGTTGAGAAAGGACCTCAGTGTCTGGTACCCTAGACAGCCAGATGATCCTCAGAATCTTCCTAAGACAATTCAAATGGAAGCAATTTGGTTTCCTGGCATGGCACTGGTATACTGTCCAAAAGACATCAATTTTATCAAAAAGTAGGGGCAAGGCATGAGGGATGTGTATGGTAAAGCTATGATGGAACATTAGAAAAACATTCATTTGACATAGACATCTAAACATTTTATAAGATATTACTCACACAGTGTAGGGAAACTTGCAATACAACAAGGGCAGGTTATAGTGCTACAACAAGGTTAATGCATATACTCAATTGAAAAATCATAGATGTTTTATGACATTCACATGACAAGCAAAGGGAGCTAGTGTGGTGCTGGGGAAAGAACACAGGATTTGAAATGAGAGAACATGGCTCATCTCTGCCATTTACTAAATGTGTATGATAAGTCACTTGACCTCAGTTTCTTCATTTGTAAAATGAAAGGTTTGGATCAGATGACCTCTGGAACCTCTTCTAGCTTGAAATAAAGAATTCTATTGGCATTTGTGATGTGTTGAGATCTTTTTACACTAAATGGTAAAGTGACTGTCATCTTATATAGCCTGTTTTAGAACTTAAACATGCTAATAACATCTCATTTCTTAGAGTTGTGTATACAAAGAAGGTAAGGAAGTTTGATTCCTGTAGATGAGTGGTTCTCAAACTTTTTGGCCTCAGGACCCCTTTATAATCCTAAAAGCTATCAAGGACCCAAAAGAGCTTGTGTTTATGTGGGTTATATACATATATCTACTGTATTAGAAATTAAAACTAAAATTTTTTAAAAATATTTATAAATTCTTTTTAGATAACAATAACAAATCCATTATAAGTTAACATAAATAACATACTTTTAATGAATCATAACTATATTTTCCCAAACAGAAAGTGAGAAGAGTGGCATTGTTTTATATAATTTTGCGAATGTTTTTAATGCTTATCTTAATAGTAGACAACTGGATTCTCCTATCTGCTTCCTCATTAAATCTCTTGCAATGTTGTTTTGGTTGATGTATATGAAGAAAATCCAGTGTCACTTGGATATATTGCTACAAAAGGGAGGAGTATTTTAATAGGCAAATAATATCTTAGTATTATCGTGAAAATAGTTTTCACCTCTTAGACCCCAGGGTCACAGGGGTCCTTGAACTGCACTTTGAGAGCCTCTGCTGTAGACATTCAAACCAGATAATTTGGGCTATCCCACTGAGCTTGAGACAGGTAGGTGGCTCAATGGATAGAGTGCTAAGCCTGGAGTCAGGAAGACCTAAGTTCAAATCTGGCGTCAGACACTTACTAGTTGAACGACCATGGGCAAATCACTTAACCTCTGTTTGCCTTAATCCACTGGAGAAGGAAATGGCAGACCACTCCAGTATCTTTGCCAAGAAAACCCCATAAAGAATATTTTCGTGCTGTGGTTCATGGAGCCATGAAGAGTCAAACAGGACTGAACAACAACAACAAACTGAACTTGAATTATATTGCTTGCTTACAACTGATCATATTAAATAGTTGTTCTTACTTCATGCCTTGTAAACAT
Organism: Vombatus ursinus; assembly: GCF_900497805.2. Classification (NCBI taxonomy): domain Eukaryota; kingdom Metazoa; phylum Chordata; class Mammalia; order Diprotodontia; family Vombatidae; genus Vombatus; species Vombatus ursinus. The sequence continues at coordinate 1,825,761 of NW_020954606.1, read as the reverse complement.
AGCATTCTAGCTGGATTAAGTAATGGAATCGTGTTTTTCTCTGGGCAAAGCATGGTGTTTTCATGTTCTTATCAGACTTTAGAGCTGGCAAAATGTCAAGCTATACTGAGTTGGCTCATCCTGTTTTCAGGTGTCAAAGGACATGTTATGCCCTCCAGAACCTTCACCCAAGCTTTTACTGCTATTGTTTTTTAATGGACAATAAGAGCTTTAGATTTTGTGAGGCAGCAGCCAGAAAGAGGTAAGAATTCACTCAAGAGAATTGTGACCCATTAAGTTCAAATAAAGGAACAAATATAACTTGTGTGAAAACTGGCAACATTTTCATTGCTCTTATGAACTAAAGCACCTTAGAAATGCCTTTATAAAGTACAAATTAAGTTACTCTTGTGCCTTTGACACAGATAGTTGTATATATGAATGTACTCAATTCTATCCAGGTCAGATACCCTAAAGGAAGCCTGTTTTCAAGAGGGAGCAAGATTTAGGGTGCAAAGCGTACATTCTGGAGTAGGAAACTATGTGTTTTCAGGTATGAAAGAAGCCAGTGAACATGTCTGGAGTCAAGAGATGAGTGTCACGTTTGAGGAACTCCAAGGAGGCCAGTGTCATTGTAGCACAAAGTACATGAAGGACAGTAAGGTATGGCTAGCAAGTAGGAAGAGGCTTAGCTATGAAAAACATTTTTTTTTACACTACAAAAAGAATTACAAAAATATTTTTGTACATGAACCCTTTTCCTCTTCATTTGATCTCTTTAGGGCAGAGGTCTAGTAAATTACTGTGTTTAGGACCATAGATTTAGAGATGAGAGGGACCTTAGAGGTCTTCTAGTCCAACCCCTTCCTTTTTTACAGAGCAGGGTACTGAGGTGAGAGAGGCTAGATGCTTGCTTAAAGTCACTCACATTAGAAGTGGCAAAGCTGAGATTTGAGCCAACAGCCTATGACTGGAAAACCACTACCCTTTGCACTGCACTACATGATGACTTTTAAAAAATTATTTATTTTACTTTGAGCTTAAGAAATAAAACAAGCATTTCTATAACATAGTAGAATAGAAAAAAAGATGGTTGTACATGAAACTGCAAATCTATTATATACAAGTTACTATGTCTTTTAAATATATAATAAAGTTATCATGTAACTTTTTTATGTCTCACAAAAAACCCCTGCAAGAAGAGATAGTAAGAGATACCCTATTTAAAATAACTCTGGACAGTATAAAATACCTGGGAGTATACGTTCCAAAACAAACCCAGGAACTATATGAACAAAATTATTAAAAAAAAAACTTTTGATACAAATAAAATCAGATTTAAATAATTGGAGAAATATTAATTGTTCATGGGAAGGCAGGGCCAATATAATAAAAATGACAATTTTACCTAAACTAATTTATATATTCAATGCCATTCCAATTAAATTTCAATTTTTTTTTACTGAATTAGAGAAAACAATAATAAAATTTGTTTGGGAGAACAAAAAGTCAAAAATATCAAAGGAACTAATGAAAAAACGTAAAGGAAAGAGGTTTAGCAGTATCAGATCTTAAACTATATTATAAGGCTATAATTGTGATGACTTTCTTAGTCCCCACAGGTTAAGAATATCTATGAACAATCCAACAATCCAATCCAATAAGCATTTAAGTACCTACTATTCACAAGGTCTTGGGGATACATAGACAAAATAAAAGTTACTGCCCAAGAATTCTGGCAAGATGGTGTCATTAGGGTGCTATATGACGGAGAAATCTGCCATTTGGGAGGGTCAAAAGCTGACTCATTTTGATTATGTGATAATATTAATAGATCATAAAGTTTCTACTATCTTACTTAAAGCTAATATAGCTAATTATTTGAGGTCACTTTCAGTTCTATGAATATATGTCTAAATCTAAGTTTAGGAGAAGTAAGGCATAGGGAGGGATGGGATGCTAGGAGTTTGGGGTCAGAAAGAGAATTTCAGAGTTTGCTTTGATGGGCATGGCTGAAACCTGAAAACTTTCAATCACAGCAAAGCTGCTCAGTTACATCTTTCTTCTGTGCATCTGAAAATTTTATGTGACACACACTCAGCCTCAGTATCTCTGAGTGAAATTACATTTTAATTTAGGCTCCCAAACTAGTGGTGACTTAGGTACTGGTTGTTTAATTCTGAAATATTTGATTATAAGAGCAGAGATTTGTAGCTGGGTGGTGGTGGTGTGGGGTAGAGGAAGGGGAGGGAACAAGCATGTGTTAAGCACCTACTACATGCCAGGTACCGTGCTAAAAACTTTACAAAGATTACCTCAGAGAGAGCAGTCTAGTCCAACTCTCACTATGGACAGATCAGGAAACTGAGGTCCAGGGAAGTACAGTGACTTGCTTAAGGTCATATAGGTAGTAAGAGTCAGGGGTCAGGATTTGAACCCAGGTCCTCTGACTCCATAGTCAGTCCTCTTTTTACTGTACTTACTGTACTTTACTGTCTTGCTTGTTGAAATATTATAATAATATGATATTATCTATAGGAACATAGTAGCTGTCATCAGTCTTTACTTAATCAACTAAAATGCTACAAGTTCTAATTATTAGAAAACATTCAAGCAATACCTTTTGTATTTAAACTGTTTACTTTCCTTTGCCACATTATTTTTCACAGTGTTTTTTTGGGGGCGTAGTCTGACAGTAACTAGAAGACTACTTCTGTAGAAAATGGAAGATCAGCATTATCATTCCCATTCTGCAGATGAAGAAACAGACATTGCTCTATCTCTATGGCTTGCCTGAAGCTTGGTGGTGAGTCAGGAACACAGCCACAATTAAAATGCAGAGCTTTTGTTTTCATGCCAAAACTCCTTTCATACATCTTAATATAAATTCCTAGATAGCATGGGTGGCACTTTATTTTATTGGATCAATTGGATGTGAGCAATTTTTAAAAATCACTTTAAAATATTTGAATCAAAGTATATTATCTATCTTGAAATTAAACATGCTACATATAATCATTACCTTGTGAAGGAGAAAAAGTTTCTAAAGAGGCTTGTGTGGATGCATAGAAAACTCATGAACCAATTTAGATTTAGGACTAAGGCAACATTCTACAATTATAAATTGAGGATCATAGGCCAATATACACAGGTAGAGAGAGTTTCCTCATTGGCACTTCCTTCTACCAAGGAAATCATAGGTCTGGTCCCCAAACTAACTTAAGTACTTTATTTTGTCTTTCTTTGATTTGGTCATATGTTCCTGCTTAATCATGCTTAATCATGATCTCTAGATCTGCTATTTTGCTGGAAGCCCCTTGGAATTTGAATACCCATCACATTGACTAAATCTACTGTGGAATTGGGAGAAGGGAAGTGGGGCAGCGGATCTGGCTTTGGACGGGTGGGAAAGAAAACAAGAGTAGGAATAAATTCATAATCTAGGCTTTAAACCACAGCTGTTTGTTTCCCTCTCCTTTCAACAGCTATAGGCCACCCTTGAAATAATTTTCTTGCCTCTTACCCACCATCTCAATCATTTCTGATAGCAAAAATCCTTAAGCATGGAAGAGGTATGAGGAGCACTTTGGTCAGCCTCACCATCCACCCTTTGATCATCCATCCATCTACCTCTCTACCTATCTGTTTATGCAGAGCTAAGTTGAAATGATCATTATTCAAGGCTTAGTCACAGCAGCTCATGAAAGCATTTACTAAAGCACGGAAGGGGTTGTGCTTTGTGTTGAAATAAAGTCACAGATTCATAAAACATTAAAGAATTTTAAGCATATAAAGCGCTTTCTTTACTGCAAGGTAGGAAGTTGTTGATTGTTGTTTTTTTCATTTCAACAAGCTTTTATAAAGCATATATTGTTGTGTGAGCTGCTGTGATAGGTGTTCTTGGATGGTGCAAGTATAGTTTCCCCATTTTATAGGTGGGGGAATTGAGGCTCAGAGAGATTAAATGATTTGCCTGTGGTCATACGACTATTAAGCTGTGAAATCAGGATTAGAACCTAGATCTCCTGATTCCAGGCCCAGTGTTCTTTCCTTCATTAAAAGCCTTTCCCTCTTTGTTCATCTCTCATTAATTAGTGTTCACCTCATTGACAGCAGTTCAGAGTGGTTGGTGCTCTCATACTGGTTTTTATAGGCAGAGTTCCAGAGGCAGTTACAAATATCACTGAATCAGGCATCAGAGGCTAATTTCACATCTTGCAAAACTTTATGGAAGTCAGCATAACCTGTGCAGCATGTCTAGACAAATAATTGATATTATAATCATCAGCAGCAATATCCCATTCATTAACCAGTGTATGGATATTTGCTTTCTGCACTCCAGGCATTTTGACTTTAAACCAAGGCAGAGCCTCTTTAAGATTTAAATGTAAGTTTTGTAGGAAATCACCTGGCTTCTACAAGCAATAGGGACTCAAGAAATCAGAAGTTCCCACATTAAAAGAGATGTTCTTCCTATACTCTGCTACTCAATATTTCTTTATGTGGTCTTATCTGTAAAAATAGTGCTTACTTCATCAGCACACACTGATAGAGTGCTTACTGTGACTTTTTCTGCTAAAGTCCTACTCTGATGTCTCATTGTGGTATGAAGATATTCTGGGCCTGGCCTGACTCAGGCCAGTCCCCTGGTAGTTTAGGTTTGATGTTGGGAAAAAAAATGAGACTCTTGTGAGTCACTCAATAGTTAACAAAAAGATATTTATTTAAATATAGCAGAAGGATATACAACAAGGATAGGCACTGGGGACACCTGAAGGTGATTCAGCTGCGTGAAGTTCCCTTGTGATCTACCAACAAAGCACCACAGACCAGAACCTAGAGTTCCTCATGGCTGCTTTGAACTCAAATGATAAGGAAATGACATCAATAATGACATCAATAATTTGAGCCTTTAGTCCCCTGAGCCAACCAAATCTCAAGAAAGGTCTCCATATCTTTTAAGGAAAAACTAGCCTAACTTTCATGGGGGACCTGGGAGTTGGGGAAGGGATTAGGATATTGCTCCTGCTACAGGAGGTGATGGTGGGCTTTGGATAGCTATGCCCAGAAGGACTCACATTTGAGCAGGTTCTACCGAGCTTCAAGTACAAGATTGGTGATGGTTCCTATCTTTGTTTTCCAAGAACCATCCTAGCTAAATGTGGAAAGGTTCATCACCTAAAAATTATTCATATGCTTGTCTTCTAAGAGCAACTTAGCTAAGGCTCATCACTGGAAGACTAGCCACCAGGTGATGAATTTTTAATTAATGGGAACAAAGATCTGCTACTAGAGGTATTTGAGACCTTTGCATCTTCTAAGATAACTCCTGGCAGAGAAAATATAGATTGTATTAGAAGAGAGAGTGTTCACTGATCCTTAAAATATGAAAATAAACCTTATGAATCATATATCATTAGAACTGAAAGAGTCCTCAGTCTAGAATTGAAAGGGATATATTGAATTCAGCTCCTTTCTTTCACATGACTCAACTCAGGCCTAGTAAGGTGAAGTGACTAGAAGGTTACCTAGCGAATAAATCACATAGCTCAGACTAGAACCCATTATAACACATTGCCTTCCCATCCCAGGTTGCTTTCCTGAGGCCATTGGCATTTCCTAGGAGGCAGTCTGTTGTAATAAAGAGAGCACTGGATTTAAGATCCTCAAGAGACCTAGTTTTGAATCCTGGTTCTGATACTGTACAACCATGGACTAGTGACTTAGACTCTCTAAGAGTTAGTTTTCCTCTTCTGTAAAATGGGGATAATAATATCTACCTCAAAGGTAGTTGGGAGGAAGAGACCTTATAAGTCAGAAAGTATACAAAAATGTGATTATTCCCAGGGCTAAGCAAAGAAAATACTAAACATTAAAAGATTAAAATGCCTCTTTTATGGAACTTTTGGGCTTAATCAATCATAGTTGAATAAATAGGCAAGGCTGGAAGCCTATTTTAAGCAGAGAAGCTGTGTTTGTTCCTCCTGCCACCAGCCCTAACAGGCCCCTTGATAAGATTTCACTTTTCTGAGAATTGCCCAGATCAGTTGCTGCTGACTCTTCCTTTTTTGGAGTGTGGGGGTGGGGCCAGGCCGGGCCATGACACAGAGCTAGATGCCCAGCAGTTAGAGGAAGGGAAAATCTTTTAGCTTTCCTGGGCTCTGTTTCCCTCTGAGGCCTGTAAAAGGCAACTTGGTTCAGTGTGACGTGCAAAATAAAAGCAGTAACATAACGACAGCTTTTCTGTTCAGTTGCTATTAGAGTAGTGTATGTTCACACAGTGATTAGAAATGTAGCTCTTCTCAAATCTTGGGTTCACTCAGGAAACAAAAGCACTGGAAACGTGAAATCCTGTCTGGGCCAGAGGCCTGGCAAAAAGCCACTGAAGCAATGTGGACTTATCAATTCAAAGCATAGATCCAGTCAAACACTGAAGACTAGTGTTGGTGTGGCATTTTCTCAGGGCCAGCTGGGGTCTGAGGGCTTGCAGTCAATCAGCAACATTTAGTGAGAGCCTGCTGAGCCCTGAGCTGAGGAGTCAGGGGAACAGAGGAGGAGAAGCCCACATTCTGGAGGCATTTACTATTCCACCAGAAGGCAAAGTCCGCACATTCTAAACCAGCTAGCACACTTGACAAAGTAATCATATAATAATGGTGGCAAAACAAAAGACTGCCATGAAGAATCATGGCATTTTCATAAATAGCATTAAAATAAAGTGTTCCCTAGCAAGCTATTTCCATGTTGAAAGTCTGCTTTGGAAATATAGGTGGAACTTCAGAATCTGGGAATTACTACATTTACTTCTATGTCCTTCTTTAGCCTCCATAGATAGAAGTATTGAGTGGAAAAAACTTTGAATGCTATCTCTCCCTCTCCCTCTCTCTCCCCCTCTACGCCCTCTACTCTCTCTCTCCCCCTCTACGCCCTCTACTCTCTCTCTCCACACACATACACAAAACATAACAGTATAATAAATAAACAGCTGGCCCCAGAGTCTGGAAGGTCTGGGTTGAAGTCCCACCTCTGACATTTAATTGGCTGTGTGACCCTGGAGAAATCAAATTACCTTTCCGTGCTCAATGCAAAATGTTGAGACTCTAGGTAGCAGGGCAGATGCTGATCAGTATTGGTATAGAGAATTTCCTCACTGGGAGTTGCACATACCAGTGAAATCTGTGCTATGAGCATTTTCTTAATCCTCCTTCCATGCAAGGTAGGGTGTGTTTTCCTTAAAAGTTGTTGAGACCTTCCTCTTGACTTGGTTGGCTCAATTCCTGATGTCACCTCCTCATGTTTTGAGTACAAAACAACCACAGAGGGCTCCAGGTGCTCTCTGATGCTTGGCTGGTGGATCATGATGGATGGTTAACTCAGGCAAGAGATTTCCCTCAACCGAATGACTGTGAGATGTCCTCAGTGCCTAATCTTATCAAATATCCCCATCCTGCTATGGTTAAATAAATTTCTTTTGGTTACCTTTTGAATGACCTTTGAGTATCTCTCTCCCCCCGCAAAAATCACAGATTAAATTTCTCTCTCTCTCTCTCTCTCTGTATACACATATATATACACATATGTGTGTATATTTATGTGTGTATATAAACATATATACATATATATACATACACATATATGAGGTTTAGATAAAATATTTCTCACAGGGCTGGGCATGTACACAGACTTTGGCTCCAAGAGGAGGGGCAAATGTTCAGCCAAAGAGCATGTAAAATCCAAAGGTCTTGGTTGATTCCTTGGTCTTTGTCATGGGGGGAGGGGGAGACATGGTATAGAGGGCTATACCAAAGAGGATTAGTGACTCATCCAGGAATAGCCACTCCCTTTGTATGCCATAATGAATAGGAGAGGACAGCTGCTGCTGGTCTCTTTCAAGACAGCCTCATTGCTGGGACAGAGCCCATGTCAGTTCTTCCTTTGACTTCCCAATGGGTGGGAAGGGGATTTTTGCTTCCTCCCCAACCCCAGCAACAGCTGTGAGCACACGGCAGTGAGACTATGTGCTTGCGCATGGGAGCGTGAGCTAGGAGTTATTGTCCCTTGATGCCTCTACTGCTTCAAGGTGGCACATATTTCCAGCCCTTGGTGGCTGCCTTATGAGTTCTAGGGGATGGAAATTCCAGGCTTCACCACTAGCAGTATGTGCTTCCTGCAATTGCACCCCTCTTGATGTAGGGAATGCCACTTATGGAATCATCCAGCCCACGGCCCGCTTGAAGCACACCAAAGGATTTCCTCTATATACAAAGGATGTTTTCCACTACATTTTTCCTGGGCCACCAAAATCCTTTGGCGGGCCACAGGTTGTGCAGGCCTTTCCTAGAGCCTCACAGCCTGACCCATGTCTAGAAGACTTGGACATTGAAATGTTTCTCTGACTGTACAGACTGAAATTTAAGTGAAATCTGTTGAGTAGTCTCATAAATTTTTTTCTACCTCCTGGGACCTAAGAGATAATAATAGAGATGATGAGTTACAGGTTTTTTTTTACGTATATGTTGTTAACAGGATTTTACTAAGCCAGTCTCTAACCTGAGAATGACGAAACAGCAGGCTAGGGACAAAGTGCCAGTTATCAGGTAGCTGTTTAATTAATTAGTTTCATTATGGGGAACAGATTGGCAAATTGGGAATTCTCCAGATCAGAATTCTACCTCCCAGAAGTGAAGACAGAGATTATATACACAAATCACAATGAGAAAGGAAGGGGAAGGTGGATTATAAAAAAATCATTTCCCAGGGCTTGAGTGGTTTCCCATGACGAGCCCACAAGTAGAAGACGATACAACAGTTCTGGAGTCCTGTAGGAGCAATATTGTCCGAGTCTTTTGGGGTCGTTACTTGGTGGGTCACAGGACCAGACCTCTGTGATTCGAACAGGTCCTACAATTTTGATTCACTTCGCTTAAGGTACATAGGCACAAGAATGTAGCGAGTGAGAGCATTGCCAAAGGTTTAATTGATCATTTCAAGCTGCATTGTTAATTCTGACTCCCAAGCCAGAGAGGCAGCTCTTGAGAAATCTAAATAATTATTATATTCATTACACTTATCATATCGATTATTATGAAAATCATAATTCCCTTCACAATGTTAACGTGTGCTTCTGAGGCTTTTGCCTCTTTTAGTGGAAGAAATAGCTGCCCTATTCTTGGTATCTACTACTTTATACAACAAGTAATTTTTTAGAGGGACCCTGTTATGCCTTTTTGGTAAGACTCTAGACATAAACCATACCTAAGTTTTCTGAAGGTCACAGTTTGCAGTGGGCCATAAGGTGCCTTAAGTTGCTTCTCAGGCTCTCTCACTCCTTTTGGCTACTTTCTCCTGGCCATTCTATCTATTCCCTTCCGGTCTCCCAAAGGGTCTGGCTAAACCAACAATCTAAATAGATGGGAGATGGACCAACAGGGCAGGAATGGTTTTATTTTTGTCCTTGTGCATATATAGCATGAATTTAATAAAAATTTGTTGAATTGAACTGAAATATTATCCGTAAAGCACTTTGAGCTGTTCAGAGAAAGTTACTATATAAAATTAATTGGGTCTTACTGACTCAAATCTGGCATAATCTCTGTTGCTCTAACTATTGACTTTAATTTCAGAAGAACGCTATATTTAAACTCCAAGAGGGAAAACTGAGATAAAAATATTTTTCCATGTTTTGCCTTGATGTTTCAAATGATTCACTGATCATAATTGATTTTTTTTAAACACTCAAGTTGGGCACTCGAGAGGTTGACTAGAGAGATCATTGTATTACTCACTGTCCGGATATTACTTGATGAATCACTGAAAAGTCACCTAATGTTTTCATTTCAAAACCCCACCTAGGGGGATATACCCAACTCTGTATGCTTCAATTTCCCATGGCTCCAGGTCACCAGCTACTATCACTTACAGAATAAAGCCTTAATGTCACCTGCATTTTAAGATATACCCCAGCCTGACTCCAAACTTCCTTTCCAGACTCTCTTACTACAGCTTATCTTTCCCTAAACTCCACTCTAGACAAACTGGTTTACTTCTATCAATGGAAGACACGTTGCTTCTGCACCACACCATTGCAAATATTTGGAGTGGCTCCATTCTCTTCCAAATCTAGCTGATTCCCAGACCCAAGTCAATTCTCCCTTCCTCTAGAATGTCTTTCATGATCACTGTAGCCTGTGGCAATGACCATTAGAGCCCATGTTCCTATATATGTGCTTTACATACAGTGTTTTACTTATACCTCCTCCTCCTAACACTCCTGGAGGCAGGGAAGTATAAGTAAGTTTCTTATTTTGTGGATGAAGAGACTGAAATTTAGGGGTTCGTATGGCTTGCTCAAGTTAGCAAGTGGCAGGGTCAGGACTTGAACCCAGCTCTTCTAATTTTGAATCCCATGCTTTTTATCATTATGCCACATTGCCTATCAGATAGTGCTATCCCCAATGTCTGTATAATCCATTCGGCAACCAGGTATATGCCTGTGATATTTCTTGTATTGCTCTACCTTTTGTTGCTGTTTACTCTCACAGGTAAATGTTTTCCCCCTTCATCTAGACTGTAAGCCTCTCACAAGCAGGCACTGTGTTGTGTGCCTCTTGACATTCCACACAATGCCTTGCATACAGCAGGGACTCAAGAAATATTTGCAGACTTGATTACATTTTGGCTATCCAACTGAAACGGCATTTTCTCGGAACCAGAAATTTTGTACTGACTTAGAAAATGGGCGTTGATATGGGTTTTCCCACTTATTTCCTCAGAATCTTTTGCCTAAAAGATGATTGGTTGGTTGGTTGGTTTGCACTCAAAGAGGACCAAAATGATATTATTATGTTTCTAGGAAGGCTCTACCACAGGAGCACGAATAATCCACATGAACATTTGGAGTGGAGATGTCTCTAAATTTGTGCACCTCATGGTTCTTTTGAGCTACTGCAATTCTGCTTTGCTCACAGAGCACAGCACCTTCTTTGACGTAGGTATGCCCTGCTGGGTAGTCCTTCGTCAGTGCGTCTCCCATGTCTCACAATTAATACCAAAGTTCTTCAGAGAGATCTTAAAGCGTCCTTGTTTTGCTTTTACGGACCACCGAGTGCCTTCTCTGTGTGAGTTCTCTGTAAAATAGTGTTTTAGGCAAACATATGCTTATCATTCAAACAACATGGCCAGCTCATCAGAGTTGTACTCTCTGCAATAGAGTTTGAATGCTTGGCAGCTTAGCTAGAGAAAGGACCTCAGTGTCCAGTACTTTATCCTGCCAGGTGATCTTCAGAATCTTCCCAGGACAGTTCAATAGAAAGAGATACAGTTTCCTGGCATGGTGCTGGCATACTGTCCAGGATTCATAGGCACACAACAATGAGATCAGCACAATGGCTCTATAGACCTTTAGTTTGGTAGGCAGTCTAATACCTCTTCTTTCCCACACTTTCCTTCAGAGCCTCCCCAACACTGAGCTAGCTCTGGTTAAAAGCATGGCTAATGAAGGAACCAGTCATCTTTGCTCATTGGCTCAGGTCTTGGTAGCAATCCCCTTAAATTTTATTACTCTTTCTCACACGGAGCACCATGTCAAGAGGTGCGCTTGTTAAACACCAAACCCACAGCATTAAGACTACAGTGAAAGTGTTCTCCATGAAATCCACGAAACTGCCAGGAAAGGCGTCGTTCATAATGCGATGCTTAGCAAAGAACTGGGCTCAGATGTAAGCATCACAGGATTGCAGATTCTCACAGGTGATCTAGCCAAATCTATACTTGGAGAATCCCCTCTGCAACATGGCTAACACAGGGAGCATCCATCCTTTCTTTGCTTGAAGCCCTCTGTGAAGAGGGGTCCCATTATCTCCCCGGTTATCCCATCTCACTTCCAGATAGCTTTAGTTATTAGGAAATGCTACTTTCCATCTAGGTGAAGTTGTCCTCTGCATCTTTCATTCATTTTTCCTAATTACATCTTCTAGGGTCATCAGTCAACAAGCACTTATTAAGTGACTTCTACGTGCCAGGCATGAGGCAGCTAAGTGGCACAGTAGATAGAGTTTTGGGCCTAGAGTCAAGAAGACATGAGTTCAAATCTGGCCTTAAACGGTTACTAGCTGTGTGACTTTGGGCAAGTCACTTAACCCTGTTTGCCTCATCTGTAAAATGAGTTGGAGAAGAAAATGGTAAACCACTCCAGTATCTTTGCTAAGAAAACTCCAAATGGGGTCAGGAAGAGTTAGACACCACTGAAACAACAGAACAGCAATCAAAAATGTGTCAGGCATTGTGTTAAGCACTGGAGATGCAAATAAAGGCAAACACAAAACAAAAAACAGAAAACAGTCCCTGCTCTCAAAAAGCTTAAAATTTGACGGAGGAAACAGCACACAAACAACTATACACTAACAAATTATATACAGGATAAATTGTGGCTAGTTTTAGAGGGAAGGAATTAAGAATAAGGAAGAATGAGAAAGGCTTCTTGCAGAAGGGACTTGAAAGGAGCCAGGGGAGCCAGGAGATGGATGAGGAAGGAGAGTTCCAGACATGGGGGATAGCTGGTAAAAATGGCTAGAATAGGAAGAGGGATGTCATGTGTGCAAGGAACAGCAAGGAGGTTAATGTCAATGAATCACAGGGTACATGGAGGTTGATAAAGTGTGCCAAGATTGGAAAGGCAGTCATTAAGTCAGTCAACTAGCATTAAGCACCTACTATGTGGTATTTTGCTAAGTGGGGAGAGACAAAAGAAGGCTCCTGCTTTCAAGTAGCTCATGATCTAATGGGAGAGACAACATGCAAATGAGTACATAGAAAAAATACATAGACAGGATAAATTGGGGGTAATCTCAGGAGGAAGGCAATAATATTAAGAACTGATGTAAGGAAAAATTAAGGGAAAAGCTTCTTACAGAAGGTGGGATTTTAACCAAATCTCATCCCTCTCTTCAATAGAAGTATTTAAGTACTCAAGGATAATTCTTATATCTGAACTTCTTCTCCTGATGGTAAAATATTCTCATGTTGTTTCAACTACTTTGCATCAGGCAGAATCTTGAGGCCATTCACCCTCCTGCTTGCCTTCTCCTGGGTGCTCTGCAGCTTATGAATGTCTTTCCTAAAATATGGTTCCCAGAACTGAAGCCAGCAATTGGCCTCCTCACTTGTTGGGCTCATTGTACCAGGTTCCTTGCATTGTTGTTGTTGAGTTATGTCCAACTCTTTGTGACCCCATTTGGGGTTTTCTTGGCAAAAATACTGGAGCAGTTTGCATTTTCTTCTCCAGTTCATTTTACAGATGAGGAAACTGAGGCAAACAGGGATAAGTGACTTGCCCAAGGTCACACAGCTAAGTGTCTAAGGCTGGATTTGAACCCAAGTCTTCTTGACTCAAAGCCCAACACTCTATCCACTGCACCATTTGGCTGCTGCTTCCTTATTTTGCCTTCTCGGTGCTGGAATATGAGAATCAGTGAATGGATAGTTATTTTTTCTAATCCAGAATGAAATGTCATCATTTCTACAAATATGCCATGGAATGATAATAGAAGGCAGTTAGGACAAGAAAGATTATTGGAGAAAGAGCATTGGACTTTAGAGTTATAGGACATGAAATTTCTTACTTTACTACCAGCTCTGTGACTATGGGTAAATCACATGGCATTCCAGAGCCTCAGTTTCCTCACTGTAAAATAGAATAATAATAGTTGTCCTATTTGCTTTATGGGGTTGTTGTGAGGACCAAGTAAGATAATACATGCAATAGTGCTTTGTAATCTGCCATACAAAAGTAAACTATTTATTTTATATTTTATTTATTTAGAGCATATATTTATTTATATTTGTATGTTATACACTATATTATATGTTTATATATTATATTTTATACTTATTTTATATAGCACTTGAAAGTTTGCAAAGTGCTTCACTCACCACTCTGTGAGGTGGATAGTACCAATGTCATTATCCCCATTTTAAAATTTAACATCAAATGATAGTTAGGGGTCCAGGAAACATTCTACTTTTTTCACATATTATTTTCTCTTGGGAGGGTGGTTCTTGGAGGAAAAAAAAACCTGAACAATAATTCTTGCCATAAAATTCTGGCACTAAATGAAGCAAAAATTGATATAACAAAGCCAACAAAAAGTTAATGAGACTTTAGTATTCCTAGACAACTGCCTATATCCAGCCTGTATCCTGGGAAGAATTATGACTGAGAAGAAAAGGAGATTATCAAAAGATTCACTCATTTGTAAGCATTTATTCTGTTTGGGGAAGGCCTGCGGCAAATATTATTCCTATGCCTTTTGTCATTCTGTTTTGTGTTTATTAACAATTCATGTCTGTCAGCAGCAGGCTTTGATTCATTCTTTCACCTTTTGGCAGTGGTAGAAGGCTCCTTGTTTAATCAGTTTTCAATAACAGCATTTCCACCAATGAGATAGGCCACCCTTACCATCATTTCATGTACACTCCCAGAAGTAGGTGCAGGCCTATATTCACAAGACATGACGCTGAAGGAGCTGTAATCTGATGATGGGAGGGAGGGTTAGTGGTGAAACAGGAAACAGGGAGTCAGAAACCTTCTATTTCTGTTCCAGGCTCGGCTAGTGACTTGAGTGACCTTGGATATGTTCATATCTCAAAGAGTCTGTAACATGATGACGTGAAAGCTGCTTCTTCTCCTGAAAGGATGCTGGGATGACATTTATGAAATGCTTGAACTCTAAAGATGAAAAGGCCTTTGTTATCTTTCCTGTAGGAAAATAAAAAGTGTTATACCTGAATCACACAGATTTTTGATTCTGTGATTGAATACAAGGAAAAATTTCAAGTGAGAAATTGATAAAGTGCCTTTATATACTACCCTCCCCTCCTCACCTCCTCCCCGCCAAAAAAAATCACCTTTAGCTTTAGACCAGAGGTCCTTAACCTGGGGTCTGTGAATTTTTTTTTTTTTTATTATTTGATAACTGTTATTGTTCAGTTGTTTCAGTCGTGTCGACTCTTCCTGACTCCATTTGGGATTTTCTTGGCAAAGATACTGGAGTGGTTTGCCATTGCCTTCTCCAGCTCATTTTATAGATGAGGAAACTAAGGCAAGCAGGGTTAAGTGACTTGCCCAGGGTCATACAGCTAGTAAGTGTCTGAAGCCAGTTTTGGATTCAGGTCTTTCTGACTCCAGGTCTGGGAGCTCTATCCACGGTACCAGCTAGCTGCCCTTGATAATTGTATTTCAGCATAATTGTTTTCCTTTGTAAGCCTAAGTATTTTATTTTAGGCATTTAAAAACATTATTCTGAGAAGAGGTCCATAGGTTTCATCAGACTGCCAAAGGCAGCCATGACACAGAAAAGGTTAAGAGTCCTGGTCTTGACTGAGTCAACGTAAGAAAGATGTAGAATGAATGTCAGAAGCTTCCCTCTTATGCACAATTTTGAGCATTCCAAAAATTATGTTATGTGACCTGGCCAAGCTATTGAAACTTAATAATGATGATGTCTTAGGGACCTACAGGGCACATTTTGCATTTTGCGTCCAGTCAGGCAGGACGAAGATGTATTATTGCTCTAGCTTGTTGAAAGGCAAAAGACTAGGAGGCAGCAGAAGGTAGATACATATTTTGCTTAAAAAAAAAACTCTCATGCTAGCACAATTCCATCTGTGCAGAATATATGCCATTGCCATTATTTATGAATATTTATGGACTGTTCACAGCATGTTCTGTGCTGCCCAAATGGAGAGTGCTGACTTTGCCAAGTAAGCTTACACTCAAAATTTGCAGTGCTGTTTGGAAGGCGGAGAAGAAGGGGTGAGGTGAAAGCATCAGAACTCTCCCATAGTCCTCAGTCCTGATTATAGACTCCCATTGTCTGCTGTCCTGACTACAAAGAGATGGGAATTGAAGTCAGAGCTATGTTGCTTTTGGAGTGAATTTGGAATCACAACACCATTCACTAGCTGTGTCACCTTGGACAAGTCACTGACCTTCTCTGGGCCCAAGTTTCCTCAGTTACAGAATAAGGGAGGTTGAATTAAATGACCTCTGAAGTTCCTATGACCTGTTTTATTTTGGTGGTGGGGCAGATTTAAGGACTGATTGTACATGACTGTGTATACATACATACATATATATGTATATATACATGTAGCACTAGCTAACAAAATAACCTCCTCCTTTGCTAGCTGCCTCCCTGTATCACGGGCCAGCCATCAGCAGCATACTCTTCCTACAAACCCCTGTCCCTCAAAGAGCCTGAGTTAGTCACCTCAATTTGTGGTCCCCTTGGGATAGCTCTGCTCCCTGCCTTGGACTCCTTTCTAGGCTATCATGGGGGCAGTAGGAAGCAGAGCCTGTCATTCCCTGGGGCTGCTAAACAGATTAAATGAGTAAACAGACCTGACTGCTTCCTGGGTAGATATGTCTCTCCTGACAGTGTAGAGCTAGCCAAGGAGTAGCTAGTATGAGGATGCAGGAAGCACATGCCAGCAGTCAACAGATAGCCAGGAATCACAACCTAAGGCAGACTTCCCCAGGGGGAATAATGAGCTAAGACATCAGCTCCCTTTTGCTGGAGATTATCTGGAGACTGGCCTTTGCTCTGGAGAGGCAGAACTATGCAAAGCAAAATCACTGTGGGTTAACTGGCTGGCAGACCATGGCAGGCCAAAGGGAGCAGTGTACCTTTTGAGCCTTCCCCCTCATCCTCCAGCTGGTGTGTGAGTATGGTGTAAATCTCTGTTGTTTCTTCCAGTGGAAATGAACTTCAGAGAATCTGTCCTGACTGTGTCTCAGGAGAATGGAGATCTTAGGGAAATCTGCAGAAGTGCTGGCAAATTAGTGAGAGATCAGAGAGGTCTTCTTTGTGGAGCTGTCTATAAAGATAATTTGTCTCAGATTTGGCTTACTAGGCCTTAGTGGAAGCTTATTCCGAGGCCTTCCCTTCCCAGTTTCTTTTCTATCACCTACAGCACTATCGTGGAAAACCTAAGGGAGGAGCTGAGAGTCTGTACCTGAAGGAAAATGCCTGAGCCCATGTCCTTCATACTAGAATGTGCTTTTAGGAGGGAAAAAAGGTTCTGTTTTACAATTAGAACTTTCATTCAGGGTGGTGCCTTTTGCACCAAAAATCAGACTCTGTGCACCTGTATTTCTTTGACAGTGCCTATGACAGAGTACGCCTCTCCCGGGGATAAGGGAGGGCAGCCACCAGTCTGATACAGAGCTTTTAAGGCTTAATCGGAGATTCATCATCACTCAACTTACACTTCTGGTGTGATCTGTGACCTGTGTCCCTCTAATTCATCGCAATCCACACCCTCAGTGTCCTATACACACAGCATGGGGGGATGCACTCAAGCTACCTATGCTTCCGGTTCCTTCTACTAAGGGGATCAGCAGCTCATTGCACACTTTGGGGGAAAAAAGGCCTAGGATCCCAGATCAATACTGCTGAGCCACTGGATTGTTCCTTTGACCTCTTTCCTGGTTGTCTAAGCTCTCCTGCTGTCTTTGCTTAACTTATTGTGCAAATCCCCACATCTTGGTCAGTTTAAAGTGTAAATTACACTTTGGTATATGAATAGAATGGAGTACTATTATGCTGTAAGAAATGATGAAATAGATGGTTTTAGAGAAGCTTGGGAAGATTTGCATGAACTGATACAGTGAAAGGAGCAGAACCAGAACAATTTGTACTATGACAACAATACTGTAAAAAACAAACAACTGCCAAGGACTTAAGAACTCAGTGCAATGACCAACCAGGATGAAAAGCACTGATAATGAAGAATACTATTCACTTCTTAACAGAGTGGTGATGGACTGACTATACAGAGACACACATTTTTGGATGTGGGGCAATATGGAAATTGGACTCTGTGTTATCCCTGGCTCTCCCCCATGCCTGGAACGCTCTCCTTCCTCACTTCTGTGTCCTGGCTTACTTCAAGTCTTAGCTAAAATCCCACCTTCTACAAAATACTTTTCCCAATCTCCTTTAATACGTTTCCTTTGATATTACTTCCAATTTACCACATGTATATATGCATAACTGTTTCCTTATTACTTCCACATTATCCATTAGAATGTGAATACCTTGAGAAGTGGGACTATTTTTGCATTTCTTTGTATCTTCAGTCCTTAGCCCAGTGCCTGGCCCATAGTAGGTACTTCCTCTGTGCCTCCTGGCATTCTCTGCATCTCAGGTTCCTCCTTTGTAAAGTTAGGGAGTTGGACTGGATGAATTCTAGGCTTCCTTTCAGCCTCACAATAACCCTGGGGAGGTAGGTCCTATTATTAGCCCCATTTTACAGATGGAGAAAGTGAGGAGAGGGCAGGATATGAAAATATTAAATAAAAACTTTTTTTTCTTAAGGTGTTTGGTTTCACTGAATACATAGCATGATAACTTGAGCGGACGGTAGAACAAATGAAGGGGGTTTTTTGCCTTTGTTCTTGTTTTCCAAATGATGGGGATCTGGTAATATTTTAGTAGAGATTAAAATAAAGGAGACAGGACTGCAGTGGATTAGTGGATGAGATGGGACACATCACATTGCCTGTGCTCCCTCGCTATCTTGCAGTGCTTTTCCTTTCCTCTCGGGGGTCCCCAGAAGCCCACCTGCCCTCCTCAGACTATTTTCCTCCCATCCTTTTTTTGGGGAGGTGGGGCAGAGTGGGTGTTGCTCCTCCCTTGCCCTTTCTGATTGGTGAGAGTTCTTCATAACTTGCCTTACCCAGACCCACCACGTGGGTCATTTGACGCCCACCCTAGGGCTCTGCCTTCCTGATTGGTGAATCTCTTCACCGTTAGCCCAAGTTCCTGCCTGGTGATTGATCAGAATTTCCATCATTCACTGATCTAGCCCAACCAGGATTCTTGCTTCTATCTGACCATCTTCATGCCACGCCTCCTGCAACTATGATTGGTTCTCACATTGTCCTCTTGGGGCCTGAGCTCCTGATTGGTGAAAATGCTCCAGGGCCTCCTTTGTGGTTGCGCTTGATTGGTGAGAGTAGTTCATAAGTAGCCAGGCACAGGCCCCTCTCCTCTCTCTTCTCTTTGCTGTGCTTCTGTGCGGTGGTCGCTCTGGGCCCAGTAGTTCTGAATGGTGAGAATTCCCCCTAACAACTTCACCTAGACTGGAGGTTCCCAAACTTATTTGGCCTGCTGCCCCCTTTAAAAAAATTACTCAGTGTCCCCTTGGAAATCTTTAACCCTTTAATTTTTTTAAATTTGCATAATTTTTAAAAATATTTTTTTTAAAAAATGAGACATCTTAAATTTAATAATTTGTTGTATATTTGTGTTTTTTTCCTGCACTGAAATTTTGATGAGGCTGTACTGCCTCATGTAACAGTATAGTATCACATTGTAAACAAGTCATTACATGCACATATTCCTGCGGATGCATGCTCGACTTCCCCACAATTCTTGACAGGCTTGCCTGCCTACATTTGGCTTGTTAAGACCTGTTGGGGAACTTGACCACAGATTGGTTATAATTTGCATTTTTTGTGTTTATTTGGAAAATAGTGCAATTACTAACACTTTAACTCTGTTACACAACAGATGAAACATGTAGGAATGGTTTTCAAAATTTTCTTATCTTCTTTCCTTATTCTTCCACCACCCCCTTATTTTTATTGAAACCTTACCCCCAGTTACACCAGAGGCTACTACAATCCCCCTGGATTGTTCCAGCGGCCTCCCCCCCCCACCTCTCAGACCTATGAAATGGAGTGGAATGGCTGTCCTGTTCTAGCTGTAGCATTCAGTGCTCCTGACTGGTGAGAGTTCTCCAACTCCTGCCCCGGGGCTCTGCCACGTAACTGGGGACAGTTCTCCCTAACTACAGGGGTTCCAGACTAACCCAGCTGCTTGCTGCTATTCCTGCCGCGTCTATTTCCTTCTCACCTATGTGGGGCTCTCCAGTTTCGGAATTGCGCCTGTGCTCCTGATGGGTAAGTTTTCCATAACTGGCCTGAACCCCAAACTATCACACTTTGCTTTCTAATTAAACACTTAGCCTTCCTGAATGAGAGCTCTAAGGCATAAATCCTGGGGCCCTGCATTCCAGATTATTGAGTTCTCTAGCTCTCAGCTCCTGCCTTTGGGTCCCAAGTTTCCCCCATTGAGTTTCCAGGCTCTTGCCCCGGGGCCCTGTAGTGAGCTCGTGATTGGCCTGACCTGGTCCAACCAGGCTGCCTGATCCTTTTCTAGCAGGCCAGTGCCACTCTGCCTTCCCCATGGCTGATGAGAACTCTGGTTGTGAGTTCATTTACTCTTTGATAGTTCTCCCTCTTAACTCCTGATTGGTAAGAATATTTAGCTCCTCCCACCTCGGCCTTTTGATCCTGATTGGTGAGAGCTGATAATCTCTCCCCCTCAAGTTGTGATTGGTGAGAGTGTTCTAAATCCTCCAGCACTGGAGTACTGTGCTCTTGATTGGTTATGAGTTCTCTAGCTCCTCTCCTTCTCAACTCTTGATTGGTGAGAAGGCGTCATCTCTTGAGTCCTTAGCTCCTGATTGGTGAGGGTTCAGCCAACTTCCCGCCTCCCTGCCAAGCCCTGATTGGTGGGAGTGCACCATAGTGAAACCCATCCAGACCAACTCTTGACTCCTCCTTTATGACTCTCTCTCCAGCTCTTTCCTTGGTGCCTGTCTTGATGAGGGTCCTTTCTAATTAGCCAGCTGATCCAACTGAGATCCATCAAGCTGGTTGCTGCCACCTGCCACCCTCAAGCTGGGCCTCTGATGTTGCAACCAGCTTCCAGCTGCCACCCTGGACTCCTGTGCTCCTGATGGCTGCCAAGTACCCAAACTGACGTGACCCAGCCTCACCTGCTGCCTACTGCTCTCTGGCCACTCTGCAAAGGGCTCTGGCAGTCCTGCCCCCAACCTTTCTGTTGTTGAAGATTCTCCAGCCCCTTGGGGCCCTCTCCACCATGAGCGTTCTCTCTGTCTCCCTGGCTGGTGAAAATTCTCCACCTGCTGCCCCCTGGCTCTCTGCCTCCCCTCCCCAAAGATTTTCCTGCCCCCTTTCCTGATTCTCCAGTCCCTACCCAGGGGTCCTGAGCCCCCCTCCCCCCATTCTTCAGTCCACCCTGCCCCCCGGCTGATGACGGTCCTTTTCCTGCCACCCCAATGATTCTCCAGCCCCTGCTTAGGGGCCCTGCCCACCCCACACCCCACCCCTATCCCCCTAGTGAAGGTTATCTCCCTTGCCCCCTGATCTTCTGGCTGGTAAGGGTTCACCAGCTATCTTCATGCCATGCTTCAGCATTTGATGTGACTGGTGCTCTCCAGTTCTGGGCCGGGGTCTTGGTTAGAGTTTTCCAGCTCCCATTCTGGGAACTTGTTCTCATGATACATGAGAAGTTTTCCCAACTAGATATATGCAGACAAACCATGCTGCCTGTTGCACTCTGGCCTTCTTCTTGCCATGACTCTTCCTTTGACTAGCTCTCCTGGTTCCTTGGACTTGTGACTGGTGAGAATTCTCTAGCTCAGCAAGCATCCTGCTGCTTTTTAACTGTTTCATGCCAAGACTATTCCCCTTCAAGGAGTGTTACTGTTCTGAGTTTGGTTAAAGGTGTTGATGATGGGAGTTGAGTTTAATATACTGGGAGGGAGGGCATATTGGAAGGGATCTCATTGTAAATTGAAGTGCCTAACTTAAGGACAAAGGTTGGGATAGAGAAGAAGTCTGCGAGTTAGATCTTAAACTCTTGGATACAGAAGAAAGACCAACACAGAACTAACACCAGAATTTGGATAGGGTAACCTGTCAATGGAATGAAACTCAAAGGAGTGTGGGAAGATGTAAGGAGTGTGGTGGGAAGTTGGTTAGCACAATAGAAGAATGGGAGGTAAATTGGAATGATAAGGAGATGGCATAGATGGCTTTGAGGAAGCAAAGAGTCAAGGCAGCCTGTGACTGAATGACAGGGAGTGTTTGGAGCTGCTGAGTAGTACATGGTCACAAACTTCCCAGTAGCAATAGTCCTGTGAATGTGATTATTATTTACTGAGCAAGAAGTGGAAAGCAAGAATGGGGGTCATAGGTGGTCATAGGTGGTCATAGGTCATGTGGTGGGGTCCATGGTGTATCTTTCTTTCTGTCTGGAGACCTGATGATCTGATCTTCAAAGATAGGATTCACAGGTTACATGGGCTTGATTCTGTAGCTTGGCTGGTTATAGAGGCACAAGTGATCTACTCACAATCCAATCATCAGCCAGGGCTGCTTCTAACCAGGCCAGCCCCAGTGTTCAGCTGGTTGTCTCCTGAGTGAAGGGGCAGGTACTCCATCAATAAGTATGTATAGCATGCTAACCCAATAGAGACTTACCAGTCAGTAAGTATGTATAACATTTATTAGATGTTTTCTGTGTATGATCCACTTTGTTGAATACTTATGGAGATGCTGAGTTTTGGTAAGACATAGCCTCTGCCTTCAAAGAGCTTATGTTCTACTAAGCCTAATTTAGTATGGAGATAAAATAGCCATATAGAATAAAATAATATTCTTATGTGAAAAGCACATAAATGTTTAGAGGTATATTGTCATGTAGCTGGACTTGTTGAATTAGTCCCATCCATTGTCTGAGAAAGGGATATATATATATATTACTGTATTGTGGATATATTGTATATTGTTGATTTCTAATCAAAGGGGCCTTAAATTAAAAAGGGTGTGGAAGGGAGGGAACCATGAAGCATCAAGCCTTTTATTTTTATTCTGTGTATCTCTTTTAAAAGAATGTATTTCTTATGCATAGTGAATCAGTTTTGTTTTCTGATATAACGTCATTTTTTTTTGTTTATTGGATTGTTTAATCCATTCATAGTTTAAGTCATGAGAGGATTGAATTTTCCTACATTTGTATATAATATCATGTTTGTTTTTCCAAATTAGGATTTTTTTATCTTCTTCCTCTAAAGAAAAGATTGTTTCTTCAGTTATTTTAGCTTAATTTATTCTCACTGGCTCTCTTCCCCTCACTCTCAAGCACTACCTTTTCTCTCTCTATACTTCACATAATTAATACTTTCAGGTACCTACCTATTTGAGTTTTTCTAAATAGTTTTTATATAATTGTCTTTTAGACAGATCTTCACTTTCTCCTCCCGCTACTCTCTACCCCTTTTCTACTTCTTGTGCCTCTCTTAAAAATACCAATTCCTGTGGGTAATACAGAGGATACTACCTCACAGCAGGAGTTTTCCAATTTCCCTGATTGTATAGTTTGTTATTGACTTTTGCCCTCCTCTTGATTATTTTTTTCCACATTTGCCTCAGAATTGTTTCCCTGGTCTATGCCTTTTCACTCTTCTGAGTGTCAGTTGCCCTGAAGATCAAACTCTTCATGGGGCTGATCTCTACCAAATCCCTGAGGATGATACCTGTTGTAAGGTCCCTCTCTCCCTTTCATAGTATTCTTCAACACTTACTAGCATTGAAGGGTTGTTGTAGTGCAGTCATTTTTTAGTTGTATTTTGGGGTTTTCTTGGCAAAGTTATTAACAGTGGTTTGCCATTTGCTTCTTCAGTTCATTTTACAGATAAGGAAACTGAGGCAAACAGTTAAGTGACTTGCCCAGGGTCACACAGCTACTAAGTATCTGAGGCCAGATTTGAACTCAGGAAGTACTATGGTCATTTACTCTACAACATCTACCAGGTCTGTTCCGCTGATCCACCACTCTATTTCTTAGCCAATAGCAGATAGTTTTGATGATTAGCGATTTATAATGTAGTTTGAGAGCTGGTAGGGCTAGGCCAACTTCCTTCACATTTTCCCCCCCATTAATTCCCTTGATATTGTTGACATTTTGTTGTTCCAGATGAATTTTGTTACTATTTTATCTATCTCTATAAAATATTTTTTTGGTAGTTTGATTGCTGTGGCACTGCATAACTACACTAATTTATGTAGAGTTGTCATTTTCATTATATTGGCTCTTTCCATTTCTCTTCCCCCTCCCCTCCTACTCTACCCCACTGAAAGTATACATTATTTTCTCTTTGAGCCCATTGTGATGACAGTAAAATTCAGGCATTGCTTGCCACCCCACTTTCATCATCTTCTCCACTGTAAAGGCTCTTTCATGCTTATATGAGATAATATACCCCGTTCTATCTTTCCTTTCCCCTTTCTCCCAGTGTATCTTTCTTTCTCACTCATTATTTTTATTTTTTTGGTTATCATCTCTTCATAGTCATCTCATACCTGTGCCCTCTGTCTATGTATACTCTTTCTAGCTACCTTAATAATGGTTCTTAGGAGTTACAAGTATCATCTTCCCATGTAGAAATGTAAAGAGTTTAACCACATCAAGTGCCTTATGCCTTCTCTTTCCTGTTTATCTTTTTATGCTTCTCTTGAGTCGTATTCAAAAGTCAATTTTTCTGTTCAGCTCTGGTCTTTTTTATCAGGAATGCTTGAAAGTACTCTATTTCATTGAAAATCCATTTTTTTTCTCCTGAAGGATTACACTCAGTTTTGCTGGGAAAGTGATTCTTGGTTGTAATCCTAGCTTCTTTTCCCTCCAGAATATCACATTCTAAGCTCTTCAATTCTTTAATGTAGAAGCTGCTAAATTGTGCATTCTTCTTACTGAGGCACCACAAAATTTGAATTGTTTCTTTCTTTCTGCCTGCTTTGCACTGTTTTCTTCTTGACCTGAGAACTCTGCAATTTGGCTATAATAGTCCTGGGAGTTTTCATTTTGGGACCTCTTTCAGGAGATGATTGGTGGATTCTTTCAATTTCTATTTTACCCTCTGATTCTAAAATATCAGGATAGTTTTCCTTGATAATTTCTAGTAATATATTATCTAGGCTCTGTTTTTGATCATGGCTTTCAGGTAGTTCAATAATTTTTAAATTATCTTTCCTCAATCTGTTTTCCAGGTAAATTATTTTCCAGTGATATAGTTCACATTTTCTTCTATTTGTTTCATTCTTTTGATTTTGTTTTTATTGTTTGTTGATGTCTCATGGAGTCATTAGCTTCCACTTGCCCAATTCTAATTTATAAGGAGGTATTTTGTTCAATGAGCTTTTGGTACCTCCTTTTCCATTTGGCCAATTCTACTTTTTAAGGAGTTGTCTTCAATGGATTTTGTGCCTTTTACCATTTTGTAATTCTAATTTTTTTTTTTTTGCTGAGGCAATCAGGGTTAAGTGACTTGCCCAGGGTCACACAGCTAGTAAGTGTCAAGTGTCTCAGGCCAGATTTGAACTCAGGTCCTCCTGACTCCAAGGCTGGAGCTTCATCCACTGCGCCACCTAGCTGCCCCAGTAATTCTATTTTTTAAGATGTTATTTTCTTCAGTTTTTTTGGTGCTTCCTTTAGCAAGCTGATGTCTTATGTAGTCCTGGGCTGGAAAATTGTTTAACCCAACCTTTTTTTTTTGTTTTGCTACTCCAGAATTTGATTTGAGGCTTTATTTTAAAGTTGTTTGGAAGGAAATTTGGGAGAGCTCAGGTGAATCCTTGCCTTTCCTCTTCCATCTAGTCTTCCAGTTCTGGTTAAAGAGCTTTCTTCATTATTTGGATTTTTTTTGTCCCTCTTTTGCCATTCTTTTTTCATAATTTTCTTGCATTGCTCTCATTTCTTTCCCCAGTTTTCCTCCTAACACTATCATTTGCTTTTTAACATCTTTTTAAAAATCTCTTTAGTTTTTCTAGGAATTCTTTTTGGGTTTTGTCCAATCTGCATTTTTTTTTAGGCTTTGTTCGTGGATGTTTTCACATTGTTGTCTTCTGAGTTTGTGTATTGAGCATTTCTGTTCCCATAGTAGCTTTTTATGGTGAGATTATTTCTTGTGTGTTTAGTTGTTTGCTCATTTTTTCTACTATTTCTTGACTTTGGACTTTATTTGTTTTTAATATATTTTATTTCCCCCCACAATTACATGTTAAAACAATTCAAACAGCATCAGTTCTTTCTCTGGAAGTAGGTAGTATGCTTCATCATTAGCCCTTTGGGATTTTCTTGGATCATTGTATTGCTGAGAATAGCTAGCTAAGTCATTCACAGTTCTTCGTCACACATCGTTGCTATTACTGTGTATAAACTTCTCTTGGTTCTGCTTGCTTAACTTTGCCTCAGTTCATGTAAGTCTTTCCAGGTTTTTCTGAGATCATTCTGTTTGTCATTTCTTATAGCACAATAATATTCCATCATAATCATATGCCACAGATTGTTTAGCTATTCCCCAATTGATGGGCATCCCTTTGATTTCCAATTCTTAGCCACCACAAAAATAGCTGCTATAAATATTATCAATTGGGGAATGACTTGTATTTTTATAAATTAGACTCAGTTTTCTATATATTTGAGAAATGAGGCTTTTATCAGAGATGTTACAAAACTTTCCCCCTAGTTTTCTACTTTCCTTCTAATTTTGGTTGCATTGGTTTTGTTTGTGCAAAAACTTTAATTTATAATAATCAAAATTATTTATTTTATATTTTGTAATGCTCTCTATATCTTCTTTGGTCCTAAATTCTTCCCTTAAGCATAAATCTGACATATAAACTATTCCATGCTCTTTTAATTTGCTTTTGTACCACCCTTTATGTCTAAATCATGTACCTATTTTGACCTTATCTTGGTATATAGTGTGAGATGTTGGTCTGTATCTAGTTTCTGACATACTGTTTTCCAGTTTTCCCAGCAGTTTTTGTCAAATAATGAGTTTTTCTCTTTGCATTTATCATATACTAGATTACTATGGTCATTTACTATAATATAATTTGTACCTAATCTATTCCATTGATCCACCACTCTATTTCTTAGTTGATACCAGATTGTTTTAATAATTACTGCTCTTCCTCATTGCCTACTCTAATTTCTTTTGTTTCTTTTCTTATTTTTATAGCTAGCATTTCTAGTACAATATTGAATTATAGTGGTGATAATGGGCACCTCTGCTTCATGAACTCTGATCTTATTTGGAAGGCTTCTAGCTTATCCCCATTACACATAATGCTTGCTGATGGTTTTAGATAAATATTACTTATCATTTTAAGGTAAGCTCCATTTATCCCTATGCTCTTTAGTGTTTCTAATAGAATGAGTATTGTATTTTGTCAAAGGCCTTTCCTTCATCTATTGAGGTAATCGTATGTTTTCTGTTGGTTTTGTTATTGATATGGTCAATTATGTTGATAGTTAACTTCCTCTTCATTGGTGGTAAGTTCTCCCCTTTCATTTTTGATTCTAGTAATTTGGTTTTTTCTTAACTTTTAAAAATCAAATTAACTAATGGTTTATCTATTTTATTGATTTTTTCCCATATAACCAGCTTCTAATTTTATTTTATTTATTAATTCAATGGTTTTCTTTCAGTTTTATTAATCTTTCCTTTGATTTTCAGGATTTCCAGTTTGGTATTTATTGGGGGGGGGGTTTACTTTGTTCTTTTTCTAGTTTTTTTTTTAGTTGCATGCCCAGTTCATTGATCTGCTGTTTTTCTATTTTATTGATGTGTAATCAAGTATAGATATAAAATTTCTTACTTCTCTATAGGGCAAGATAGATTTTATACCCAACTGTATATTATTCTCTCTTTGAGCCAATTCTGATGAGAGTAAGCTTCAGGCATTTCCCACCCACCCCCATCTTTTCCTCCATTGTAATAACTCTTTCATGCCTCTTCTATGTGAGATAATTTATCTTATTCTGTCCCTCCTTCCCTCTTCTCCCAGTGCAATCTTCTTTCTCACCTCTTAATTTTGTATTTTTTGGGTATCATCTCATTGTAGTCATTTCACACCCTTATCCGCTGTCTATGTATACTCTTCCTAATTGCCCTTTTAGTGATAAAGTTCTTAAGAGTTATAAATATAATCTTGCCATGTAGGAATAGAAGGAGTTTAACCTTATCGGATTACTTAGTTTTCCCTTTTTTACCTTTTTATGTTTTTATTTAGTCTTCTATTTGAAGATTGATTTTTTTATTTAGCTCTGGTCTTTTAATTTAGAATGCTTAAAAGTCCTTTATTTCATTAAATATCAATTTTTCCCCTGAAGGATTATACTCACTTTCACTGACTAGCTCCTTTGCCTTCCAGAATACCTGTATTCCAAGCCCTCCAATCCTTTAATGTAGAAGCTGCTAAAAATCCTGTGTAATCTTGACTATGACTCTGTGATACTTGAATTATTTCTTTCTTGCTGTTGGCAATATTATCTCCTTTATCTGAGAGCTCTGGAAATTGGCTATGATATTACTGGGAGTTTTCATTTGAGAGGATCTCTTTCAGGAGGTAACTGGTGGATTCTTTCAGTTTCTATTTTGTCCTCTGTTTCTAGGATATCAGGGCAGTTTTCCTTGATGATTTCTTAAAAGATGATATCTAGGCTTATTTTTTTGATCATGGCTTTCAAGTCGTCCAATAATTCTTAAATTATCTCCCCTGGATCCATTTTCCAGGTCAGTGGTTTTTCAATGAGAAATTTCTCATTTTTTGGTTATTCTTTTGGTATTTTTTCTTACTGTCTTATGGAGACATTTGCTTTCATATGCCCAATTAAATTTTTTTTTTTTAGGCAGTTGGGGTTAAGTGACTTGCCCAGGGTCACACAGCTAATAAGTGTCAAGTGTTTGGTCTGAGGCCGGATTTGAATTCAGATCCTCCTGACTTCAGGGCCAGTGCTCTATCCACTATGCCACCTAGCTGCCCCCAGAACTTACATTTCAATAAGAAATTTAGTCTCTAGTTTATAAAGCCATGAATTCCTGCAGACTGAGAGAAAAGATTACCTTCTCTTTTAGCTCTGTAATCTCCAGCTTGGTCAGGGTTAGACATGCAGAGAAAAAGGCTGTTTTTCTGAAGACTTTAAAAGTTCTTCAGAAGAGTTTTCACTTTTTGCACTCTTCTTTTGGGTGATCAGACCACAGGAATAAAGTAGTTTGATTACCAAGTCACAAAACACAGGCAGGATGACAAGACAGACACATAGAAGCAATTGCTGGCAAAGTTTATTTTTCTTATCTCCCATTGAAAGTTTAATCAAAAAGTCAGTGAACATAATTTTCTAGAGGCAGTCTCATAGCCTTTAATTTGCAGTAATTGAAAGTCCTTCCTTCAGGCCAAACTTGGGATTTATTGAGATACTTATATCTTAAACAATCTTTGCATAATTTGAGAGCTCTGTTCTTAGTCAACCCCTTCTGAATGAGAAGTGTCCCCTTGTCCTAGGCCAATAACAATTTCCTTGAGGGCTCATCGGTCAGCTTATTAGAGCTAATATCTATGGTATACTCATCAGGGACCATTTGCCTTTAAAGAGGTAGCCATCTGGATATGGTTTGGGAGGATGTGGGGGTCTGGAATGACTGATCCTTTGGGAGAAATCTACTGGAGTGCTCTGGGATATTCCTTTGGTAGAAAGTCTCTCTTCCTAACTGGTTGCCATAACTGTTATGGTGGAATAAAGGTACAAGGTAGTTATACCTAGACAACAATTTATTTAGCAGTGTGTGCAGTTGCAGAAACAAAATCAGGTCTTAGACTCTCAGTAGCACAAGGACCCAGACTATTAGCTTCTATAGTTATTATATAATTGAAGAGAGTGGGAAAACAGGGTTGTAGGAATTGAGACACTTGGTTTCTTATTGGTGGAGGAGATTGAGAGACACTGGGGGGGAGGTAGTCTTGTGACTTATTCAATTTGGGTGACAGTCTTGCGATTTTTCCCAAAATCAGTTAGTTTCCAAGAAGTTTAAAATTAACTTTATAAAATGATGGATGAGGGCAAAATGGCATTACTAGTGCTATTCTAATATAATAGTATTACTTTTGACTTTCACTTGTACATAGAGTATCATTGTCCCTTCCACATCATGTGGGTTAGGAGCAGCCCTGCTCTGCAATCTGGAAAATCCACATAAATTTTTTTGGTCCTTCCTTCACACCAGAGAGGAAGTTTAAATACTACTGAACATACTGCATGTATAACAAAAAGCATTTAAAAAATGACTGTTGAATAGCGTGTGTAGTATGCCTTAAATATCCATATTACCCCCTGATCACAGGGGTTCTGGGTGGCTGGGTGCATTGTCCAGAAGCAGTAACACCTTAAAGGGTAATCCCTTGCTGGCAAGGGATTTTCTAACCTCAGGCATAGAACACTGATGGAATTCGTCAAGGGGAAGTGCTTTGCTAGTCCATGCTTTCTTACTGAATATCTAGAAGATAGGCAACTAGCACTTGTCCTTTCCTTTCAAAGCTCGAGGGTTAGCAGCTTTATATAGCAGGGCTGTCTATATTATGAACCCTACGGCATTGGCACAAAAGAGTGGGGTTACCCTGTCCCTTGCGGCTTAAAAACCTGCAGCTCACTTCTCTTCTTGACTGATGTATGTCCTCTGAGGCATTTTTTTTCCAATGTAGGGCAGTTTTGTCAGCATTTAATATCTGTTCCAGTTTGTAACCTTTCTCTTCAATCAGTTTCTTCAGGGTTTCAGGAAACTCCCTAGCTGCCTCTTGATCAGCAGACACTGCCTCTTCCATTACTTTTACATTGCATGGGCTAGACCTGCGCAACTTGGCAGTAGGTAAGGGCCAAAATTAAAATGGGCTAAACTACTTTAGGCTGCACATAGATTTTTAGTGGCTCACTTTCCGAGTAAAAGTATAATTGATGATTAAACTATTTTGCAAACAAATTGTATTTTTAAAAAATGGAAATTTCAATTAATATCAATCAATTACACTTATTACTTAAGATTTTTATTTATCATGCAATCACATTGATGTTAAAGTAAATACTTGGCTAAGTGTTACACATTTTAATACATCTTTCAGGTTTTCTTACAGTTTACATTTAGTTAATGGGATGTATTACACTTCTTGTCAGCAGTCAGTTTATCACAGACCTGCACAGCAGGCAGTAGTTAGGGGCCAAAATTAAAATAGGCTAAATTTCTTCGGACCACAGATAGGTTAGACTAGAAACAAACTAATGATGGTTGGTTGCCATGGGTCACATGACAAACAGGAGAGCATGCAGGGGCAACCCTACATATTTTGTGGGCCGCCTAAAATCCTTTGGTGGGCCACAAGAGCCCTTGGGTTGTATGTTATGCAGGCCTGGCATAGGCTAAACCTTTTTAAAAAAATTTCAAACCTGACTTTGCTGGCTTGAAAATCCACCTTTCGTCTTCATTTTCCTTTAGGAAATCATGTAAGGACTTAGCCTTTTCCCGTATGATGCCAGAGTCTACTGGAATGCCTTTTTTATTTTTTTAAATTTAATTTTTTTTTGGGGGGGGTGAGGCAATTGGTGTTAAGTGACTTGCTGAGGGTCACACAGCTAGTAAGTGTTATGTGTCTGAGACTGGATTTGAATTCAGGTCCTTCTGACTCCAAGACCAGAGCTCTATCCATTCTGCCACCTAGCTGCCCCTGGAATGCCATTTTTTTTTCACTTTTAAAAATTTATTAATTAATTTTACTTTTCAACATTTGTTTCCATAAGCTCTTGAGTTTTAAATTTTTCTCTCCCTCCCTTTCTTCTCTCCTCCCAAGACAGTGTGCAATCTGATATAGGCTCTCTATATACATTTCTATTAAACATATTTTCATATTTGTTGTAAAGAAGAATTAGAACCAATAGGAGGAACCATAATAAAGAAGAAATAAAACAAAACAGAAGAAAAAAAATAGCAAGTAGTATGCTTCGATCTGCATTCAAACTCCATAGTTCTTTCTCTGGTTGTGGATAGCGTTTTCCATCATGAGACTTTAGAGATGGCTTAGATCCTTGCATTGCTGAGAAGAGGGAAGTCTATCAAAGT
The DNA here is from genome assembly GCF_900497805.2 of Vombatus ursinus. Lineage (NCBI taxonomy): Eukaryota > Metazoa > Chordata > Mammalia > Diprotodontia > Vombatidae > Vombatus > Vombatus ursinus. The sequence goes on along the minus strand of NW_020954606.1, from coordinate 1,793,958 downwards.
TAGTCATCAAACAATATGGCTGTTATTGTGTACAGTGTTCTCCTGGTTCTGCTCACTTCACTCAGCATCAGTCCATACAAGTCTTACCAGGTTTTTCTGAAGTCCTCCTGCTCATCATTTCTTTTTTTTTATTTTATTTTTATTTTTTATTTATTTTTAGTTTTCAACATTCACTTCCACAAGATTTTGAGTTTCAGATTTTCTCCCCATCTCATCCCTTCCCCCACCCCGAGTTGGCATGCATTCTGAATACCCCTGCCCCCAATTTGCCCTCCCTTCTATCTCTCCTCCCCATTTTCTTATTTCCCTTCCCCTTCTATTTTCCTGTAGGGCAGGATAGATTTCTATACCCCATTTCCTGTATTTCTCATTGGAATGCCTTTTTAATAATGGTTCTACACCAAAAGAATATTGCACTTTCTACGTGAGAGAAATATAGATCTCATGGTTTTTGCAAGTGCTTTGTAGCTGCAGCAATAGCTTTGTGGATTTTCTTCTCTTTTTTTCTCAGTATGCCTTACAGTCAACTCATTAATGCTGTAATGGTGGCCAACAGCAGCAGCCTTTTTACCTAAATGAACTTATCCAACAATTCTGCTTTTTCCTTCAAGTTCATCACTTTCCTCTGTTTCTTGGGAGCACTTCCCAAACCATTAGGAACATTATGCTTGAGACTCATGATTTTAATAGAGTTTATAGTGTTTAAATGACACAAGATACTAGAAACTTGAGATGCAAAGATCACTGCAAGATATTACATGAGAGATTTTTGTTAAACATTTTTGGCTTCCCCAAACCATTGTGTAGAACTGTAGTTCTTTTACTACAAATTTAATTTTACAGTATGCATTTATGAGTTACTAAACTTTTAAAGATATCTCTATATTTTTAACCTTTGTCCGCTGCTGGATTTTGTGTTCTTTTCACAAACTTTAACTTTAAAAAAGAAATTGTGTATATTTATGGTATCAAAGGATAAAGTATATTGATATTATACAATACTATATGTATATATATATTATAGATTTCTGAATTTCTAAACTTTTTCTATGTCATCTGCTGACCCTTTGCATGTTGTCTGCCACTTCTGCAAAACTTCCCCAAAATTCCCATTTAATTTCTTAATGCCAACCCACAATATATTGAAACCACAGTAGGGAAAGTCATGATGTGGGAGGGATAACTGTATGCATACATATATAGTACTCACTCATACAGTAAACACATACAGTGCTGTGATCACCTATTGCATATTCTATAGTACAGTAATGAAAATAAAGTCCTGAAAATAAACATTAAACAAAGATTAAGCATTTCAAGTTTTATAAAAACTTAATTTAAACCTTATTTTTGATGTAGCTGCAAGGATGTGTGATGGGGCAAGCATACTGTTTGGTTAACTCTCTCGACTTTGGCTTTCTTCATAAAACCCAGGGGAGAATCTGCTGAAACTTAACTCTGCCAACAGGGAAGATGATGACGAGGGTCGCATGTGGACATCTGGCTGTTCCACCTCAGGAGTTTGGCTTTCATGATGTGTTGATGGCTTCAGCATTTTTCCCTCCCAAACTGGCTTGAAAAATTGTGTCAGCCTTCTCTCCTTGGCTTTTTGCCTCTAATCTTTACATATTTTTGAATAAGAGGCAAATGTGGTGGAGTTAAGTGCTTAAAGTTGAGGCTGCATTCGGTCATAGGGTCCTCAGCCAGGAATGGGCACATTGGGAGATTCAGATTTTTTGCTGCTTTGCACATGTCCTGTGAATAAGCTCAGAAGCATCCTAAGTATTGATTTGGGGGTTACAAATAAATTTTAGCAAGTAGATGAGTTTGCAAATATAGAATCTGCAAAAAATGAGGAGCAAAGTATATTTAAGAAAGATAGGAAATAATTAACAGAGGGAAGGCACTAAAATTAAGAGAGATTGGGAAAGGCTTCCTTTAGAGGATGAGATTTTAGCTGGGACTTCAAGAACGCCAAAGGAGCCAGGAGATGGAGATAAGGAGGGAGAACATTCCCAGCATGGAGGACAGCCAGAGAAATACCGACTCATTTGGCAGAAATTTTTTTTAATCAGTAGAATTGTCAAATTTAACCATTATTTATGTTGGTATTTGCAGCAGAGGGTTTTTGTTTTTTTTTTCTGGAGTCAATTCATGGATTCTTTTGATTAGTGCTATGTTAAAATTTTCTTGTTTCTTGAAGCATGGATTTTTGAACTTGCATTAAGTTTTTTGACTTGTTACGTTCCTCCAGGACTCCTAAAATTCTTGTTATTTTTTATATATCCAGTCTTAAAGTTTAATGCTATTTTACTTGTTTAGAGATCTTGCTTTCTTTTAATAGTGTTGCTTTTTGTTTCTCTTCTTCTATGTATTCACTTCCCAGTATTTTTATTACCAATTAGTTACTCACTCTCTTGTTTCTTTAGCAACACTTGATACAATGGTTCCTCCCACCCAACTTCTTTTTATTCTGCTGATTATTTCAGACCATTAATTGTGTTTTCAGAATTTTTATTTCTCTTTTAAACTATTCAGGTTGCATCCTGATGGGGTTCTGTGCTATCTTGGGATCCTTTGCTCTATCAGGTATTTATTCATTTTCCTTTGTCTTGCAGTATATATTATAGATGCCTGAACTCTTTGATCTAGAGGCCATTTTCCCTTCTGTTATTAATATTGGCTCCATTGGTTTATCTGCTTATAGTTAAGGTCTTTAATTGAATTTTCTTTCTCCTAATATCTTTGGTGTTTTTAGTCTTTTTTCTTTATTTTTCCCTTTTATTTGCAGTTTTCCTGGGGTCTGTATCTCAAAGCTGTCTCAGCCTCCTCCTCAGTTTATGCTTCACCAGCCTAGGTCTCTGCCCCAAGTCATGTCAAAGGGGACAAAACTAGCCCACTGGGCTGGATATTGGATGTTTTCTCTCAGGCTTAGTGGGAATCACATAGAAATATGTGTAAGTATCCTGCTCCAGTTTCTTCTGTGTCCTACACAATGGAGACAGTTGAAATTGCTTTATGTCCGGTGCATAATTCCTACCATGGAGGAGATATTTTAGATGTAGTAAGAATTGTAGAATATTTTAGATCCCTTGGACAGAAAGAGAAAATAGATGAAGTCTTAAGGAAATAGACCAAAAGTGTTTTGCTCAAGTAAGATATGGTAGGGTTGGGAGACTTCACTTATTCAGGTATTAACAGAAACATGAACTAATAATCTCATCCTTCAAAAGATGGAGGAACTACCAAGAAGAAATTTTATTCTAATTCTGACTCACTAACAGAGAGAAATGGGTTTCTCAGGTAGAAATAGCAGAAACCTTGGAAGGAATTGATTCCTTTCTCTTAGAGTTTGTGAGAGGAAGAAAAGCCTGGCATAATCTGACATAAGCTCTCCCTTTTTGGAGAACAGATTTCAAAGAGGTCAGAGAAAGGGTAGAGAGGAGTCCCATTGAACAAAATCTATAGGTAAAAGCTTCCCTTGAAAGATGAGAAACTCAAAATTCTGAGGACATGAAGGAAAACAGTTCTGATGAGGAGGAAAAATTGGGTGAAAAAATTATGTGAATACATAGATAACTCATCAATCAACATGGACTTTGAAAAGATATAGATGACATTTTTCTGGGTTGCAGTGGAAAGGTGCTTCATGTGTGGAAGCAGGCTGGTGACATAACCAGTGGTGAACATCAAAGAAAAGCAGTAGTACTGAAGGGCCTGGAACCCTATTAGGGCTTATTAAATGCTTGTTGATTTTTTGCTTGATTAAAATACGTCATCAGGGAAATGTAAACTGGGAAGACTAGGTGGACAGATCTTGTGGCAGGACCAGTGATGACAGATGAACAGGAAGTTTTAGGAATGTTGCAAAGAGGTGAGAAAGGTCTCTAGCATATTGGGAAGACCCTCTGGGGGCAGTGCCAAAGCCCAGAATTATCTTAAGCACAGTAATATTCCATCACAATCATATACTGCAACTTGTTTGGCTATTCCCCAATGGATGGGTATCCTCTCAATTTCCAGTTCTTTGCCACCACAAAAAGAGCTGCTATAAATATTTTTGTTCAAATGGGTTCTTCTTCCCCCTCCCCCTTTTAAAAATCTCTTTTGGATATAGACTTAGCAGTGGCATTACTGGATCAAAGTGTATGAACAGTTTTATAAACCCTTTGGGCATTGTTGTAAATTGCTCTCCAGAATAGTTGGACTAGTTCACAGCTCCACTGACAGTGCATTACTGTCCCAGTTTCCCCACATCCCTTCCAGCATTTATCATATTCCTTTTCTGTCATACTGGCCAATGTGATAGGTGTGAAGTGGTACCTCAGAGTTGTTTTAATTTGCATTTCTCTAATTAATAGTAATTTAGAGCATTTTTTCATGTGATTATAGATAGCTTTGAGTTCTTCATCTGAAAACTGTCTGTTCATGTCCTTTGACCATTTATGACTTGGGGAATGATTTGTATTCTTAAAATTTGTATTATAAATTTGTCCTGGGACTGATTCATATTTTTCTTGGAGGCTTTGGATGTAGGAGCTTTGACTTTGTTTTCTTCTGGTTGTATGTTTTGATCTTCTTTGTCACCAAAGAAAAATTTTATGGTCTAACTCTTTTTGCACTGCTTGCTCATGATCCTGGCCAATTACTTGAGTTTTAAATGCTTTGTTAAGGTAGGGGTCTGCTTCCAGTGTGGAGAATGTACTGTCCCAAGCTTCAGGGATTTTGTGCAGCTGTTTTCAGAGATACTTCTAGAGACCTGTAAATTTTCAGTTCTTCCAAGGTGGTATGATCAAGGGCGAAGTGTTTACTCCTTTCCTGGCCTGTGCTCTGGTCTGTAAGTGACCACAAGCACTCTTTTCTGCCTTGGAACTGTGAGGAGGATTTCCTCTTCACTGCTGCCACAAGCTCCACCACGCCAGTGCTCCTCCTTGCCCTAGGACCGCCACCCAGAACAGTGACCCAGATCCAAGCATGGGCAAAGCAAGACATTCCTGCCACAGCACTGGCAAAGAGTTCCCTGCAGTCCCCCTCTGATCAGCCACTTGATTCCCCTTCAGTCTGTGGGCCACAAGCTCCAGAAGGAGCCGCTGCCCCAGAGCCACTCTCGGGGAACTGGGGCTGGGACTGTGCTTCTCTCTCACTGCAGACGCAGACGTTTCCTACTGACCTTCTAAGTTGTCTTTGGAGTTCATGGGTTGAGAAGTCTGGAAACCACCACAGCTGCCCGCGATTCAATCCTCTGAGGCCTGCTCCAGGTTCACTGAGGCCTGCCTTGCCTGTGCACCCATGCTGAACTGTGTTCCTCTCCCAGCCTGGCGTGATATACCTTTCTGATCAACCATCCAAGTTGTCTTGGGCAGGAAATTTGTTTCACTCTGTCTTTTTGTGGGTTCTGCTGCTTTAGAATTTGTTTAGAGCCATTTTTTAACAGGTCTTTGGAGGGGTTTGGGGGAGAGCTCAAGCAAGTCACTGCTTTTACTCTGCCATCTTGGCTCCCAAACCTCATTTCTTATCATACAATAGTATTCCATCATAATCATATACCACAACTTGTTTAGCCATTCCCCAATTGATGGGCATCCCCTCAATTTCTGATTTTTTTTTTTGGTGAAGCAGTTGGAGTTAAGTGACCTGCCCGGGGTCACACAGCTAGTAAGTGTCAAATGTCTAGTTTGAGACCGGATTTAACCAGGTCCTCCTGATTTCAAGGACCGTGCTCTATCCACTATGCCACCTAGCTGCCCCCAACTTCTGATTTTTTACCCCCAGAAAAGAGCTGCTCTAAATATTTTTGTACATATAGGTCCTTTTCCTTTTTGTTTTTTATCTCTTTTGGGATACAGACCTACTAGTGGTATTGCTAGGTCAGAGGGTATGTATGGTTTTATAGCCCTTTGTGCATAGTTCCAAATTGCTTTCCAGAATGGTTGAATCAGTTCACAACTCCAGCAACAGTATATTAAAGTCTTATTTTCCCCACATCACCTCCAACATTTGTTATTTACCTTTTCTGTCCTATTAGCCAATCTAATAGATATGAAGTAGTACCTCAGAATTATTTTAATTTGCATTTCTCCAATCAATAATGAATTACGGTATTTTTTAATATGATTAAAGATAGCTTTGATTATTTTATCTGAAAATTTATCATATCTTTTGATCATTTATCAATTTGGAAATGACTCTTATTATAATTTGACTCAGTTCTCTGTAGGTTTGAGAAATGAGGCCTTTATCAAAGAAACATACTTCAAAATTTTTTTCACAGTTACTATTGCTAACTGTATTTCCCTCCATACTATTCTCCCCACCCTTTTTATTCTATTGTCTTTCTCCTTTCACCCTGTCCCTCCTCAAAAGTGTTTTGTTTCTGACTACTCCCTCCTCCAATCTGCCCTCCCATCTATCACCCCCCCCTTACCCTTTCCCTTCCTACTTTCCTGTAGGATAAGTAAGATAGATTTCTATACCCAAATGAGCATGTATGTTATTCCCTCTTTGAGTCAATTCTGATGAGAGTAAAGTTAACTCACTCCTCCTCACCTCCCCCCTCTTCCCCTCCATTGTTAAAGCTTTTTCTTGCCTCTTTTACATAAGATAATTTACCCCATTCTACCTCTCCCTTTCCCTTTCTCAAAGTATATTCCTCTCCCACCCCTTAGTTTTATTTTTTAGATATCATCCCTTCATATTCAACGCGTACCTATGTCCTCTGTCTACATATACTCCTTTTAACTACCCTAATGATGAGAAAGGTCTTATGAGTTACAAATATCATCTTCCCATGTAGGAATGTAAACAATTTAAACTTATTAAGTCCTTTATAATTCCCTTTCCTGTTTACCTTTTTATGCTTCTCTTGAGTCTTGTATTTGAAAGTCAAATTTTCTATGTATCTGTGGTCTTTTCATCAAGAATGCTTGAAAGTCTTCTATCTCATTGAAAATTAATTTTTTCCCCTGAAGGATTATACTCAGTTTTACTGGGTAAGTTGGTTATAATTCTAGCTCATTTGTCTTCCAGAATATCATATTCCAAGGCCTCTGATCCTTTAATGTAGAAGGTACTAAATCTTATGTTATTCTTACTATGGCTTCACAATACTTGAATTGTTTCTTTCTGGTTGCTTGCAATATTTTCTTCTTAACCTAGGAACTCTGGAATTTGGCTATAATATTTCTGGCAGTTTTCATTTCAAGATCTCTTTCAGGTAGTGATCAATGGATTCTTTCAATTTCTATTTTACCCTCTGGTTCTGGAGCATTAAGGCAGGTTTCCTTGATAATTTCTTGAAAGATGATGTCTAGGCTCTTTTTTTTTGATCATGGCTTTCAGGTAGTCTGGTCCTGGATCTATTTTCCAGATCAGTTGTTTTTCCAAAGAGATATTTCACTTTTTCTTTTTTTTTTTTCATTCTTTTGGTTTTGTTTTGTTGTTTCTTGATTTCTCATAAAGTCATTAGCTTCCATTTGCTCCATTCTCATTTTTAAGGAATTATTTTTTTCAGTGAGCTTTTGGACCTCCTTTTCTATTTGACCAATTCTGCTTTTTAAGGTGTTCTTTTTCTCACTGGCTTTTGGGACCTCTTTTACCATTTGGCCTAGTCTTTTTTAAGGTGTTATTTTCTTCAGTATTGTGTGTGTGTGTGTGTGTGTGTGTGTGTGTGTCTGTGTGTGTGTGTCTCCTTTAGCAAGCTGTTGACTCATTTTTCATGATATTCTTGCATCACTCTCATTTCTCTTTCCATTTTTCTCCATCTCTCTTACTTGATTTTCAAAATCCTTTTTGAGCTCTTCCATGTTTTTCTTGAACGCTTTGAATGTAGGAGCTTTGATTTTTTTTTATCTTCTTCTGAGTGTGTGTTATGATCTTCCTTGTCCCCATAATAATTTTCAATAGAATTTTTTTCCATTGCTTGCTCATTTTCCCAGCCTATTAGTTGACTTTTAACTCTTTGTTAAAGGAGGACTCTGCTTCCAGAGTGGAGGGTACACTTTCTCAAGTTTCAGGAGTTTTGTGCAGCTCTTTTAAGAGATACTTCTAGGGACCTGTAAGTTTTCACTTCTTCAAAGGTGGTATGATCTAAGGAGAGATGTTTATTCCTCTCCTGGCCTGTACTCTGGTCTGTGAGTGACCAGGAACTGCCCTGGAACTGTGAGGAGGATCCCCTCTCCATTGCTGCCACAAGCTCTGTTATGCCAGTGCTCCTCCTCACCCCAGGACTACCACCCAGGACTGTGACCCAGATCCAAGTATGGGCAAAGCAACAGAGTCCTGCCTCGGTGCTAGTTGGGAGCTCTGGAAGCAGACCTTGTCACTGCTGATTCAGCAGCTCCCAAGGCCAGCTCCTGGTTTGCTGTGGCCGGGCCTAGTGGTGGCACAGCCTGTGCTGGACTGCGCTCCACTCTCACCTAGGTGTGACAGACCTTTCCTGACGATCTTCCAAGTTGTCTGGGGCTGGAAACTTGTCTTTTTGTGGGTTCTCCTGCTCTAGAATTTGTTTAGAGTCATTTTTAAAGGTATTTAGAGGGGTTTGGGGGAGAGCTCAGGTGATTCCTTGCCTTTACTCTGCCATTTTGGCTCCACCTCTCCTGTTTATCTTTTTATGTTTCTCCTGTGTCTTGTATTTGAGCACCAGATTTTCTGTTCAGTTCTGGTCTGTAATTAGGAGTGCTTGGAAGTCCTCTATTTCATTAAATATCAATTTTCCCCCTGGAGGATTATACTCAGTTTCACTGGCTAGGCGATTCCTGGTCATAATTCTAGCTCCGTTGCCTTTCAGAATACCATATTCTAAGACTTCCAATCCTTTAATGTAGTAGCTGCTAAATCCTGTGTAATCCTAACTATGACTCCATGTTATTTGAGTTGTTTCTTTCTTGTGCTTGCAGTATTTTCCCCTTGGCCTGGGAGCCCTGAAATTTGGCTGTAATATTCCTGCCTGTTTCCGTTTTGTGAGATCTCTTTCAGGAGGTGATTGGTGGATTCTTCCCATTTCTATTTTACCCTCTGGTTCAAGGACATCAGGGTGTGATTGTATCATGGGATACAGTCTCCCTGAGTGGATTATGTGAGGGGCATACAAGATCCATGGATCCAAGATCCATCTAAGGTATTACAGTGTGCCTTGTTCTTCTTATACATGTTGATTACTATTCACAGCATCCATTGAGGAATGGGTTTAACTTTGATCCTTGCTTCCTTGATTCCTCTTGGATGGGAGCCTAGAAGAAGGAGTGTTACACTGGCGGTTTAAAGAAATACCTTAATCTGCGCACAGGGTTAAATGAGTGACTCCACAAATGGTGGTTTTATTGTCCATACTGACAAGAACTAAGAAGGTTTTGAGTCTCTAGGGTAGGCACCTAAGGGAAGTTCTTTGTGGAGGAGGGGGCTTTTTTTTTATTACTAAAGCTTAAATACACATAAGAAAAGAAAAAGAAACATTATATAAACTTAAATATTGAAACTTAAATACAAAAGAAAAAAAGCGTTACCATCTACACAGCAGAAAGTGAGAGGATTCAAAATATACAACAATACATTTCCATTTCAAGAAAGCATATATAATAAATACTATGCATTGTGTTGAGAGCTGTCCATCTTTTCTTTGCTCCCTTGGAAAGTTTTTTTTTTTGTTCTCTGCTGTATGCTTTTTACTTTGTTCTTTTTTTTCCTCCTTCTTCCTTACACCCTCCCCCCCCAGGCTATAATTAACTGTGGCTATATTTTAAATAAATATATACATACACTATACACACACACACACACACACACACACACACATACATACATACATATATGGACATATACTTTCCCTAATAAATTCTACTTCTGATCTTTGTTTTTATATTTGTGTGTATCTCGTATTTCCTATCCCTTCTAACTCCTCTACTTCACCTCTACCCACTACCTTGCCCTCTTATTACTTAATGTATTCTCCCCTCTTAAGGATTTCTCCTGTCCCAACTGCATCCCAGCATTCACAGATCTTTGTCAACTTTTTGTCTAAGAGGCATGCATCATCAGCTGAACTGGAGTGTTTGTGGATGATGTCTTTTCCAGTTTGGACTAGAGAAAAACTAGCCAGGCGGCTGCTAACTCCACCTTCAGGTTTCTGCTGATGTATCCTAGCCTTCTCTAGATTCAGGCTGCCATCTGCAGTATGGGCATCAGGCTTAGTAACTGTTTGGCTTCTGCTAGCCAGTGGTTGAAGTCATTCAGGTCACAATGGAAGTGTCTCCATTCTTCCACAGCTCTATCAAAATGACCTTTATGATCACTGTACCTTCCATTCAGACTGTCCCACTTTTCTTTCAACTGGGTCGGTCCATCCCCAATCTGAATAGCTTCAGGACCAGAGACATCAATCAAGTACAGTATCGGGCTGCTTCTTATGAAGAGCTGCAATCTGTTCTCTGACTTTGTCCAGGAGATCATTGATGTTTGTGACATTTGTATGTCATCCAGCAGAAAGTAATCAGTAATTCTTGTATAGGTTTCTGGCGATTCCGTACACCCACAGCCTTTTTTTAGAGAAGCATCTAAGTCATCCATGGCTTCTTGCAGATCATTTAGTTTCTCCAGTGCTTTGTTGACTTGCTTTTGCCAATTTTTAGTGACTGCATTGAGGTTCTCCCACTTCGCTTTCATTTCTGAAGACTTTTTGCACATAGCTTTAGCAATTTTTTGGGCTTTTTCTTCAGGAGTTGATTCTATGTTAGACTGCAGGTCATGTCTTGGTTCTTCAGGAGCATCAATTGGCAGGTCAGCAAGAAAGATTCGGGTTGGTCTGAAGCATTCAATAGATTCTTTTTTCTCTTTCAATTCACATCTCGATGCTTTACAGTAGTTATGCTGGAGCTTTAAGGTAGTTTCCCCTCCTCTAATGTGCATTTGTTTTTTAAGCTCATCATTTTTCATATTTAGCCACTGGATCAGCTCTTCTAAAGAAGTCAGAAAACTATTCCATTTTTTGGCACTGGCCTCCAAGCGAGCCCTGATGCTACTGGACTTTGCTTTTAAATCAATCCACCTCTGGTTCATGTCATCTAGTCGATGTTGGAGCAATACTGCCTTATCTGAATTTCCCAAAGCTTTTTCTGTATTCTGCCAGATCTTTCAGGGACAGACTAGCACTGTGCACAGGGCTTTTGCCTTTGTGCTGGACACCAGCACCCAGGTCAGGGAAGTCTGCCAAGGTGTATGATGCTGATGCCCTTTGGCTACTGCTATCACTTCTGCTACTGACTGCAGTGTGGGCAGGGTGGGGGAGAACATCTGGGGAGAGCTGTCAACTGCAAAAGAGCCCATGTCACTGGCAAAGATGGTGGTGCTAAAATGCTATTTCCAACTACATAAACAATCCCTGCTGATGGATCCTGGAAAGGTGGGCTTCAAAGTCAACGCTCTACGTACAGTCCTACTCAGAAAAAATACTGACTATTGTTGTAGTTTGTCCTTTGTTTTTGTAAAAGACCAATGTCATCACAAATGTTGGAGTCAGGGTGCAATGTGTTCAGCTATGGATGATGAGGCCAACACAAGTTTGGAAGACACTACCACAGATTAGGCACAAGTGGTCCATTAGAACATTTAGCATAGAAGTGACTCTGGATTTGCACAGCACACATTTCCTTTATGCTTCTACGATTCTGCTTTGCTTATGGAATACAGTGCCTTCTTTGATGTGGGCCCACCATGCTGGGTGGTCCTGTGCCAGTGTTTCCCATGTATCCTGGTCAATACTAAAATTCTTCAGAGATACCTTGAGAGTGTCCTTATACACCTTCTTCTGACCACCTTGTGAGCGCTTACCTTGTGGTAGTCACCTGTAAAACAGTCTTTTGGTTAAGTGTATGTTTGGCATTTGAACTACGTGGCCAGCCCGTCAGAGTTGTGCTTTCTGCAGTAGAGTTGGAATGCTTGGCAGTTCAGCTCCAGAGAGGACTTCAGTGTCCTGATAGCTTATTTTGCCAGGTAAACATTGGGATCTTCCTGAGATAATTAAAGTAGAAGTGGTTCTGTTTCCTAGGCTGGCACTAGTATTATTTCTGGATTTCACAGGCATACAACAATGAGATCAGTGCAATGGCTCTGTAGACTTTCAGTTTGGTATGCAACTGATAACTTTTCTCTCCCATCCTTTGTTTTGGAGCCTTCCAAATCCTGAGTTAGCTCTGGTAATATGTGCATCAACTTCATCTGTGTGGGCAGTCCTGTAGAATGTACTGCCAAGGTAAGTGAACTTTTACACCACAGCATTCAAAATTTCTCCATTTTCTGTAACCAGTGGTTCCGCATATGAATGGTGCAGTGCTGTCTGGTGGAGAAACTGTGTTTTCTTGCTGTTAATTGTTAGGATCGTGCATTGAGTGCACAATCATCTGTGAGCAGAAGGTCATACACCAACTCTCTCTCCACTTTGGTCTTGGCCTGTAGCCTTTTCAAGTTAAATAGTTTACCGTCAGTGCAGAAGCTGATCTTGCTGCTGTTTTCATCCTCCTTCAAGGCCTCTGACAATGTCGAAGAAAACATGCTGAAGAGCACGGGAGCAAGGACTCAACCCTTCTTCACTTTGTTGATGACTGGGAAAGTTCAAGAGCATAATCCTCCAGACTCCTTGCAAGTACACTATCATGAAACTGCTGTACGATGCTGACAGGCTTCTCTGGGCAGCTCAGTTTCTCCGTTACTTCCACAGGCCCCCATCACTGATGATATCAGAGGCCTTTGTTGGGTTGACAGATGTTGTATACAGGTCTCTGTTCTGCTCCTGGCATTTCTCCTTTAGCTGTTGGGCAACAAACACCATATCGACCCTTCTGTGGCACTTTCTAAAGCCACACTGACTCTTTGGCAGGTAACCATCTTCCAGATGATTCATCAGCCTATCAATGAGGACTCTAGCCTTACCGACAATGACTAGGGGAGAGATCCCCCTGTTGTGGTCAAAGGACAGGATTTCCTTTTCCTTCATAGAGATAGACAGTGGAGGCATCCTTTGACCTCCAAAGGATGAAGAATGACTTTGGCTTGCCATATAATTCAGAAGATTTCAGTCAGTTTCTGTTTGGGCAGTGGACCCCCTGCTTTGTAGTTCTCTGCTGGGATGCGTTTGGCATCAGGTACTTTGCCTTGTGAGAGGAGCTTGGTGGCATCAGTACCTCTTTTTCAGTTTGAGGTGCAGCTAGAGAGGAACTGATTATAACCTGAGACATACGATCAATGGCTTCAGCATTGGTTGATGATCTGTTAAGAACATTATGGAAGTGTTTAACCTACCTCTCTAGGAGGTCATTGTCACTGATTAGTGTGGCTCCATCAGTGCTGAATAGTTGAAATGCAGCGGAGGTCTTTGGCCCATAAGTAGTCCTCAGGACATCATAGAAGCACTTGGGATTATTACTGTCAGTAGAGATTTGAATCTCATTTGTCTTCTTACTGAGCCAAGAATCCTGCATCTCTCTCATCTTCACTTGTACTTTGCTTTTGATGGAGATAAACATGGCTTTCATGGAGATGGACGAACTGTCCTGATGGTGAACTCTGTGGAGTTCCATTTCTTGTTTAGCAGCTACTAAATTTGCCCATCGTTTTCATCAAACAATTCTTGATGTTTATGGGTGGGTTAGGGTGCAAATGAGAAAACAAGAGGTAGATAGTTTGGATATATTGATCTCTTCAACATGCCTTTTAGACAGCTGTTGGTATGTTGGGTAGGTCTTCCATGGAGGATTTAAGAAAAGATATGAACAATAATTATACAGCATGAGAAATTGTTTATGAGAAGTTACAACCTGATTAAAGTGGAATGAGGAACACATTCAATGATGGACTCTGGTACCTGGGGAGATAATTGAATGCAACCTGTCATTATGGAAATCCTATTGCTATTGGGATTTCGAAGGGTAAAAACTTGAAAACAAATCATAAGTTTAGTTTGAAGTTGGTTTGTTATTTTTTCTGAGCTGTTAAGTATTAAGTACCACTTATTTTGACTAGATCTTTTTAGACGTCATAAGATATTACAATTTTTAAAATTGTTTTTACTGATTTCAAGAATGGGTATCTTGCTTTGCTTAAACTATTGTAACCAATCAAAATGAAACTGTAACCAATCAAAATGAACACTTCAATAAAGCTGTGGCTTTATACTAGTTCTATTATTGAATTAATAGTTTCTAACCATATGTTATCCCCGTAATCTTTTTTTCTGGAAAATGCCACATTTGCTTAAATGTAAAAGCAAATGTCCTCACCAAAAATACAAATGGTATCTTAGCATTATTCTGAAGGATATATTTAGGCATTTATAGTTTTCAGTAACCTTAAAATTTTCCCTCCCAGTTTGATCTTTTTCCACTCAGAAGTTATCTGAGCTAGTCAAAATGAATGGTTTCCTGTCAGAGTCCATAGAAAGTTGCATTTTGTCCATGTTTTTCTCTACATATGAAGAACTATTTAACTTCACGTACACATGTACACACATACACACACACATTTCCAGCAAAAAAAAAGCAAAGCAATCTTACATTTATAATACTCCCGCCGAAACTCACCTTGGGACTCCTGGGCCCTACTAAGTGAGCTCCCACTTTTTCTTTCCCAGAATTAGGCCAGGTTTAGCTATTCAAACAGTGCTCCTGCACTGTCCTCCTCATCCTCTTCCCACTGAGACTCATACTCTGGGCCCTGAAAGGTAAGATGCTGCTTTATCTTGCTCAGAACCAATCCCACTTGCAGCAATTTCCAAACGGCTAACGGAAAGCCCCACCTCAGCATGCCAGGGGGAGATCCTGAGCCACAGGGTGGTGGAGCAGGCAAGCACCAAACCAGGACCTCCAAGTGTCTCAGTATGGGCGGTGGAACTGGTAGACACCCACTCAGAAAATCACGAAGTGCCATGGTGTTCTCTGGCAGCCAAGTTTCCTAGTGCTTAAGCAAAACTCTGGGAAGCACAACTCCAAGAGGTAAAGCTCCATGCGTTTTGTCTTTTATCTGCCCAGTCTCCTATCAGTTTAGACCGCTAAAGAGCTGCTTATGAGAACAGTTTTCCTTGTGCCTTTCAACAGAAGGTACCTGACTTTTGAGGACATCTCCAGTCCTCCTGATCGTTATCTTGCCGCCAGACTCAGGATGGCTCTGGAGGAGAAAGTGAGGCTGGTGACTTTGCACAGCCCTCCTCACTTAAATCCAATTCACTTGCAAGTCACAGCAAGTCACCTTCCTTTTTGAGAAGGAAGGACAAACAACAGCAACAACTCTGCCATTATAAAGGTGATGTGAGAAATGGGACGGGGGAGGAGTACCTAAAGTCATGTAAGGGCTGACTGGAGCTGGAAGTAATTAGGCACCGTGGACCCATAGCAGTTGGGGGAGTCTTTGAGAGCAGGTTTTTGGGGCCTCATACTTTATGAGGTTCTAGTGGGGGGAACAGACTTCAGTCTTGTCTGTACCACCTTAGGTTTGCCTCATTAGCATATCGATTTTCTGGTTTTACTGGATGTGTCTGGTACTTATTTGTAGGGAGCTGTTTATTGAGCCCTAGATGGCTTCCCTTCCTTTAGCGCATAATCTGCAGATGTTGCCTCAATTAATTTAGGAGACAGTTTCAGCAAGAGGCTTCTGTGTTCCTACTCAGACTCTTCATTCCTATTTCCTGTTACTTTACACTAACCGTTTAGATAATTACGTACTGTGCTGACTAGGGGTGGCCATGGGGAGTGTAACAAGATATGATTTGAACCCACTCAAGAAAGTACTACAATAAGAGGGAAGGAGTCAGAAAGCCGGAAGCCTATGCTGCCAGCCTTCCTTACTGTAAGCAAAGCTCACATCCCCTTAATATAAGAATAAATATAATGGAAGTGTAGTGACAGGGGCAAGAGAGGATACAAAGTGTCTCAGGAACATTTGAGAAGGGAGAGAACTGTTCTAACCAGAGGGATCAGAGAAAGGGATGGCACCTGACCCTGGAAAAGGTCACCAGCCTCACTTTCTCCTCCAGAACCCTCTGGGTCTGGTCTCACTCTAAAAGGCAGAGATCATGATAGGCATCATTGAACAGAGAGGCTTTCTCTGGGAATGCACAAAGGTGGGACATCAAAGTGCTCATTTGAATTTTAGTGCTAACTTTCCTTCTCCCCTGAAGTTTTAATGAACTTAAAATAATTTGGCACGTTGAGTTTATCACCTAATTAGTCTGGAATGAGGAGTAAATACATGAAGGAGAACCACGTGGAATGAGATTGGAAAGGTAGGCTAGAGCCAGGTTGTGTAGGGCCTTAAGTGACAGACTAAGGACAGAGTAAAAGGGATTCTTGTTGTGGAAGAACGAAACAGGATTAAATGACCTTTACATCCTTGATAATTATTTTGGTTGGATTCTATAAATTTATCCTGACGATTCTTGGAATCTTTATTTTCCCTCTTTTATCTGACTAAACTCTTGGTTCTCCTAGATATCTTCCTGATTATTACTAGAGAGATTTTTATCCCCCTTTCCCCAGCAAAATCTGCAAGGAGTTCCTCTGAGGAAGGCAGGCTTGGATCTATTTAATGTGCACTGAATATCAAACCAGTTCTCTAGATTAATCATGGTAGAGCACAATAGTCCCCCCTCACTCTGTCTCTCAATGTGAGGCCTCTCCTTTCATTATATTCTCTTTTTAAATATGTCTGTGAAATATTTTGAGAGAAATAATAAACCAGGCTTGTCTACAGGTACTAGAATTAAAAATGCAAATCAAATTAGAAATGACTTACTCTTGTGTCTTTAATCGGGGTCAGTGACACTTTTCTTTCTGAGGCTTATTTTTAGATGGCCATACATACTAGAGAATTGTACTTCACATATACTTTGGAGAGCATCATGCAGGTAAGGACCACTGGCTGCTGTAAGCATGCCATAGGTATGTCTATTATATTGAGCAGTGGAGCCTGTAACCTGGTACCCCATATGCATAGTTAGGTAATCAGCTGTAATTAGCTGACCTAATTGAGAAGGCACTGATTTCTACACATTTTAGTCACTTTGTTAACATAATTAAAAATTGCTCTCCAAAAAGGTTTCAACAGTTTATAACTACTAAAAATACAGTATGTGAGTGTATCTGTCTTTACTTAGCCTCTTGAATATTAACTACTTCCATCTTCGGTCGTCTTTGCCAATTTTTCTGAGCATGAGGTGAAGCCTTTTTATTTTTCTTGCTGTTTAGAGTTTGGGGCAATCTCTCAAATTGTTATTAGTTTGTAATTCTTTTTGAGAACTGTTTATATTCTTGGGCAACTTGTACCTTAGGGAATAGCTCTTGGACTCTTGTGTGTTTGTGTTAATTCTCTGTAGCCATAGATATGAAAGATATCTGATAGAGCTTGCAAGTGTTGCTTCTGAAGTTAACTGGAATTTTAAGAGACTGAACCTCCTGGGCTGTGAAGTTTGGTGAGCTTGATGCACCATAGGAATAGTCTCTTAACTTAAACTTTAGCCCATTTAAGAGATCATAGTTACGCCCTCCAAAAACATTTCATTGAGAAAATGGCTTCTTGAGTTTGGCATAGATTTTTTCATTCCTCTGCACTGAAATGTCCTGTAAGCTTCTCAAGGGGGAGGTCTGTGTCTTCCTAGTACTCCTAGTATTCTCCTCTCTAAGTACCATGTATCCTGTGGATACCCAGTAAATCCTAATTGAATTGGAATACTACCAAAGATAAAAGCAGAAAGAGTGAAACATGAATCTAGAAGTGTTACTGTTTGCACAGACTTCCAAAACAGAGGCCTCGTTTCTAGAAGTAAGTAGTATGCAAACTTTTCTGCCAATAACCTTTTAATTTGTTTTAAAAATACTTTATTGATGCATGCTTTCTCTTTTTGTCACACTGCTATCACTTCTCAGTGAATTCTCCTTATACCTTGTAACAAGGGACAGATAAACCAAATCAATAGACTGACCATGTATGACACGCTATATGTCACCTCATTCTATACCTGGAGTTGACCTCTCTTATGAGAGAGGGGATAGTGTACTTCACCATCTGTCTTCTGAAGTCACGCACCCATCAGAGTCAAAGAACCTTTTTAGCGAACTTAGTAAAATATTAGCTTACTAAATTTGGATTCTTGCTCATGCTGTGTTGTAAGTACTACCTTCTTCTTGCAATGGTTTTACAAGGAGGTTTCTCTCTTTACCCTGTTCTCCCTTTCCCACACAGCTGACTGTCGCCTCTTGAATCTTTTACTTCAGGATGTCTCCTTTGGAGCTTATATCTTATCTTTCCTTTATATAGTCTAAAGACTGTAATTTCCCTTGGTTAAATAACCATTGACTCTATACCCATTTACTTAACATAATGTCATGTATTATGGATTTAGAAGAGAAGCCAACCTAGATGGGTATAAAAATAGGCTACAAATTACCACTGTTTGTTTTTTGGAAGGAAGGAAGGAATTGGTTTTTAAGTTTCTGTCTCTTTAAAATAAAATGCAAGGTAATAAGAATTGTGGCTCTTTCAATGATATGTTAAAGTCACATTAAGCCCCTGAAATCCAAGTGAATTTTATGCCCTGGCTTTCTTCCCTGTTGCCCTGTGCTCACATCAGTGTCCATAGGAATCAACTCCAGAAGCAAATTGCTGTTGATGGTGACTGACAGCATGAATTACTGCACTTTCAAAAACTCTGCCAGGATGAACCCACATGATCTCACTCTTGCTCGCATGGTAAGCCAAATGTGTGCATGTGATAGAATCAGCCACCCGAGTTCAGCCAGCAGCAAGATCGCTCAGTAGTCATTTGAAAATAGCCAGCACCTTTGAAATGAATCATCTCTACCTAGTCAGCTAGCTCATCTCTATAAAATGGGGGGGGGGGCGCAAAAGGGAAGGTTTTTCTTTGCTGAATTCCTGACTCCAATCATATAAATTCCCTTAGGAAAACTGGAAACTGACTCATCTGTTTATTTGTCATATGAAAACCAGACGTAGCCATGAAGGCTCTGGACAACTGCAGTTTCCCTTCAGCAAACATGTTGCTGAACTGCCTTTGGGACTGCCTGTCTTTATAGTACATTTAGAAACATCCTCCTGCTGTTAATTGCCCTGTTGATTCACAAACAATCTTCAGAATCCCTCTCTAATTTGGAATGAATGAGCACATTGAAAGAAGAAATAGACCCTTTGCTTATGCAAGTGCTCATTGAATTTAAAAAGGTAATAGGAAATGCTCAAAAAATGCCAGCATGAATAAAATCCCTGAGAAGTCTTAATTCGAGCTCAAAAGGGTTCATCATAGCAGGACTAGAAAGTGTTATTTTGGTAAAATGAAATCATTATCTTCATTGGTCACTTACCAAAGCCTTAGTTCAAACCAACCAAGTTGTGGGGTTTTTTCCCCCTTTATTACATTCAGTGTATATAATTCCATGCCCACATCACCAGAAAGCTCACAGTTGGATGCCTTTCTCCAGCTATTAAAGATGTAATCTATAGCTACTGGGAAAACACCCCTCCCCCCACCCCCCAAATCAGGTCTTGGCAGGTATAAAGCTTTTCAGTTCAACATTTAAACATGTTTATTTTTAATTTTTAAGTCTACACATGTTTTCTGTTAATAAGTTGGAATCTCAAACAGTTTTTTTATTCATTTCTTTACTCTAGAAAGTGCTTGGTTCACCTGTAACAATGGTCTCTTTGAAAACAGATGCTATGCAAATAGAAGGAGAAAATAGCCTTTCTTTCTTACCTTCATGTTTTGGCTCTAAGTTTCTGATGGACGCCAGCCACGGCAGAGATCATGTTAGCATTGGAGCTGTGGTAATGGGAATGAAGGAAAAGGAGACATGGACGCTTGCCAGGACAAGGAAGGTCTGAAGGGGGAGATTTTAGAGAAATGGAGACAATCTGGACAACACCAGAGGCTTGAACAGGGAAAGTTTTGAATATCGCTAATGTTTTCTCTACCATAGAATGTCTGTCTATTTGAAAGACATCTCTCTGACTGACTGTGGGGAGGGTTTTCTGTGAAGTTGGAGAATCATGAAAGCATCAGTACTTTTTAGTAGAGGGGATAATTCAGGGCTTTTTCTCCAATTAGGAGTCTTGGAGAGGAATTGAGGTGAGAATAAATAGTAAAAATTAAGAAATAAACAAGGAAGAAACTTGAACTTGTTGCAACCAGAGAGAAAGAGTTGGCTGGGGATGTGGTAAAACAGTGGAGTCAAGCTTTATTTGTGTATGCTTTAAAAAATTGTTCTTGTTTGAAAGATGGCAAAGTTAAAAAGTGTAAGATAAAAAAGAGAGAGAGGAATCGGTAGTAATATTGAAAAAATATCCAGAAAGAAATCTTTAGTCTCGAGGAGATAGGATTGTCTCAAGAAAAAAAAAATTCATATAAAGAGAATTTTTAATGTTCTTTTATTTTTCCACCAGGTCAGGGAGAGAGGAAAATTTTATTATTACTGTATTTTGAGGAGAGGTATTATGGTTGTAATTTTTTAATAGTAGACACAAGCTTATTTGTACATCTGTATTCAAAGAAGGGTTGAACAGCCCTCTGATCATTAATATTAGGCAAGGTATAAAAGAGGTTTTGGTATAGTCTCACAAAAGGCTTACCATTGTCCTGAAGGAGCTCTCCTATAGAATTCAGTTTGAAGAAGCATTCCCTCCAGATAGTGGAGCCTTTATTGGATTGTAGGTTTAGAAGTGAAAGGGATTTTAGAGGCCATATAGGTCTCACCCTTCGTTTTACAGATGAGGGAACTGAGAATTTAAATGACTTGCGTAAGGTCACACCAGGTCTAAGCAGAGCTGAAATTCTGACCAAGGTCTCTTCTGGCTCCAAATCAATCAACAAGTTTCTAGTGGCTGTCATGTGCTAGAAACTGCCTCCTGTACCACTCTATCTCCTTATTCTTCTCTTTATGGATGGCATTGTGGTAGTTATATCAAGCCTTATTAACATTATATAATCTCTTGGATAGATCTAGAATTCCTCAGAAGCTTGACCTATCTATCCACATAGGAGAAACCAAGTAGATGAAGGATTATTGTCTAGATTATGACATAATTAGGTGGACAACTCATAGAACTAAATCTTTAATTATATCTAGGCTAGATACTGCAAGTAAACAA
The DNA here is from genome assembly GCF_900497805.2 of Vombatus ursinus. Lineage (NCBI taxonomy): Eukaryota > Metazoa > Chordata > Mammalia > Diprotodontia > Vombatidae > Vombatus > Vombatus ursinus. Next base: position 1,772,823 of record NW_020954606.1, on the reverse strand, counting down.
AGGGTTGGGCCAGAACTGAAAAAGTCAAAGCAAACAGGCTGGATTCCCTTTGGGAAATCATAAAGCTCTTTTAAGGCTATACACTTGGCTCTGAAAGAAAGACCCATCTTTTTTTTTTCATACTAGTATTCTATGAGTGTTTTTTTATAGTTGCAAACATTGAACCTGACAATCTCCAGAAAATTAAAAATTGATGCCACTTAAAGGGCACTGCACATGGTAGGGATGAGCATGCCACTGCAATACATAGAACAAGTCAGGAACAGTGAAGAACCACCAGAGAAAAGGGTGCCATGTGAGACACTTCTGTGATAGAAAAAGTAGATAGACTGGTCACATGGTGAGAGTGAGGAAAGACACAGTCTCTGTGCTCCACTGGTGGTGGTGGTGGTTGTTTGGCCTTCCTTCTCAAAGAGGAACATGACATCAGGAGGTATCTTTGCAATGTTAAGAAGAAATCAGAAAGGCTCCCAGCACATGAGTTGGGATCTTTGTGGTATATTTAGGGGAGAATATAGATAAGAGTTCCTCAGGATGAGCAGGCATGTGATCTGCATTGTTTGTAAGGAATAGGAATGTGGCAGTCTGTGATCTGGAAAATCCAAGTAAAATTTTTTGGCCTGCCCTTGGAACCAGAGAAGAGGTCTGAATTTTTTTCTTTTTCTTTTATAGGGTATTTACAGTAATACACACACACACACACACACACATATGTATATGATGCATTTCTGAGTTTCCAAACTTTTCCTGTGTCATCTGCTGGCCTTTGTGTGTTGTCTGTGGCTTCCACAAAACTCCCCCAAATTTCCCACTTAATTTCTTATGCCGACTAGTGATATATTGAAACTGTGATGGGGAAAGTCAAAATGTAGAAGAGATAACTATGTATTTCATTATGCAAAGAAGATGAATAATTATTGTAAAAATAAAGCTAATTTTTTTCATGCTCTAGTAGATGTGTCCTCATCTCTTGCTATTAGTGTTATCTCTAAACGAACTTGTAACAACAAATGTGTAAGTCTGGAAAGGGTAACATAATTCCCATTTTTCATGCCTTCATATTTTTTGGAAAGCTTTCCATATCTGGTAAGGCTTTTAAATAATCAAGAGTAGCATCATATAGCACTTTGGCAGTGGAAACTGTCAAATATATTTCCAATCTCTAAGTGACTTTTTTTTGGGTTCTCCCGTTGGCCACTGACATTTCCTATATTACACTCTCCTTCCTGTGGTACCGGTGACTATGGCCTCAGCACATTGCTGAGGAACTTTCAGCTCAATAGAAAAGATTTGTTAATTGCTATTTTTTCTTATTTTCACATATCACTGTATTCTGGTTTTTAGATATTTTTAGATAAAGAATCCGAAGTGTAGAGAGGCAAAGTATCCATTAACTACTTGGGGGAAGAGCCAGACTTAGCACCTAGATTGCCCAATTCAGTCCATTGGCATTTGCGTTTTAATATGTTGCTTCTGGTCCTTTCTTCCTCTCTCTTTTTCGTCTGGTCTTTTTGCTCAATAGGGTAGGGAGTTTCCAGTAAGGAAATCTGACTATAGTTCAGTAGTGGCTCTGTAACTTAGTATTTTAGAGAGAGTTGCCTGGGGAATGAAGGAAGCATAAGCTCAGGTTTCGTTTTTTTTGTTTTTGTTTTTGTTTTTTTTACTCCAAGGCTGGTTTTCTATATACTATGACATGCAGCTTCTCATTTCTTCAATATAAGAAGGAAAAAAAATACTCTCTTACTTTGCAGAGACAATCCATGTAATGATGTGGAGGTGGGTGGGATGGCCAAACTTGCAGTATTCCAAGTGTGGTTAACATTGCAAAAATAAATTGCATAACTGTGAAATGAACAGTAAAATAAATATTTTTCTGTTTGTGTGAACATGCTAAGAAATATTAGAAACTGCAGCCTTACTATGTTACAATAGGGAACTCTCCATCATGGTACTAGTTGTGCTTTTTACTACAGGACATCTTTTCTCCATGTCTTTTTTCTCTTTTCTTTAAAAATTTCTTTTCCCTATTTTGAAATCAAATAGATATGGAAACCAGAAAGAGCCTCATGACTCTCTCCTATTTATATTATGAGAGGTTCCTTTTGTATGAGCATACATAGTGTCCTTCTTTTATTACCGCAGTGGGGTCCTTCATGTTCCTGCCAAAGCCCTGTGAAACTCTCATATTTTCCCAATGTACAATTCAATCCTTTAATGCCCTGCTAGTGCTCTGGCTTGGAGGGATTACACATAGGGCTAAAACCTTTAGGTTTTAGAGCCTGGCAAGGCTGCACAGTCATTAATTAAAGCTTCTAATAGATCACAGAATTTCAGAACTGGAAGGGGACCCTGGGGCCATTTAGTCTAACCCATGTAAGGAAAAGAAAAGTCCCCCTCGAAACATATCCAGTGAAAAAACAAACAAAAAACATATCCAGTGAGTGGTCATCTCACTTTTCCTGAAGATCTCATCTGAGAAGCAATCCACTACCTCTCCAGGCATCCCATTACACTTTTGATTGTCTCAAATTATTAGGAAATATTCCTTGATATCAAGTCTGAATTTGTCTTCCTTGTAACTTGTACCTCTTATTTTAGTCATTCCCTCTGTGACCAACCCCTTTCCATGTGACAACTTCTCAGTTACTCAAAGACATCTAAAAGGTGGACTTTCTTCTCCAGACTTAGGATTTCCTGTTCCCTCAGCATACCTTCATGGCACCAACTTTAAGCTCTTCACCACTCTGGTTGCCTTCCTTCAAGACATTCTCCAACTTACTATTGTTATTTCTAATCCATATGTAGTAGAAAGATGAGACCATTGTAGTGATTTGAATGTGGGGTTCTTGGACATTTGACAAGTCATTGCTTCAGTGGGTGATGAAGGGCCAACCGCTGGGCTCTATGAATCTCTCATTGACTAAGGGAAAGGAATTTGAGGGGCTTCCATGTCTTATATTTCACTAAAGAAACTTTCCTTTGAACTTGAATACAAGTACCTAAGGTAAAGATAATTTTAAGGAATTTTGGAAAGAGGTTTAAGAATTCATGAAAAGTAGAAGTGTTTGTAATTCATCCAAAAGTTTGATACTTTCTATTAACCTATAGATAAATCATCCACAAATTGAGTATAGTGTATAAATTGATGTATAAAATATTATGTAAATAACACTACCAATAATAACAGCCTATAAGTATGTATAATTTTACAGTTCACCGCATTTTTATATACTTTACTGCATTATGGGATGATGCGGTCCCTGTCTTCTGGGAACTTAAAATATTTAAGTGAAAAACAGACATTTTTGTTTAAAAAACATTCCTTGTCATTGTATCAAAGACACCAGAAGTACTATACATGAGAAGATGATGTTTGTGTTTTGTTTTGTTTTTCTGGCTGCTTTATTTGACATGTTAAATAATTTGTTTTATATTTCCAGTGGTGTTTGTTTAATAAACTATTGTTGTAACAGTATAGGCAAATTTCATTAAAAAGATCTAGTTCTTGTCAGAGCAATTTACTTTATTATTTTTTTCTCATTTATTTTCAAAAGATCCATGACTTGACTGCACATGTATAACCTATATCAAATTGTTTGCCTTCTCAATTGGGGTTGTGGGGGAAGAAAATTTGGAACTCAAAAATTTTCGAAAACTAAAGTTTAAAATTGTTTTTACATGTAATTGGGGGAAATAAAATACTAATTTATTTTAAAAGAAAAAAAGGTCCATGACTTTGTCAGTGTGATTACTCCCTCCAGGTAAATGATTTCAGTATGATGAGGGAGGGGGGCAAGTGGGAATCACCTGGTGGCCAACTGTCTGGTGATGAGGATCTCCAGGGCCCTGGCATCAGACACACAGTCTACAGACTACTATTCTTTTTACCACATCTTAGTTTCCATTTTGGTAACCTATCTGGGAGTCCAGCAGAGAACGTGGTATCCTTGGAGTGTAAGATGGGGCATATTGCATGAGCACAGAACTTTAAGGATAGAGGAGTATTTCTTGGCTCATATAAGTATGGCTGATTCAGGTACCAACACTTTCAAGTTACAGTCCTCTATGTCACTGGTTTCAAGCCCTTCTTTTGATATGGCAGGCACTGAACTGAACCTCATTTATGCCTTACCCTGTCCTAATTTAACCTTTTTGCTAATACTGGTAAGATTGAAGGCAGCTGTGAAGGAAGAGCCCAGGTAGCAGTTGAGACTGCAAATATCTCCTTAAAGGCTAGCCCAGGGGTAGGGAGCCTGCAGCTTTGAGGCCACATGTGGCCCTCTAGGTCCTCAAGTGCAAGAACAACATTTGTTCTGTGAAGTTTGGTTTCAGTCAAAGGGCTACAGTTGAAGGAACACGTGGCCTCGAGGCCTCAGGCTCCCCACCCCTGAGCCTAATTCAGAGTTATTTGGGCATGCTGAATAGAGCCTGATTGCAGAAAGAGGATACATGAACAGCGATCATTATGACTTCCAGAACTTCTCTAGATCCACATGGTTCTCAGAAGCTTCATGAAGCTAAAAACAAGCTGCTGTTAGCTCTCCTCTCACATAGGCTCCAAACCTGTGGGGCACCAGGGCACTATTGAATGGATTTCTAGAATCCATTAAGCATTGTCATTTTGCTCGTTAGCTCCAACAAAATAGAGTAAATGTAACTACTGTCTTGGGGAGTTTGCAAAATTTTTGTTCTAAAAACATTCTTATACATGAAAGGTTTAGGCACCAGTGTGCTTGGGTTTAAGGAGTTAACCCAGACTGGCCCATAAGTAACACCCACAGAGAACCCTGACCATAAAACCCACTCTGTTATTATTCTGGGCCTGACTTACCTTATACCTTAACACTAGAGCTATTTTAAATTTTTGGGTCTTAGGAATGGGCTTGTTGTGGGATCAGTATCCTAAGACTCTGCCCCAATCACATTATGTGAGTTTATTTTTAAAAGTTATGGAACCTGCCCTCCAGATTTAATTGGCTCAGGAGACTCAAAGCTCAGGGTATTCGTCTGACTTCCTGGTTCCTTGAGTGTAAATAGCCAAGGAAGAAGAGATACAGCTGGTCCATGATATTTGACCATCATCGGCAACACAAAAACAAGGAAGGGAGCCTTGCTCAGCTGATTCAATACAATGCCCTGGATGAATATCCTTGTTCAGTAAATTTCCTTTAACAAAAATGTCAGCTCTCTGGGGGCAGCTAGGTGGTGCAGTGGATAGAGCACGGGCCCTGAAGTCAGGAGGACCAGAGTTCAAATCCAGCCTCAGACCAGACACTTGGCACTTACTAGCTGTGTGACCCTGGGCAAGTCACTTAATCCCAAGTGCCTAAAAAAAAAAAAGTCAGCTCTCACATGTTTAATTTCATTCCCATATGGAACCTAAATTAACCAGGCAGACTAGGCCTGTCCTGCAACAAAGTGGGAAGTGAACCTGGAGGTTTGATGCTTTGTATACATGAGGTGTTTGCCAGGCCCTCTGATCATTTAAATGTAGATCACCTCAGTAACCAATAAATATTTATCAGAATGCCTACAGAATGTTAGGTATTGTGCTAAGTAACCAAGATTGGAATGTGGCTTCTCAATAGATGATGCACCAGAAGAGAGTTCAAAGGCCATCTAGTCCAGTCCTCTTGTTTTGCAGTAGAGGGATCTGTGAGGACTTGCCAAGGTCACATAAGTATTAAGGGCAAAGCAAGGATTCTAATTCAGATCTTCTTATACCAAACCCATGACACTGTCTACGATCCCCCACCAGGCAGAGCTAGTTTGTTTGAGAGTTGGAAGGGTTCTCAGCTGCCTCTACTCCAACCCATACACAAAAGGAATCCCCGCTCTAATCTACCCCATGAGTAGTTGTCCAGCCTCTGTTCCAAGGGCTTGGGGACCTATACCTCTCCAGGTAGCACATTTCTGTACTCTGCTTTACAGTGTTCTAACCTAGAACAGACTGCCCATGATCAGAGAAAATGACTACCACAGTTCTTTCCTTACAAATGACTAGAACATAGCCTCTGTTCCATCAAAATCTCTTTGTCATTTCCTTGCTCAGGCCCTAGGCTTTATATCCTAAGTTATTTAACAGTATGATGACAATAAGATACTTTTGATGTGGGATATAACATCACATTTTTATAAAACTATTTACCCAAAGCTTTAGGATGTATATTGAAAAATTATTTATAAAATATTTTATTTTTTTCCATTTTCACTTATGACTGCATTATACTATAGCCTCTTCCTCTCTTCCCTAGCCCTGGTTATTGACATCTTGCCCAGCCCAGGTGCCATGTCCTCCTTGTATCTTTCTTGTATTACCCAAGTCAGAAGTGATCTCTTCTTTCTCAGGTCTCTCACACATTTATACATTATTGTACAATGTTATACATTTATCATTTTCTACCTTATATTACCATGGTTTAGTTCCTTTATTAGATTATAAATTTCTTGACCAGGGGTTATGTCCTATTAATCTTTCTATCCCTACTGTGTTTATTTAGGCCTTGTGGTTGATCAACAAGTACATTTCAAGCATTTACTATGTGACAGGCACTGTGTTAAATGCTGGACATGGAAAGAAAAAAAAAATCCCTGCCCTCAAGGAACATACATTCTAATGGAGAAACCAACATGTAAAACTAGGCACATACAAGATATTCACAAAGTGGATGAAGGCAATCTGAGAGGGGAAGACATTAATAATAATATTAAGTACTTAATTGGTGGATTGAATTTTCAGAAGATACACCATGAAAGAGCATAGCTCAAGAGACTCTAAAATTGAAACTTGGACTACAAGATGATAATCCTAACAGTGAAGAAAAGAGAAAAACAGGTTAGTATTCCCAAAGTAAAACTTTGATCATGCCATTCTCTTGATAAAAAAAAAAAATTCAGTAATTCCTTGTTGCCTTCCATACTCTGATCTCTACCTGCTTTTACAAGCTTATCTTCTACATTGCTGCCTATTGAATCTGATGTTCCAATCAGACCTCTTGTCTTCCCTCAGATACGCTTCTGCACTTTTGCTCTTTGTATTCATTATCTCTGTTACGTTCTGAATCTCTTCCTGCCTTTTAAAATCCCACATTACATATTATCTTCTTTATAAAGCTTTTACTTATTCTGTTAGCTGAATGTGATCTATGATTTTCTCCTCCTAATCCCTCATAATTTTGTTTATATCTCTAATGTGTCACTTATCATGTCCTGCCTTTTCAGCATCAGAAATGCTAAAACTCAGAATGAGCTGAGGCATACAAAAAAATACTAGTTAAAACGGATTTGTTTTTTAGCTGTTGAGAGCAAGAGGATGAACAGAAAGTTAGGATCATTATTTGGGGAAGATGATATAGTGTTAATGGAGGATGAGAAGACCTCATCAACTTTTTTTGCTTTTGTCTTCTCAAACAAGAAAAAGGATATTTAAGTTGGAAAGGGTAGAACAAGGATTTTAAAGGGAGAATTAAAACAAGAAGATAAAGTAGCAGCTATTTTAATTGCATTCCAAGTCCCTAGACCAAGCTAGATACTGAGATAACTGGTAAATGAACCAGTGTTAGTAATTTCTGAGAAATTAGGAAAAGTATTGGAAAACTGGAGACAGGTGAATTTTGTCCTAGTTTTCAAAAGGTGTGGACAATTTAGATTCTGGAAATTGTACATCAGTAAGATTAGTGTTGATCTTCCAAGTTTGAGCCTTGGGTTACTCCCACCATATGCTGCTTTCGCTTTCATATGCTGATGAACTAAGCTGGAGAAACTCAAGATACCATATCAACTGGGTTAACCAAAATTTGTTACAGATTCACACTTGGGCCCTCAACTGTGGTAAGGCAATCCTTTTACATGTCCCTAATTGATTCAGCCCATTCACCCCAGTGGTTTTTCCAGACTTTTTCATCTTCCCTCAAGACTTGCGTGGTTTCCCTGCTTCCAACCTTCTCAAGCTGAGAACTTTGCCTCATATTTATTGAAAAAATTGAGGCCATTCCCTGAGAGGTCCTTCAGTCCCACTCCTCCTCCTCATTTCACATCATTCAGACATCATCTCCCACTATCTGCTCCTTCATGCTTGTCTCACATGAAGAGGTGGCTCCTTGTAAGAAAAACCCCTCCATCCGTACAAATAAGTGATCCCACTCCATCAGCAGATTGCCTTTCCTATCATCCCCGCGCTTACTTATCTTCAATTCCTCCCTCCAGGTGCTTCCCTACTGCCTGTAAACATGTCCATGTTTCCGTTAACCTCAGAAACCTCTCACTTACCCGTCCACTTCTGCTCACTATTGTTCCATCTTCTTACCCTTTTGGTGCCAAATGCCTTGAGAAGAGCATCATGTTTGATGCCTCATCTTCTCTCACTGTCCAGAACTCTCCAATCTGGTTTCAAGTCTTAAGTGAAATTGACTATCTAATTATCTCTCTTGATTTATTGCAGGCAGTTGAGGGTTAAGTGACTTGCCCATGGTCACACAACTACTAAGTTTCTATGGCCAGATTTGAACTCAGGTCCTCCTGACTCCAAGGCCAGTACTCTATCCACTGTGCCACCTAACTACCCCTTACAATTATCTCTTAATTGCCAAATATAAAGACTTTCTCAGTCCTCACTTTTGTCCTCTCGGTAGCTATTAACATTCTCTTTTACTCTCATCTCTAGGGTTTTCTGACACTGCTCTTGGTTCTCTACCCACTTGTCTGATGCCTCCTCAGTCTTCTTTGCTGGATCTTCATCCAGGTTATGTCCACTGATAATGGGTGTCTCCCAGGGCTCTGACATCTCCCTCTATCCTATTTCAATTGGTGATTGCATTAGATATCATGGATTTAATTTTCATCTCTATGTAGATGATTCTAACATCTGTTTATACAACCCTAACCTTTCTCCTCATGTGCAGTCTTGTAACTCCAACCGGCTATTGTACATCTTGAACTGGATGTCTTAAACTCAACATATCCCAAACTGAACCCATTACCTTTACCTGAGGGCACCTGGAGGAATAGTGGATAGAGCACTGGGCCAGGAATCACAAAGACCTGAGTTCAAATCTGGTCTCAAGACACATTCTAGTTGAGTGACTGGGCAAGTCACACAACCTCTGTTTGCCTCTATAAAATAGGGATATTTATAGCACCTAATTCACAGGGTTGTTTGGAGGATCAAATGAGGTGATATTTGTAAAAAGCCCTTAGCACAATTCCTGGCACTGTATACATGCTTAGTCCCTTTACTCTCAGACCGGGGGTTGGGAACCTACGGCCTCGAGGCCACATGTGGCCCCCTAGGGCCTCAAGTGTGGCTCTTTGACTGAATCCAGACTTCACAGAATAAATGCCCTTAATAAAAGGATGTGTTCTGTAAAACTTGGACTCAGTCAAAAGGTTGCACCCTAGGACCTAGATGGCTACATGTGGCTGTAAGGCCACGAGTTCCCCATCCCTGCCCCTGACCTTCTCTTTCCAGCTGCCCAGACTTGAAAACTAAGTGTCATCTTCCTTCTTGCTTATAGCTGACCCCCATATCCTTCTTGGGAAGTCCTGTGTAGTCTACCTTTGTGACATCTCTTATATATGATAATGCTAATGATAATGCTGCAGGCCTTCATCACTTCACACCTAGACTATTATAATAACCTACTGGTTGATCTCCCAGTCTCCAGTCTTCCCCCAATTCCAATCCATCCTTCACTCAGCTGTCAAATTGTTCTTCCAAAAGTTTCTGACCACTTCAGTACTTCCCCTCCCACATCCAAAGCCTCTCCCTCACCCCCTACCCATTACCTCCAGCATTAAATGTAGAATGCTGTTTGTCTTTTAAAGAACTTCCTAACTTAGGCTCCTTCTGCCTTTCTAGTCTTCTTAGACTGTATTCCCAAGTACTGTACAATCCAGTGACACTGGTCTCCTTGCTGTTTTTCACACAAGACACTATGTCTTGACCGTAATGCTTTTGTCTGTCCCCCATGCCCACAGTGTATTCTTCCCTCACTTCCACCTCCTGACTTTCTTTAAGCCTCAGCTAAAATCCCACCTTCTGTAAGATAGATTTTCTGACCTCCCTTAATGCTAGTGCCTTTTCTCTGAGATTACCTCCAGTTGAACCTGTATATGTCGTGTATATCCATAATTATTTGCACACCGATTCCCCCACCCCCCCGCAACCCTCAGATTGAGCTCAACCTGGTTTTAGCCTGTCTGATGGAACAGTTTTGCTGGGTGTGGTTGCTGCATATGCTACAACTTCTTGGACCCAGGTTAAAGTTGAGTTACAGGTGAACACCAAAGGTGGACGAGCTTAAAAGGGCTTGGCAAGCCCTCACACCAGAGATGTTAATTTTCTCTGAGCACCCCTTACACCCTAAACAAATATATAACAATATCATGGGTAAGATGAAGAAATACAGGCTGTTATATAAATGGTATTGATTAATGGGTTAATTTCAACCTTAAAGCAAGTCTCTGGTAGTATGACTTCAGTCTCTGTTCTGGGTAGACACACACATATAAACAAATTATATGTGTATGTGTGTGTGTGTGTGTGTGTATGTACATATATAAAATATGTGTTTATATGTATGTATATGTATACATATGTATTGCCATGCATATAGGTTAACAAAAGTATTTGCACAAGTGCAAGATGGACAGCCCTGAGAATTTCACTTTACTACAAGGTATAATATGAGCTAACATTGTGATGAAGCTGATTAAACATCCAACACAAACTTAGATTGTGATAATAAAAATAAAGTTTCCAGGTGAAGGAGGCAATAATCACATTGTACTGTGTGCTGGTTCAACAATTAAGGAGTCTTGTGTTGAGGCTAGGTAATGACATTTTAAGAGGGATATTATTAAATTGTAAGATCATCGGGGTAATGAAGGGTCTGAAATTGTGTCATCTGATGAATGGCTGAGAATAGTTAGTTTTTAGAAAAAAAAAAGGAAGGAAACAAGCATTTTTAAGCATCTACTATATGTGAGGCACTTAAAAAATAATATCTCATACCATGTTTGTAACAACACTGGGAAGCAGATGATAATATTATTATCCTTATTTTACTGTTGGGGAAACTGAGGTTAAGTGACTTGCCCAGGGTTTCACAGATAGAAAGTGACTGAGGCCAGCTTTGAACTCAGATCTTTCTGATTCTATGCCCAGTGCTCTGTCCATTGTTTCAGTCTTCAATAAGTCTTAGGAGAACTTGAAACTTTTCAATATGGCCTAATGGGAAAGACAGTGGAATTGGTATCAAAATACCTGGGTTTGAATTCCAATTCTGTGCCTTTGGCTACTTTATTTTTGGCCTTCAATATCCTCACTTTAACATGGGGAGATTAGACTACATCATTTCCAGGGACTCTTCCAGCATTAAATCCAATGATAAATTTAGTTCAACTCATATTTATTAAGTAATTAATTATGTTCAAGTCACTGTACAAAGTGCCAGACATGCAATGATCAAAACTGACACAGTTCCTGTCCTCAACCACTGGACCAAACATCCAGTTAGAAGTGTTAGGAGGTACATACAAATGAGCGTGATTCAAGGTAAGATGTGATACAAAGTAAGATGTCTTAAGGGTAAAAGACAGCATACTATGAGGAAATGTAAAGATAAAGAGCTCATTTTTAGTTAAGGGTTCAGGGAAAGCTTTATGAAACAGGTTGGGGCTTGAAAAGAAGTATATAAGATGAAACTGGGGAAAGAGTAGTTCATTTTGGATGAAACGCCTAGTATAGAAAGCGCAGCTAGTGAAGCTGGAAAGGCAGGTGGGAAGCAGTTTGAGATGATATTTTATCCTGTAGACGATAAGGAGGCGCTAGACCTGTGCACTGGAAAGATTTGAAACACTGGTATATATAAATGGGAGGAAACTTATTCTGTGTTGCTTTGGAGGGCAGAAATTATAGGGATGCAGATTTGGCTTGGCATAAGGTAGAAATGTCTAATAACTAGAATTATCCAGCACTGGAATGTGCTGCCTCAAAAAGTAGTGAGCTCTCTATTACTGGAAGTGTTCAAGCAAAATGATACGATGCTTCAAATTATGGTCCTGTAAGTCCAGAAACTAAATCTATCTGAAAGCTGTGATACATCAACTCTTAAACATTCATTGAAAAGAAAAAGCTCAAATGGCATTTGATTTCAGACCATACAAAATTTCTTATTATTAAATTACCTAAATAAATGTTTGAAATAGTCTGTTGACTGATATTGCCGTGATACCAAAAGCACCCAGATTGAATTTTTAAAAAAAATTTAAGAAAGGTCTGGGTAGGCAAGAAAAAGGAATTAGTTCAACAATGTGAAAGGGAATTATGTAAGTCATTATGAAATACAGAAGTATAATAAAGATTTACCACACATAATACAGTTGTGCTAAAATGTTATATTTGCAAGACCTATGACTCATTTTTCCAAATCTCATAGATAATTTAACATGGTACTAAATATATATTTACTCATATGAAAGTGAGACTTTCAGTTGTGTCTTATCTTTTACAGCATTGGTATTTTCATTTTATTATCATAAACATTTATGACTAGCTCTGGTGACTGAAAGCCTTGGTAACTGAGGACAGAATGGCAGAATAAATTATTATTGTCCACCTTGCCAATGTTGTGCCAAGGTACTCAACATGGAAGAACCACTTCTTCAGTGTCCAGAGAGGCGTGTTTCAGAGCCTTCCTACCCCTTCTAGCCCAGCCCAACCTATCCCAGGCTTGTCATGGTAGAGAATATGACCATAGAAATAGCAGCAGCCGGAGGCATTAGTACAGCAGGGGTGGAGAAGTTCAACATGAGTTTTGGAACCAGACTTCTTGGAGAGAAGCACAGTTCCTTGAGATGGAGAAGCAGCAAGAGACTAAGCCATGATGCAGAGGAACAAGCTTGGATCTTGTCCTCCACTGTTGCTAGGAATGATGTAGCCTGTGCATATTCAGTGGGACCCCATGTGTATTTTCCTTTGAGGGAGAACTTCAACCACAAGGTGATGATATATATCTGGATGACTGTATAGATTCCTGTGGGGAGGTGGGAGGGAAGGAGAATTGTCTCGAATCGATTTGATTTGGGGCTTGGGTATGAGTCCTTTGTGTTTTACATTTTCCATGGAGTGTAATAAAGGCTATTTTCTCTCTGTGAATATATACAGCCTAAATGTTTGCATTGGAGTTAAGGGAGGGGCTGAGGATCATTTTGCTTTTCCTGTAGTAGTACTGCCTGGGATCATGAGCCAATGAGTGACTCATGGGAAATCCTCCAGGGTTGAACTCGATCTTTATAAACCTAGAGCTTAGAGTTATGGGTCATAGCTTATACTACCCAGGATGGTGCCAGTGATGGTTCTAGGTTGAGGACAGGGCCTGTTTCATCAAAGGGAACAGGGAAGAGAAAAAGCATTTATTAAATACCTATTGTGTGTCAGGTACTGTGCTAAGCACTTTACAAGTGTCTCATTTGGTCATCACAACAGCATCCATGTGAAGTAGGTGCTATTATTGTCCCCATATTACAGTTGGAGAAATTGAGGCAGACAGAGATTAAGTGAATTGCCCAGGGTCATACAAGCAGTAAGTGTCTGGGACCAGATTTGAATTCATCTTCCTGACTTTGGGCTCAGCACTCTATCTACTGCACTACCATGCTATGCTTTTAATATTAGAAACTTGCTTAAGGCTGCGAGTTCATTTTATATAATTCACTAACTTGAGTGAAATCCTAACCCTGGAATTATCTCATTTTTAGCTCATTTGATCCATTTGCTCCCTCCCCCATTTAGAAGTCTCATCTTTGAAATACATTTTCCTTTGGAAAAAAGGCCCTGTCATCTACTAGAGAGGACTGGACTGAGCAACAATATCTGATGGTTTGTTTCCCTCTAACTTCCATATGCTATTACTTCACTCCAACACTTAGTATGGTGCCTGGCACAGAGTAGGGGCTTAAATTCTAGTTGACTGATTGACTAAATTTCGAAAAATCTATGTATAAATAAACCATTCTCACGATTGTTTAGTTTGCAATTAATTGCTGCTCATCGTAATTCTGATGTTTAGGAGAGTCAGTATGATGTCATGGCAAACACTGCCATTGCACTGGGAAAGCCTGGGTTCAGATCCTACTTCTGGTGCTCACTAGCTGGTGGGACACTTGCCAGTTTTAGATTTAGAGCTCAAAGGAACTTAAGAGTCAATCTAGTAAATGCCTCTCATTTTTATTGTTGTTCTTTCATTTTTCAGTCTTGTCCAACTCTTTGTGACCCCATTTGGGGTTTTCTCTTTTTCTTCAGTTCATTTTATAGATGAGGAAACTGAGGCAAACAGGGTTAAGTGATTTGCCCACAGTCACACAGATATTAAGTGTCTGAGCCTAGATTTGAACTCAAGAAGATGAGTCTTTCTGAATCCAGGCCTGGCACTGTAGCCACTGTGCCACATAGTTTCCCCATAAGTGCACTATACAAATATGTAATACAAATCTGAATATGGGCTATTATTATTATTGAGGCCACAATTCAAATTTCTCAGATTGTTTGTACAATGGTGAATTCAGAGAATAGCTTTTCTTTTTGAGCTTTGGCCTAGAGGGTGGAAAATATGCTCATTTATCAGGTTACTCTTTAAACAGGTATAATATTGGTCAAAACAAACTCTAGGAGGTTACTTGTGTCTGTGCTGAATTTCCTTTATATTGTATTCTTTAAAATATGCATGAAATTATAGTCTTGAACTTTCCTTTTTCATACACAAACTAATCATTATGAAACCAAATAATGATCCCCGAGGGAAAAACCACATAGGAGGAAAAGGGGATGGGGCATGCATGGGGTGAGGGTGCTGAAACAACAGCCATCTTTCATGGACTGTATGGAGACAATTATCTGTTGGATTTGTGCACTGGACTTGATGGCTTGAAGCCTTTAGGAGCTGATGCCATAGGGCACCAAGTGCATAATTGTGTACTGTAATGCCCATTCCACAGGCTGCATCTCTTTCCTGAGTCTAAAAATGCAAGCTTTATGTGTTTTATTTTATTGATATGATGACATGACTTAAACACAGCAAGGGGGAAAGCAAACAGTGCCAGAAAAATGAGGAAAAGTTCAGTGAGGTGCTGGTACTAAAAGTTTACTATAATCCTTTCAACAGAAATCTTTTCACATCTCCCTCCCCCCCCCCCACCCCATTGGTTGCATGCACATACAGTAGTTAACTTTATTATTTTCCCCAGAGTGCAATAAATGAGGATGGGGGAAGGGAAGAGTAGGGTTCCTTCAAAAGTTGACATTTAATTATTGCTCCTCTTCTATGAGATATGAGACAGGCTCTTCAGCATTTTGTTTTCAGAGGGAGAAGGATTCTTTTTGTGTTAAATTTCATATATTGAAACATAGTCCTGGCTAAGCCTAGGGAAAGTTTGTATTCTGTGTTTTCAGACTTCCAGTTCTGTACCCTTTTCTCCATTCTGTTAACACTGTAATTTGAGAAGCCCTGAGAAGACCAGGTATAACATTGCCAGAAATGGTATTGCCTTCTCAGTGGCCCATGGAGGTAAAAGCATTTGAGATATCAAAGGGCAGAAAGGATTTTTACCCTCTGTCTATAGATAATTAGAAGACCACACTTTTATGCCTTAGATGGTTGAAGTTATTTGCTGGGTGTGGGTGGGACCAGGCAAACAAGGTTATCACTTATGTCACATTTTTGTAAGTAACCTCGTATGATTGATATGAGACACCTTGAATTAGATGCTTTTTGATAGTTAACAAACAAATAAGCACACTGGACTCTTGTGTCACATACCCCTTTCAGGTGATTTTATTTCTGTAAAGATGTGGTCTGTTGTAGAATACCATTTGTAAAAGTCTTGTCCTTTGTCAAATTTTTATCAAGGATGAATGTGTAGCATTTTCTCATAAGGATTTTATAGAGATGTGACAGTAAACATGAGTCAATAGATACTGATATTTTTGTGGCCAATTAGGGGTAATAAGACCCATGATTTTTCCCCCCAAGTATTTTACATCTTTCTTTTTCTGACACTTTGAGAATCGTTCCATTAATAATCTCAAAATTATTTGAACTTTCCTTTTTCATGCATGAACTAATCATTATGATTAGCTTCCTCTGGTCTTCCCAGCTTCTCTTTCCATATTTTATTTTCTTCAATGTCATTTCTTCTTCTTCATGTAACACAACTGACTGTGATATTACCATGGAAGCTCTGCTATCATGGATGGAAAAAAGAAATTGGCTATAGGAATCTTAATAGGTCTTTTAAATTTTTGTTTGTTTGTTTGATTGTCCTTCTGCCAGTGTTATCCTTAAATGTACCTGGAATGATTTTATTTCATTGAGTTGGTAAGCTTTATGAAAATATTTTGTCCCTTTCTCACATTTTTACGAAGTAATACTGCTAAATAATTTCCTTCTGTATAACATTTAACAAATAAGTTTATATTCTAAACTGATACAGCCTTTTTGCTGCCATATCTTTCCATGTGGTAAGATCAAGGGCTGAGACTAAGATTGTTTCTAGGCTTTTTTGGTTTCCTTGTTGGGGCAATTAGTATCAGTTAAACTTCTGTAGGAAATAGTAATGGTTTGAATAAATATCTATTTTTTTTGGTCCATTTCCCATGTTTGGCATCAACTTGCTTAAATAAGTCAGGTTGGAGCCACTTCAATAATGGAACATTTAATCTATTGGTCATTGATTTAGGTTTGGAAGGAATGGGGAGGTTATCTGGCTGCTCTCCTGCCTGAAGCATGAATCCTATTATAACACCTAGCTTTTACTCAAGGAACTCCAGTGACACATGTGACAGCTATTTTATCATTCATCTTTGTGCCTCATAGAGGGTCCTCAATAAGTATTCCCTGAATTGAATGGATTTTATTCATTTAACAGCAACTAATAAATGAATTCCGTCATGTCACTAGATAAGCATCTATTTTTGCTCCTTTCCAAGTTAACAGAGTCCCAAGGATCTTTTGAGCTCTGAGGTGCCTATCATAGCAAGGTATTTGTATAGTTTAGTTTTTGTATAGCTCCTTTTACAAATTGAGGCACTTTAATATATACTTTTCCTTTATGTTCTTTCAATAGCTTGAGAGGTGGTCATGGAAGGGTTTATTATTTTCATTTTGCAGAGAAAGAAATAGGAGCATAGGGAAGTGATTTGCTCAAGGTTACATTGGTCATGGATGGAAGCATCAGGACTAGAATCTGGATCCTCTGAACTCTAGCCTAGTGCTTTTTCTACTAGCTCATCCTGGATACATTTGTGGGAATTGAAAATGTCAATGAGAATAGTTATAATAATTATAGTCATTTAAAAGCTTAGCAATATGGGATGAAAACAAGAAAATGGAACTAAAGTTGGGAAAACCAATACAGGCTGGGTAAAAATACTCTGAAACACAAATAGACCAGGTTGATGAGTAATGGTGAAGAAACCAAGGAGGGGTTGTGGGAAGCAAATTGTGAATAGAGTTTCAATGCAAGGGAGTAGCAATAACCATGGTACTATTTCAGGCATCTTATGAAAAGGCATTGCATCAAGGAACAGAGGAGATTGATGGAGTCTCTTAACCAGACAAGACTGAACTTGAAAATCTGAGCTCGGTTGAAGACACCTTGATCAGCAGAATGGATTGAGTCACAAAAAAACATCTAAATAGTAAAATATGCAGAGTTGGAAGAAATAATTACTTAGGAATGATGTGATGGTTATCTACTCTTTAACAATTATAAAGACTCAAGAGGGAGTGGAATTAGTTGGCACCAGATGGCATGCCTTGGTGTAATGGGAGGGGAATAAGGAGCTGGGAATTATTCTTGTCATCAGGCAAAGTTTTCCGATAGGGAGAAATAAAGGTTTATTTTTATTTTTATTTCCAATCTTCCTGTGGAGGTAGTGGTTGAAGTTTCCTTTTGAAGGATGTCTACTGGATTAAAAAAAACCTTATGTCTTATGCAGTTTCCTTGTATAATGGGTAAGGTCCTTTGAACATGTGCAAGTTGCCCTATAAATTCCTGTCCATGTGAAGGTTTAGTGTGCCTGCTTCAGGATGAAGGCAACAGCAGGGGTCTTTCTCTTCACTTTAACGCATAAGCATGTAACCTCCAATTGTTTTCTTTTGGCTTACTTTGTGGTAATGAAAAGTTCTCTAATTGACTGCTAAGTCAACCTAAGAATCAACCTCCTTAATCCAACTTAGTAGTGAACTGGCCTGGAAGCTGAGACACTGACTGTATCCTGCAAGGATTTGGGGGCAAGCACACTCAATTGGGGCTCATGAGTGACACTATTAGGAATCCTAGTTGCTCAGTTATCCCTAGAACCCTGAGGCAAGCATTAGTCAATCACCCTGTGTGGCTCCAGTCTGCTAGTGCAAGTAGTGTTTGGGAAAGTGAATGACATTCTTTTTTTTTAATTCAATTTAATTTTTTTAAAAGTTATTTATTTTTAGTCTTTAACATTAACTTTTATAAGATTTTGAGTTCTAAATTTTTCCCCCTTCTCTCCTCTCCTTCCTCCCGAAGACAGCATGCAATTTGATATAGGCTATACATGTACAATCATATTAAACATATTTCTACTTTAGTCATGTTGTGAAAGAAAAAATCAGAGCAAAAAGGAAAAACCACAAGAAAGAAAAAAAACCCAAAAAAGTGAAAATAATGTGCTTTGACATGAATTCAGACTCCATAGTTTTTTTTATTGGATGGGTACAGCATTTTCCGTCATGAGTCTTTTGGAATTGTCTTTGATCATTGCATTGCTCAGAAGAGCTAAATCTAACAAAGTTGATCATTGCACAATGTTGCTGTTACTGTGTACAGGGTTCTGGTTCTGCTCACTTCCTTCAGCATTGATTCATGCAAGTCTTTCCAGGATTTTCTGAAATCTGCTTGCTCAACATTTCTTATGGGATAATAGTATTCCATTATATTCATATACCACAACTTGTTGAGCCATTTCCCCAGTTAATAAACATCCCCTTAATTTCCAATTCTTTGCCACCACAAAAAAGCTACTATAAATATTTTTGTAGATGTGGGTTCTTTTCACTTTTTTTATGATCTCTTTAGGATTCAGACCTAATAGTGGTATTGCTGGATCAAAGGGGGTACACAGTTTTATATACCTGTGGGCATAGTTCCAAATTGCTCTCTAGAGTGGCTGGATCAGTTCACAACTTCACCAACAATGCATTAATGTTCCAATTTTCCCACATCTTTTTCAACATTTATCATTTTCCTGTTTTGTCATATAAGTCATTCTGATAGGTGTGTTGTGGTACCTTAGTATTTTTTTAATTTGCATTTCTCTAATCAATAGTGATTTAGAGCACTTTTTCATATCACTATAGATAGTTTTAATTTCTTCATCTGAAAACTGCCTGATCATATCCTTTGACCATTTCTCAATCGGGGCATGACTTGTATTATTAATTTGACTCAGTTCTCTATATGTTTTAGAAATTAGGCCTTTATCAGAGACACTGGCTGTAAAGATTGTTTCCTGGCTTTCTGCTTCCCTTCTAATCTTGGTTGCATTGGCTTTGTTTGTTTAATGTAATCAAAATTATCCATTTTGCATTTCATAATGTTCTCTATCTCTTGTTTGGTCATAAATTCTTACCTTTTAGATCTGACAGGTTAACTATTTCTTGTTTTCCTAATTTGCTTATACTATCACCCTTTATATCTAAATTGTTTACCCATTTTGACCTTACCATGGTATATGGTGTAACATGTTGGTCTATGCCTAGTTTCTGCCGCACTATTTTCCGGTTTTCCCAGCATATTTTGTCAAATAGTGAGTTCTTCTCCCAGAAGCTGGAGTCTTTGGGTTTATCAAACAGTAGGTTACTATAGTTATTGACTACTGTGTCTGGTATACCTAACCTATTCCATTGATCCACCACTCTATTTGTGATTGACATTCTTACTGGCAAAGAGGTAAACTAGAGTTGAAAGATTCTGGTTACTTTTTACCTGCCAGTGATGAGAATTTCCAGATTAGTTTCATAGGAGAAAAGTTCCTTCATGAGCCCTGGTTCGCGTCTACTCTTTTCATGATTGTTACCTCCAAGGGGTACTTTAGTAGTTCAATGACTATGTGACATTATGAAATATGGGTTTTCCCTACATGACTAGGGAGTAGAAATGGGAAGCATATTCTCTCCCCACAGTGTGGTCCCCCACTCATGTCTTCTCATACTGTGCAATTCTTGTCCATGTCCTCCCAGAAATCTTCCAAAGAAACTTTACTTAACATATTGGAGGTCATTCTCTAGGTCTTTTAATATTCCGTGGGTATCATTGGCCCGCCCATCAGTTTATTCTTTTTTGTTGTTGTTGTTATCTGACCCTCCCACCTCCTTACCCAGTTATATATTCCTGTTGATCTTCTGTATCACTGCTTATGCCCAAGTCATCATTGCTAATACTTGCAGCTGATTCACACTCACCATATATTGCTTCATTACCCTTGAGGGTATCTCGTAATTTTGATGTTGTGTAGATTGTGCTGTTGTATGATTCATAGTCATATAGCATCATCAGAATAGTAGTATCTGCACTGTATATCAAGATAAGGTCAAAATGAGTACGTGATTTACACCCATGATTTATGAGGTGATACCATAAGCAAATTTAGAGAGTATATAATAGTTTATCTGTCAGATTTATGGATAAAGGAAGAATTTAGGACCAAAGAAGATATAGAGAGCATTACAAAATGTAAAATAGATATTTTTGATTATATAAAATGAAAAAAATTTTGCACAAACAAAGCCAATACAATCAAAATTAGAAGGAAAGAAGAAAACTGGTGGGGAAATCTTCCAAATATCTCATTTCTCAAGTATCAACAAGTATTATTTCTCATATATAGAGAGAAATAAGTCTAATTTATAAAAATACAAGTCATTCCCCAATTGATAAATGGTCAAAGGATATGAACAGGCAGTTTTTAGACAAAGAAATCAAAGCTATCTATAGTCATATGAAAAAAGATGTCTGCAACATTATCGATTAGAGAAATGTAAATTAAAACAACTCTGAGGTACCACCTCACACCTATCAGATTGGATAATATGACAAAAAAGGAAAATGTTGGATGTTGGAGGGGATATGGTAAAACTGGGACTCTAATGCACTGTTGGTAGAGTTGTGAACTGATCCAACCATTCTGCAGACTATGCCCAAAGAGCTATAAAACTGTGCATACCCTTTGATCCAGCAATACCACTGCTAGGCCTATATCCCAAAGGCATCCAAAAAATAAGGAAAATGACCTATCTGTACAAAAATATTTATAGCAACTCTTCTTATAGTGGTGGAAATTGAATGGATGCCCATCAACTGGGGAATGGCTAAACAAGCTGTGGTATATGATTGTAATGGAATATTATTGTGCTATAAGAAATGACAAGCAGAATGATTTCAGAAAAAACCTGGAAAGACTTACATGAACTGATGCATAGTGAAGTGAACAGAACCAGGAAAATGTTGTATATAGTAACAGCAGTATTGTATGAGGAAGAATTGTGAATGACTTAGCTATTCTCAGCAACACAATAATCCAAGACAGTCCCAAAGGACTAATCATGAAGCATATTATCCTTCTCCAGAGAAAGAACTGATATTGTTTGAATACAGACTGAAGAATGCTGTTTTTCACTTTCTTTGATTTTTTTTCTTTTACTTGAGTCTTTTTGTACAAAATAACTAATATGGAAATGTTTTACATGATTACACATGTATAACCTATATCTGATTGCTTACTGCCAGGGCAGGGGGGAGGTGGAAGGGAAGGGAGAGAGGAAAACAAAATTGAAAAATAAAGAATAGTGTTTGAAAAAAATAAGCGTTTGTGTCAGGAAAGAGCTTGGGATTATTGAATGTGCTGGGCAGTTTCTCCAATGTAATCCCATGATTCTTCCTGTTCAGTTATGGATCCTACTTATTTTTCTGCAGTGCCTGACCAAGATACATTTACTAATGGACTAAACTTATCCAACTATAATTCATAACTTGAATAATAAAGCATTTTTCATTATAGGTTATGAAGTTCATATCTTTTGACTTGTTATGTATTCTTATTAAAGAGATTGTGTAGTATTTGGGGGCTTAGAGCAGACATTGCAATGTGTCTTTTACAATCTGGCTCCCACTTATCTATCCAAATTGATTTCACATTGCTTTCTCATGTACACCATGTTGAAGTCAAACTGGTATACTTTTTGTCCTCCATACATAACATGCTATTTTCTACCACTGTACAGTGACATAGGCTGTCTATCATCTGATGTTTGAAATGCTCTCTATAGTCTTTTTTCTTTCTGAAATTCCTAGTTCCCTCCAAGTCTTCAAGTGCCAGCTTCCTATTAGACACCTTTACTGATTTTCCACCTCCCATTCCCAATATTTTCATTTATTTTGTACATATCTTGTATTTTTTTTGAAAAAAGTTTTTATTGATGCCTCTTTCTTACATCATTATAAGCAACCTTTTCCTTTCCCTTCCAGAGAGCCATCCCATATAACAAGTAAGACTTTTCTTAAAGCAGAAAAAAAAAATCAGTACAACTGATTGATAGATTAAAAAAGTCTGAAACTGTGCAATGTGTAACATCTGTGAATCTTCCTCCACAAAGGGGTGGGTTTGGGCTGTCTTCTCATATCACTTCATTCTAGTCATGCTTGATCTTTATAATTTTATTATATTCACTTTTGATTTTTTTGGTGTCTGGTTGTTCTTTCCATTTACACTATTGTATTCACTCTGTGTATTGTTTTCTCAGTTCTGCCTCAGTTCATGTAGAACTTTCCATGCTTCTCTGTATTTGTCACACACACGTCATTTCTTTTAACACAGTAATATTCCATTGCACTCAGGTACCACAATTTGTTTAGCCATTTCCCAAACAATGAGCATCTGCTTTGTTTCCAATTCCTTGCTATCACAAAAAGTGCTGCTATAAATATTTTGGTGTATATAGAGACTTTTTTTTTTCTCTTATTGATGGCTTCCTTGAGGTTTAAGTTCAGTAACAGAGTCTCTGGTTCAAAGGATATGAACATTTTAGTCACTTTATTTCTGTTGTTGTTCAGTCATTCAGTCATGCCCAACTCTTTGTGACCTGGTATAGTTTTCTTGGCAAAGATATTGGAGTGTTTTGCCATTTCCTTTTTCAGTTGATTTAGGCAGACAGGTTAAGGGATTTGCCCAGGGTCACACAGCTAGTGGGTGTATGAGGCCAGATTGGAATTTAATTCTTCTTGACTCCAGGCCCAGCCCTCTATCCACTGAACCACTTAGCTATCTCCTAAGTGAACATAGGTTAAGTGACTTGCCCAGGGTCAAATAGCTAGTGAGTGTCTAAGTCACTTTATTTACATAATTCCAAATTGCTTTCCAAAATGGTTGCATCATTTCATAGTTCCACTAACAGTTAGTGTGCCTATCATTCCACAACCCTGCCAACATTGCCTATTATTATTTTTTGTCATCTTTGCTCATTTTCAGGCTGTGAAGTGAAACCTCAGGGTTGTTTGGATTTGCACTTCTCATATTACGAGTGTTTTGGAGAATTCTTTCATGTGGCTGTGAATACTTTGCCGTTCTTCTTTTGAGCACTGTTTGTTCGTATCCTTTGACCACTTATCTAGTGGGGAATGGCAAATACACACATATACATATATACATGTATACATATTTGTTTATTAATATATATTGATTAATTATTTCTATATCTTGAACCTTAACAGAAATTTTGCATAAAAACTTTTTTTCTCATTTGATCACTTCCTTTATCTTAGGGGCATTAATTTTGCTTGTGCAAAAGCTAAGTTTCATGTAATCAAAGTTAACTATTTTATTTTTTGTAATTGTCTCTATCTCTTGTTTGATTAAGAATATATCTCCTACCATAGCTTTGAGAGGCATATGATCTGCTTCTCTTCCAATTTTTGGATAGTATGATCTTTACTATTAAGGCAGTGTATCCACTTAGAATAGCTTGTGGAATATGGTATGTTAGTCTAAACCTAATTTCTGTCAGATTGCTTTCTAGTTTTCTGCACAGTTTTTTTTTTTTTTTAAAACAAATGAGGATATAGAGCTACCAGTGGTATTGCTGGATCAAAGGTTATATTTTAAACTTTATCAGAACTGGGTTATTGAGTTCCATTGTTTCTGATTTTCTCTTGTCTTGTCCATTGATCTGTTCCTCTAATTTCTAACCAATACCAGATGGTTTTGATGATCGCTACTTTATAATATAGCTTAAGGTCTAGAAGTACTATTCTCCCTTCATATCTTGTAACTCTTCTGTATACATATTGCTTCTACTCAGTGCAAGGTATACTTCTTGAAGGCAATGACTCTCTGAATTTTTTTCTCTGTATCCCCAAAGCTTAGTGTGGTGAGTACACTCTGATTTCACTATTTCCTAGTCAGGATGGCCACTTCTATCCTTTTAAGGTTCTAGGGGTACTCCTGAGGAGTTGGAGCATTTTTCTTTACTGCTATAAATCTTAGATTATAGTGCCCCATTCTGGGTATGTTCATCCCACTGTTAGGTGCCAGGGACTGGGAGGAGAAAGTGAAACTGGTGACTTTGCACAGCCCTCCCTCACTTAAATTCAATTCACTTGTAAGTCGTGGCACCATTCTTCTTATGTCATGATCTTCTTTGAGAACAAAGGACAAATGACAACAACAGCAACAACCGGGTGCCAGGGACTAATACTCTAGTTTCATTAAACCAATTAACATCAATTAGCTTTTACAAAGGGGATATTTACTTAAAAAATGTAACACGAACAAAAATATAACATTCCTCTCCCAACACCTCAGAGGTACACTTTCCCCTATACCAACTCGGTCACTGGAGAGAATGATCTTACTCTTAGCATGGTTTCCATATAGCATTGGTCCCACCTGGCTCATATTCAGATGTTAGATGAGTCCTTCTTTCAGCTATAATTGGGTCATGAACGCTAGGTTGTCTCCAAAATCCAGAATGGACTTAACTCCCAAATAGCTCTTTCTCTTCGCCATTAACAGCTTGTAAGATCACAGCTTCCAGATTAATATCGTTCCCCTAAAACAAAAGGACAAACACTTAGGTAAAGGACCAAGGCCTGCTTTCATGGAGCTATATGTTAACCTCAGATGAGAAGAGAGCCCAGGGCCTCATCCCTTACAGTATTGTCTTTTAACCAATGCTATTAGCAAGGGAATCAAACTAAGGGAAGAGGTCCAACTGAGAAGAAAGTTCAAGTCCAGCTTAAGGCTTTTGACTGTGTCCCTAGTTCTGGTTCCACAGCTATAGCCAATTAAAGAGGCTGCTGTTCACCATGTGGTTAGCAAACTGGAATTGGTACAGAATGTCTGCACACACGCTAAAGCTTCTCCAAGGCACTTCCTTCACATGTTATCAGGACTCTCTCCAAAGCAGGCTCCTCAGCATCTGTCATGTAGGGAATCACATTAGTGGCACTTGATGTGTGCTCACAGGACTAGACTTATTGGCCAAACCCTCAATATAGTAGCCCAGGGTCAGAAGCCTAGTAGGTATCTCAAATGCTTATTAATTGGAATCTTCCAAAAGGAAGCTCTGAAAGCCCTAACCCTTATAAGGGATCTCACTACCATTTGAAAGCATCATCCATGACAATGAACACCTTCGGTGACTATCTCCTTGTTTTTTGTCTTGTTTGAGTGAAATTACCTCATACTTATGTCTATCTACATCTTGTATGATTTAAATATATATGTGGGAGATACCTTGTTGGAGGAGAACTTTTTCAGTTGTGTTTTGCTCTATGAAGCAAACATTCTATTTTATGATCAGTAAATAATAATAAAAAAATAGGTCTTTGATTCTCTACCATTTTCATTCAGTTCTTGACTCTGACACAAAATTTTTTGCAGATATTTGCAACATAATTGGTTACCTGATGTGGATGTAGGTCATTTTCATAAATATTTTATAGAGATGATAAAAAAGACATGTTGGAGTCTGGCTCAGTTGCAGCAGCAACATTGGCGTCTGAGAATCATGGCAGCTGAGGAGAAGGGGAGGGGTGGCTGTATGGAGAGTCAGACAGTAAACAGGACCTGGCATGATATTCCTGAGCTCTGGCACCCATCCTTATAGTGACTGTGGGACCATAACCAGAGGCTCTGGTGCATGTAGCCCTAGGGGAACAATGCTTTCTCGAGTGCCAGGCTCAGAGTGAAGGAGATCTGATTTGCTGTCCGTTTCCATCTTGTTGGGGGTATGGAGAGGATATTGAATAGAGGAGGGTAGTTGACTTGTGAGTCTTCTTCAGAAGCTGGAAATGGAGTAGGGTGCTAAAAGAACATGTTATTGAGGGCAGTCTCATTTACTCTTTCTTTAAAAAAATAATAATAATGCCATCCCTAATCTTTTCTGTTCATCTGAAATTTTGCCCTTTATAACTACCAAATAGGTCTAGTGAACATGGCGTGTTCAGTTGTCTACGATACAGCACTAGCCTGAGCCCTCCTTTATCCGTCTGTCTGTATGTCTATCCATTTTTACATCTATTCATTTTATCTGTCATCTATCTAGCCTGTCTGTCTGTATATCTCTATATATCCCTGAAGTAAAGTTCTCATAGAAAGTTTGGGTTGGTCAACAGTTTTATCACATTTAAAGGTTTAAGAAATGAAGTAAACATACTTCCCTAGCTTGAGGAAAGCTGGAGTTCAAAGTGAGTAGAGAACTTACCATGCATTTGATCTTCTCTCTAGAGAGAAGAGGGTAAGAGAGGAGACTGTCATTAGCAGTCATAGCAGTGCAAATTTTGCTCATAACATTTTGCTTTTGCCTTTCAGGGCCTGAGTCAGGGTTCATTGTAGGGGTCAGCCTGGTTAAATTTCAGTCACTTACTTCCATGGCACTGCTTGAGCATGTCACTTGCTTGGGATAGCCCCTGCTGCCTCATTCTTCCTGTTTACTTGGCTTCCTGGTTCTTCTAGTGCTTTATCCAAGGCAGGTGGGTTTGGGGCCAAGCTTGGTAGTCTGGCGCTACCCAACCAGTGAATGAATTTCTTCCTTCCAATTCTGTAGAATAACATCCCTACCCTGGGTAGTTATAGCAAGGATTGATTAGACCTCTTTGAATAAAGATATTTATCTTTATGAAGGTGGCAGCTCCACTGATTACCCCAGGATCAGTTGCTTACTAGGAAGGAGGTGACCAACTATTGTCCTAGGGCCACCTAAGTCTCCTCTCTGGTTCTTTGAAGGAGTGATTTGAGGCTTGCCTAAGCAAAACCCCCCTGCCACCACTCCCACTCTCTTATCTCCACCCACAATCAGCTCTTTCTCTCTTCCCAAGTTCCTGGGAACAACCCTCCTTTTCCATTGTGTTCTCTGGAACTCTTATCTTTTGTTAACAAACTGGTTTTCATATTGCCAATCAAGGAACGTGTACTTATTCAGCACCCATTGTACTGCAGGTTCTGTGTGAGATACAGAGGAAACAAGTATAATGAATAAAAGCATTCCAATTTTCCCTTGTAATTCACAGAAACCTGGCTGGTCCCAGAACTGTCGTTCTGGACACCTTTTCCAGCCCTGGCTCTACCTTCTCTCATCTCTTACTACCCCCTGCCCCCACCACAGATGCTGGGCCAGAAGGAAGCATATTCCTGGCTCCTTCCTGCTATTTCCAGTGCCTCCCTCACACCATCGCTGAGCAATCTTTCCTCCTTTGAGCTTTACCTTCTAGTAAAGCTTTCCTGTACTTTACCAGACACATTACCTTCTTTAGAGCCTGACAGCAATTCTTCACCACCACCCCTCCCCCCATCATTCTCCCTCTTTTCTCAAGGAGAAAGTGTTTCTCACTTCTGCTTCCAGACCCATTTAGCAACCTCTCCTCCTCTGAAATTCTCTCTCTCCAGATATATCAAAGTATTCAAATCTCTGGCTGCAAGGACATTCTTCTTCCTAGCTCACAGTCTCCCCCACATCAACCTCTTCCCTTATTCTTGGGGACTTCATACAGGTTGCTGTTGCCTAGAATACCCTGGCTTCCCATTTTATCAACATCTTCAGCTCCCATGACATACCTTACCTCACTTTCAGCCACACAGAGCATCTCTTATGACCTTGATCTGGTCATTACCCACAAATGTTCCACCTCTAGCACTGAAAACTCTGAAATTCCTCTATCTAACTACAACCCCCTATCCTTCGCAGTAAACTGAGGGGGATTAGAGCACTCAGTACATGAAAGAGGGAGAGTATTTGCCCAGCCTCCCTGCAATAGCAAAATACTTTTTAAAAAATTGTCACTGTTTACCTTGATGTTTAACAGAGAGTTGATTCATTTGAACAAGACCCAGCTCCCTTGAGTGAGTAGTTATCTCCCCTTAGTTAGGGATCTACCACATCAAGGAGTCTGCAACCTTTCAGAAGTGGCATGCCAGACACTCTAATTTAATGTTTGGTGTGCAAGGAATACACTTTAACATTTAGTTATACAGGGGTTATTTAAAAAAAAAAAGTTTATGGACTATTTTTTAGACACTGATTTTATTTGCAGTGTAGGAGATTATTGTAGGCATTTAACCAATAACTTATGGCTGCTTTTTTTTTTCATAACTATAATTCCCTAGTGGATTCAAACCTTTCCCCCTCAATAATAGCCTCATTGATTTGTTGAATGTTTTCATTAATTATTGCATTTGCTAGTTGTCCACTTCATGGAGTGCTGATATTTGGTGTTCCCTTTCCTCAGACTTTGCAAACGGTTTTTGATATATACCTTGTGAGCTGAAAACACCGACAACAAACATTTATTAAGTCTCTGCTCTGTGCCACACACTCTGCTAGACTCTGGATATTCAAAGGAAGGCAAAAAATAGTCCCTCCTCTCAAAGAGCTCACATTCTAGCAGGGAGACAATATGCAAACAACTAGGTATAAACAAGATCTACTGTGGGGTAAATGCGAGATAATCTTGGAGGAAAGGCACTGAGATTAAGGACAACTGAGAAAGGTGATAGGACTTTGGCTGAGAGCTGAAGGAATCCAGAGGAGCCAGGAGTCAGAGAGGAGGGGGAGAGTCCAGATATGGGGCAGCCAGTGAAAATGCTCAGAGTCGAAAGACAGAAAATTGTGTCTAAGGACCATCATCTCCAGAAATGTTCAAAAGTTAATTATGACTCTCTCTAGCAGAAACTTTTTTTTAGCTTAAAAATATAGTAATGGCACACAGTTTGCCTGACGACCACAGATCTAGGATTGCAACCTTTTAAACTCAATTTCCCTGAGTGACTATTAGAGTTCATCTACTTTACAAGTGTTGCCATGCAAACTTAACAAAATATAATGGCCTATCAACTCATATTTTTAAATCTTTTTTTATTCTCTCCCTCCTTCCCTCCACTCCTCCCTCATTGAGAAGGCAAGCAATTTGATATAGCTTCTACATGTGCAGTCATGCAAAACATTTCCAAATTAGTCAGGTTGTAAAAGAAAACACAGACAAAAAAATAAAGAACAGATTAAAAAAAAGTGTGCTTTAATCTGCATTTAGGCTCCATCAGTTCTTTCTTTAGAGGTGGATAGCATTTTTCGTCATAAATCCTTTGGAGTTGTCTTAGATCATTGTATTGACAAGAATAGCAAAGTCATTGACAGCTGATCATCGTACAATATTGCTGTTACTGTGTATACTGTTCTCCTGGTTGTGCTCACTTCACTTTTATCAGTTCATATAAGCTTTCTCAGGTTTTTCTGAAACCATCCTCATCATTTCTTATAGTACAGTAATATTCCATCGCAATCATATTCCATAACTTGTTCAGCCATTCCCCAGTTAATGGGCATCCCTGCAACTTTTTGGTGCTTCTAAGTTGGTGTGATCCGAGGAGAAGTGTGGTCACTGTTCCCCTGGTATGCACTCTGGTCTTTACCCAGGAAGGGCCCATGGTCCTCTGCAACCACAAGCGCTTGTACTCTTCTTGGCCCTGGAACTGCGACTAGGGCCCTTGCTCCCTTGTGACTGACCACAAGCACTCCTCTCCTTGCTGTAACTGCAACCCAGAGCCATGTATAGGCAACAGAGTTGCCATCAGTGCCAGCTGTACCCAGTGCCAGCATCTGGCCTGCCCCCTGTAATATCTTTCTGATCACTTGTTTGACCCCCTTACCGCCTCTAGGTTGAGAGCTCTCAAAGCTGCTTTTGCTGTTATAGCCATAGTGGCTGCAGTGTGTGTGTGTCTCCTGGACAAGCCCCCACTCTGACCTCTCCTGCAAAATTCCTAATTTTTCTTAGACTGAAAAAATATCTCACCCTGACTTTTTGTTAGCTCTGCTACTCCAAAATTTGATTTGAGGCATTATTTTAAAGTTGTTTGGGGGGGGATTGTTAGGACAGCCCAGTTGAGTTGCTGCCTCTAATCTGCTGTCTTAGCTCCACCCTCTTCTCAGTTTGGCATATAAAGGCCTTCAGAATTTGATACCAACTAATCTTTCCGACTCTTTTCTGTAATACTCCCCTTCAGTTCAGCCATACTGGCCTTCTTGCTATTCCTCATACACAGCATTCCATTTCCTATTTATATGCCTTTGTATAGGTTTTCCCTGATGCCTGGAATGTACTTTCTTCACCTCTGACTCTTAGAACTCACAGTTTCCTTTAAAATTCAGCTCAGATGCAGCCTTCTATTGAGACCTTTCCTTATCTACTGACGTGCTAGTACTTTCCCTTCAAATTTTTTGATTTTAGCAATTTTATACACACCCACTATACATATATATATATATACATATATACTGTGCGTGTGTGAGAGAGAGAAAGAGAGAGAGAGAGAGAGAGAGAGAGAGAGAGAGGGAGAGAGAGAGAGTCTTCCCTTAGAGAATATAAGCTTCTTGAGGGCAAGGACTATTTAATTTACTTTTTTGCAACCTCCACATCTAGCATAGTACCTTGCAAGTAGCAGTTATTTAATAAATGCTTGTTGATTGATTGATATAATGAGTAAAGGAAGATAAAACAGGAAGAGGGCTATTAAGTAGAAGTGGAGAAAGAGAATTCTAAATTGAAATTATATAGGAATTTTGGGCCTAACAAAGGCACTATATTCATTCTGTATGGATAACTTATGTTACATGGACCCATTTTAAAGTGTTCCTGTACTGGTCTATCCATTGTATATATGATATTCTCCTCAAAAAGTATAAGAAACATTAAATTAAAGAGAGATTTTTAAAAATACAAGTGATTTCCTCTTTCAGATGTGCCCTCTCCCTATGTCTTTTTCTCTAAAATTGACCTCTTTTTCAATGCCACCTGAAGTTCCACCTCCCGAATAAATCCTGTGATTAGATCTGATATATAATAGGGAGCCACTGTAGTTTCTTTTTTTTTTAAATCCTGAATTCAAATATTTTATTCAATTACATAAAACAATTATATTGTCCACCTGTGAAATACTGTGAAGTATAAACAAAAATAGCAGGATACTGAGATGTCCCAGGACCATTTCTGTCTGAACTCTGTGAAAAAAATGAGAATGGGATATACAATAATGTCTAATAGATTCAAAATGTTGGATTGTGTATGCCTTTCTTGATATCTTACTAGATATAATTATTTGTAGTAATTTTCAGACAGTTATTTATTTCTTTTGGGTTATCTTCATGGTGGTTAATATGGTGGTCTTTACACAGTATATGCTTAGGAAATAGTGTTAAATAGTGCTATTTTCTTTTTAAAAATTATTTATATATTTGTTTTTAGTTTTCAATATTCACTTTTATAAAATTTTGAGTTCTAAATTTTCTCCCCCTCTCTCCACTCCTCCCTCCCCAAGATGACATGCAATCTGATATTGGCTACACATGTACAATCATATTAAACATATTTTCACATTAGTCACGTTGTAAAG
Source organism: Vombatus ursinus (assembly GCF_900497805.2). Classification (NCBI taxonomy): domain Eukaryota; kingdom Metazoa; phylum Chordata; class Mammalia; order Diprotodontia; family Vombatidae; genus Vombatus; species Vombatus ursinus. The sequence continues at coordinate 1,740,854 of NW_020954606.1, read as the reverse complement.
AAGAATTAGAACCAAAGGGAAAAAACCATGATAAAGAAGAAACAAAGGAGAGAGAGAGAGACAGAGACAGAGAGAGAGAGATGGAGAGAGAGAGAGGGAAGGAGAAAGAGGGAAAATAGTATGCTTCAAGCTGTGCATTCAGACTCCATAGTTCTTTGGATGTGGATGGCATTTTCCATCATGAATCTTTTGGAATTGTCTTACTGCTGAGAAGAGTTAAATCTATCAAAGTTAATCATTAAACGATGCTGCTATTACTGTGTATAATGTTCTCCTGGTCCTGCTCACTTCATTCAGCATCAGTTCATGTAAGTCTTTCCAGGTTTTTCTGAAGTCCACCTGTTCATCATTTCTTATGGAATGATAGTATCCCATTTCATTCATGTACCACAACTTGTTCAGCCATTCCCCAGTTGATGGACATTCCCTCAATTTCCAGTTCTTTGCCACCACAAAAAGAGCTGCTATGAATATGTTTGTACATGTGAATCCTTTTCCCATTTTTAGGATCTCTTTGGGATACAGACCTAGAAGTGGTATTGCTGGGTTAAAGTGTATGCATAGTTTTATAGCCCCTTTGGACATAGTTCCAAATTGCCCTCCAGAATATTTGGATCAGTTCACAACTCTGCCAACAATGTATTAGTGTTCCAATTTTTCCACATCTTCTCCAACATTTATCATTTTCCTGTTTTGTCATGTTAGCCAATCTGATAGGTGTGATGTGGTACTCAGAGTTATTTTAATTTGTGTTTCTCTAATCAATAGTAAATTAGAGCATTTTTTCATATGACTATAGATAGCTCAATTTCTTCATCTGAAAACCGCCTGTTCATATCCTTTGACAATTTATCAATTGGGGAAAGACTTATATTCTTCTACATTTGACTCAGTTCTCTATATATTTTAGAAATGAGGTCTTTGTCAGAGGCACTGGCTGTAAAAATTATTTTCCAGCTTTCTGCTTTCCTTCTAATCTTGGTTGCATTGGCTTTGTTTGTGTAAAATCTCTTTAATTTAATATAATCAAAATTATGCATTTTGCATTTCATAATGTTCCACTAAAGTTTCTTGAACAAGGGGATGGCATAATTATCTTGACAGTGTGCAAGATTGATCAGAAGGGGAAGGAGACTAGAGTCAAGGAGCTCAGTATAGAAATTTGTGGTAAATATTAACTAATCCCCAAATATACTCTAAAATTTTTATTAAAATTAGTGCTAATTATTGTTTATATTTTATTGATTTTGTCTCATAATTTAATGATATGAAATATATTTTTATATGTTTATATAATATAATTACTATTAATTTAAAATCCTATTAACAAATTCTTCATGTTCTCTTATTTTCCAGTGATTTGACTTTCCCCAGGTAAGTAAAAGTTTTGATTAATTAGGTCAACCAAGGCTGTACTTCATTAATTCAATTTAACAATTTTTTTAAACATCTACATAAAGAACACTACTAATCGTTACAAGAAGTACAAAGTTTAGATAAAACATGGTCTGTGACTTCGTGGAACTTAGAGTCTAGTAGAATAATTTCTTGGCTTTCCATAGATGCCATTGGAGCACACAGATGTGCTTGGTTCACCTTTTGTACCCTTGCACTTTCCCCTTTCTTCTCTCCCCAACTCTCCATCATACATTTGTCTCTAGAACTGTTGTGACCACGCTTGTTAAAGGCATCAGCAAGTAGATCAGAATATTAGAGATGAATATCCGTGGTGAGGCCTCAATCTCCCAGCCTCCTCTTCCTTCACATACCCTCTCTTGGGAAGTTTTGAGCTGACCTTAGATCTGGCCCTGAAGAGGCCTGACTTTGACTGACCAACATAACCTCCCCTTGCTAGAAGAGTTGAAAGGCAGCAGGAGAGGCTTCTATGATGGGGCACTGGAAGGTTGCCAGCATCTGTTACCCATGTCAGGACACATCCTGTACCGCTGAAATTTAGTTGGCTCCAGAGAGAAGCTAGACATTCTTTATTATTTCATCTCTGACTTCTTCTTTCTACTAGAGGGAAGCCACCTGCTTCTGAGTTCTGATGTCTGAGTCTTTTGGATTATGAAAGCCTTGTCCTTGTTTCTCAAAAGTTTTTTTTTTAATCATTGTGTATTCAATTGTTTTCTTTTTTTCATGAGCCATGAAGCTGTTAACCAAAAGTTTTGCTAAACTTCTGTTCTTGTTGAAATGCAGCACTGAGAAAAGCCTTTGGGAATACCTTGGAGAAGAGAAAAATTAAAACTCTAGCATTTTTAAGCTATAGTATGATTTCTGGATGGGGACTTGGAGGTAACAGAGAGACTTAGTGATTTATTTTTTTACAACCTTCCAGGGCAGAGAGAACACATTTACTGGGGTTTCTCTAAGCAAATGAGTCAGCAGCAGTGGTGGAATGTTTCCTGGCTGGGCTAGCATTGAAGCAGGCATCAAACATTACCAGGCCTAGTTTTCAGAGGAAAATGATTCTTTTTAAGAGGAAGATCCAAGGGAGAGGCTAAGGAAAAATAATCATGCTTTGGGGCAGGAAAAGCTGTGGGCACAAGTAAACACCCCCTTTTTCCCCCCAAAAGGTGGTAGTGGTAGTGGTGGTTGAGTTGTGTCTGATTCTTCATGACCCCATCTGGGGTTTTCTTGACAAAGATACTAAAGTGGTTTGTCATTTCCTTCTCCAGCTCATTTTACAGATGTGGAAACTGAGGCAAACAGGGTTAAGGGACTTGCCCAAGGTCACACAGCTAGTAAGTGTTTGAGGCCGGATTTGAACTCAGGAAGATGAGTCTTCTTGACTCTGGTCCTGGCTCAATCCAGTGCCCCCCCCCCCCAAAAATTAGGGTGGAGTAAATGATTTGTGCCTGCTTAGCAGTTTATCACAGTAACATGTGAACAGGTATTCACATAAAAACCACTACTATGCTTTACTCTGGTGACATCCTTAATGTTGCTTCTCCTATAAAATTTTTCATCTGATATTTCTGTTCTTTGCTGTTTGGGTGATCCTCAACTTCACTCCTTTAGAGACTGGTATTCCATGATTTAAAGGCATATAGCCTCGTTGTATGCATGTAAGTATGAAAAAGGTGAGCCTTTGTTTCAAGGAGAAACTTGGGGTCATTATTCTTTTCTTGTTTGCCAGGCAATGGGGTTAAGTGACTTGCCCAGGGTCACACAGCTAGTAAGTGTCAAGTATCTGAGGTCAATTTTGAACTCAGGTCCTCCTGACTCCAGGACTGGTGCTGTATCCACTGCGCCACCTAACTGCCCCATGTGAAGGAAACAACAGGTACAGAATCTTGGGGTTGTTATTAAAAGAATTACACAGTTTCCCAAACCTGAGTCTGCTTTCTGAGTCCTGTTCAAGCAAACAGGAAATATGCATACAGATGATGATATTGGTGGTGATTCAAAGGATGAACTGGAGGGAGAGATGGTGCCAGAAGTTACTGCAGAGGATTTCCTACTCATTTCCTTCAGTTTCAGAGTATTTGGGAGTGTTCCGGAAGTTGTCTTGGTGCTGGTATAGAACGTGTGAGCATTGTAGCACAGAAAGAAAGTCTGTGGTTGTGGTGAGAGTATATTCTGTAAGTACTTCTCAGGAGATTAGAGAGTGAGTGTGTGAGGGCAAGTGGGTGCAAGTCTAGAGCTTGGGAACCTTAACAATGAATCTGAAACTTGGCAGGAAAGTAGAAAGGCATGGCTTGTGAGTATGCTGGTGCTCACTGGGAGTGCTCTGAGAGACACAGTAGAATAAGAGTGGAGACTGGACAGTGGTGTAGGAGCTGTGATTCACAAAGAGCCTATAGTGATGTAGAGTGAGGGCCGGGGAACTGGAGAATATAGCACTTTGAATGACGCGAAAAGGGACATCTGTTAAGAGCGTGGCCTCTTCTTGGCTAATGGAAGTGGAAATAGAGAGGACAATTTGGATATAATATACATTGCAGATAGAAGGACAGGACTTGGTAGTTCAATGAGAGATGAGGGAGAGGGAAGAAACTAAGGCACCAACTAGAAAAGAGATTATTAGCTTCTTAGCACCAGCAATGTTTCCCCTGGGGCCAACTTTTAGAAATTTTTTTTTTGAGGGGAGGGGCATGGGAAGAATCTGCCATCCTTTGCTATTTGCCTAAATAATTGTTTATGGGAGATTTTAACTTTAGGAATAGAGATGAACATTTCCATATTATAGCTTTTTCTTGAAAAGCAGTAACAACAACAAAAATAATAGCACCAGCTTTGTGCACTACTTTATAATTTACAAAGTGCTTAAAGCATGAGATAGCCTTATGAACTTCAGCCATTTTCTCCAGTGGAAATTGGTTTGAACATGCAAGTTACGTACTTAGGATGCAGGTTGTGGGGTTTCCAGCATTCCATCCCAGTTTATGCATTCAATGGATCATTCTATCTGAAAGGAGATCATAGCATAAGCAGAAGCCAGAGTACATGCTTGTGGTCCAGAAGAAGGGGGTTATTTGGAAATAATCTGGTGGGTTTATTCATTGCACAGCATGATGGAGAACTGTGCAACTAAAAATATTCTGTTTGGGAGGTAGGATCAGTTCCAAAAATACTGACTTTAGATTTTAGGCCTTTGCTAAAACATTACTTAAGTACAGATGTGGGTCCAAGTCCTACCCATCCTTTAATGTTCAGCTCATGTTCCTCCTCCTTCTCTCCCTCTTCCTCTTTCTTTTCTTCTTCCCTGTCTCTTTTTTTCTCCCCTCTCTCTTTCTTCTTTTCACCCTTTGTGGAACTTTCTCAGACCCTTCCAATCCTCAGGGAGCTCTGCTTCCTCTGAATTTATAACACTCCTAGTCTGTCACCAAATAAATAGCATTTAGTTTGGCAGTTAATCATGTACTGTTTTGTAACATGTCAGACATAAATGTCTCTCATATGATTCAGCTTGCAGTGTATTTATGCTATGCCTGCCACTGGATTGATTATAAACTTATGAAGGATAAGAACAATGACTTACATATGCTTTCTTATCTCCTCTATTGTACCCAATAAGCGTTTATTGTCCAATTGAAAGCATTTTGTTTGAGCTGCAAAAGAGCTCCCTAGATTACTTTATTCTAGTGGGATGTGGAGACTAGAAGAGATAAGGTCACACAGGCAAAATTGTTTTCAGTGAAGGGAGGAGACAGAGCCTATGCTTAAGAGTTTCATAAATCACTCAGGGCTAGATTGACTATTGTTAACGAGTGGTGAGTAACAAATATTGCATTATATTTAGCTGATCTCAGAAAATTCATCCCACCCCAATCCACCATCCACCATCTGCCTATGCAATACAGGCATCCTTCCATCTGCTGTGCTTCTCCCCACCACCAAACAAGTGAGTCTGTGGTCCCAGATTTCCGAGGAACGTGCCTTTCTTGCCCTTGTGGAGTATATCCACTTAGCTTTGGCACACTGTCTTAGGGATGAGCTGTCTTAATTGGTGGATAAGTGAGTAAAAACTCACCCTCTGTATCTAGCAGACCTTGCTAAGGTAGGTAAGACTAAGGCCTACCCAATAAAGCATACCATTCTGCCTCCCTGCCCCTACCCACTTCCCACAGCTCCATCTCTTGATCTTGTACTGGAATCAATGATCAAATCAATGCTATCATTGCTACTGGAAAGGGCCTGGCAATTGACTGCTCTCTTCTTCTACTCATAATCCCTATGACTCCCTCATTGAAAACTCCCATTCTCCTTCATAGGTTGTATTCCCGTATCAGAATATAAGCCCCTTGAGGGTAGGGATTGTCACACATTTGTATGTGTATCCCTGGCACCTAGCAGTGTTTCTTACATAATAGGTGCTTCGTAAATTCTTGTCCATTCATTCATTCACTTTTATCATGAAGGTTAATGGCAAGTCAGTCCATTTTTTTTCCTTTACATAGTTCTCAGTTTAAAGTTGACCTAGTAGAGAAAAATTATTTGAAGTATTTTTACCTCATGAAATATTGTGTAAAAGTGCTTGAAGATGAAAGTGCTAAGTGGATGAATCAACTGCACTTTCTCTGACTTTTGTTACTCTCACTTCTCTATCAGAGAAAGTAGATAGTCCTAAACTTTCTAGTGTGGTTCTTTGCAACCTCTATCCCAAAGGAGGCTTCTAGTTCATTTCCTATATGTCCAGTGTAAGTTCAACAGTATCATAATAGTTTAATATCCCAGGTTTCATGTAGGTCATTTTGTTGTTTCCAGGTTTAATACATTGTGACCTGATATGAATAGTGGTTCTGAGCTGTAACTAGGGTGGGAGAACAAGAACATTGACTCTGGGTGATAAATTTAATGGAGACTGACAGCACCGGCAGTCTTTCAGCAGCACAGAAGCCATAGAGCCTGGCCCTTCACCTAGGTAGTAAGAGTAATTAGGTAAAATAAGTTACCAGATGGTGACTTGTGGGAAGCTTCTCCTTTACCAGAGATTCTGGTCCCCTTCAATCCCAGTGCATCATCTTCCCTAGCAATGACCTCCCACCAATACCTACTGTCTTCTTTCCTGACTAACTCAAGGCATGCTTCATGCTGTTTGCACTGAGTGTGGTTTGTGGTACTTGTCTCATGTGCAAAAATTCTTAATTATGGCATTGCTCTTCTTTTTCTCACTTGCTTCTTGAGGGAAAAGGTCTAAATAAACTGTTGGACTTCTTGGCATATATCAAGTGTCCCATACACAAAAGTAGCATTGTCACATAGTCTAGACTACATTACTAACGGGCAAATGAAACTCGAATTTTCTCAGTTGACTTTAAAAGCAATATTACCTCAGTTATGTGTTGCTAATTCTTTTGTAAATTGAACTGTGAACTGAAAGGGTTGGGCTAGATGACCCCAAGGGTCCCTTCAGATCTAAAATTCCACTAAGTGTGACTCTCTCAGCTCTTCCAAGTGGAAGTTTTCTTTGTCTCCTCCCTCTCCTAGCCTCTACTCAGTTATCAACTCACCCACCACACCCTAATTTCTACTTGGTGGTTGAACAACACCAACTGTGCAGTCAGGTTGCTCTCTAGTACCAATTGCTCTGTTCTGACCTCCTCTGTCTGTTCCCCCATGTACTTCTGGGAACAGAAAGTTTACTCTCAAGATTTCTGAGGAAATTGGCCTCTGTTCTGCCCAGCATTAAAATGGTAGTAAAACTTTGTCCTCCTCAATAAAAGAAAGCTGTTAAGAAAGTTTTTCTTTCTCTTGACATTTATCTAAATTGTTGGCTGAGAGATGGGGAATATATTTTTTGCAAAGGACACTGCAAGTCGGAGAAATTGTTGAAGGCTAGTGAAATTACAAATGGCCCATACAGAATAAAAACAAAATCAATACTAACCTGCTTGAAAAAAATAAAAAATGGAATCTCATCTCTCTTTGAATTACAACCTTTCATCCACTGTGAAAGGGAATAGAAAAAGGCTAATTTTCTTTCATGCTTTCATATGATCAATGCTGATAATAGTTTTGTTTTTCAAAAATGTGTTTTTAAGAACAGAACATTTTCACACTTTTAACTTATGGGTTGATTTTAATAGCTCTGTACACTTTAATATGGAGCCATGTCTTTAAGAAACAAATAAAGATTTGTAACAAGCAATTAATTAGTTTGCTTACTCAGAAGCAGCATATTCATAACAGGTTAAGGGAGGGGGATAGCAAACTACTCCTAACAAAAAAGAAGAATGCCATTAGAGCAGAGAATTTCGAGGTAAGATTTCCCAGTATTTGGGAATCATCCAGTAGTTGGGGCACATTTAGAAAATCCATCTTTCCCCCATCTTTCCCATTTTCCTCAGTCTCCACCTGTTGTAATCTTTAAGGCCCAACTCAGGTATCATCTGCTCTTTGGATCTTTCTCTGATGCCTTGCCACTTTCTATTCCACTCTGGAAGTGATTTCTGTCCCCCTTGTTGATCTTGAAGCACTTCTTTTGAACTCCCTATTGCACTTATCACATTATGTTTTGAATTATAGTTGTACGTATAAAAATCCCCGACTAGGCTAATCCCCTATTAGGTTCTTGAGACTAAAGAGTGTGTTATATTTTCTTACAGAGTGATAGAAAGCTAAGAGTAATAGGTAATATGCTGTATGTTATTTTTTTAAATTGGTACAAATCAAATGAAATTTCATGGGAATAAATGTGAAGTTTTATACTTGGGTTCAAAAAATCTAAGTCACAAGGATAAGTGAAAGAGAAAGTCTGGCTGGACAGTAGTTCATCTGGAAAAAAAACCCCAATATCCTTGTGTTTCAGTACAGTGCAAGCTCAGTGAGTCAACAGTGTTAATTATGGAAGCTAAAAAAGCTAATGCAATCTTGGGTTCCATTGAGAGGCATAGCATCCATGTTTATAGGAAGATGACAATCTCCTTGTGCTCTGCTGTGGCCAGGCTACATCTCATATATAGCATTTCATTCATTTTAAGGACATTGATCAGCCAAGATGGGCACAGAGGAGGTCAGTGGGGCAAAGGTCCTCTTGATCATACTATGGGAGAACTGAAGCAAATAGCATTAAGTGACTTGCCCGAGGTTACCTAGCTAGCAAGTCTCTAAGCCCAGATTTGAATTCAGGTCTTCCTGACTCCAGACCTGGCATTGTATCCACTGTGCTACCTAACTGCTGGATTGATTTTCTGCTGCTTGTGCTAATTTTGACCTAACAATTAACACCAAGAAAACAGGTCCTCCACCAGCCAGCACCTCACCATCCATGTGTGGAACCATCAGTTACAGGAAAGGGAGAAATTGTGAATGCTGTGAATAAATTCATTTACCTTGGCAGTATATTTTCCAGGTATGTCCACATAAATGATGAGATTGATACACACATTGCCAGAACTAGCTCAGTGTTCAAGAGGTTCTGAAGGAAAGTATGGGAGAGAAGGCCAATTAGACTGACTACCAAACTGAAGGACTGCAGAGCCATTGAGCTGACCTCATGGTTGTATGCCTATGAAATCTGGACAGTATGCCAGCACCATACCAGGAAACTAAATTGCTTCTATTTGAATTGTCTTAGGAAGATTCTGAAGATCACCTGGCAAGATAAGGTACCGGACACTGAGGTCCTTTCTTGAGCTCAACTGCCAAGCATTCAAACTCTACTGCAGAGAGCACAACTCCAATGGGCTGGCCATGTTGTTCAAATGCCAAATGTGTGTTTGCCTAAAAAACTACTTTTATGGAGAATTCACACAAGGCAAGCACTCACATGGAGGCCAGAAGAAGCAATGCAAGGATACTCTCAAGGTCTCTCTGAAGAACTTTGGAATTGATTGTGAGACATGGGATATATTGTCAGGACTGCCCAGCATTGTGTGCCTGCATCAAAGAAGGCATTGTGCTCTATGAACAAAGCAGAATTGCAGTAGCTCAAAAGAAGCCCTGAGATTTGGAAACTTAGAGACGTCTTCTTCCCAAATGTTCATATGGATTATTTGTGCCCGATGTATGGTAGAGGCTCTTGAACTCATGTTAATCTGATCAGCTACAGTTTGACACACAGTACCTTGACCACAACAACCAACCTTGGTCCTCTTTGAGCACAAAGGACAACATCCAACCATATGATGACTAGTTGAAAGAACCAGGGATATTTAGCCTGGAGAAGAGAGAAGCTTCAAGGTACATAATAGCTTTCAAAGGGTTTGGGCATATTTTGCTTGGCTTCTGAAGGCAGAACAAGTAATACAAAGTGAAAGCTACTAGGCAAATATAGGACTGATATCAAGGAAAATATCGTAACAGTAAAAACTGTCCAGGGGCTCTCTCAGGATGTAGAGGCTTTCCAAGCACTGGATGTCTTTGAAACAAAAGCTGTGTGATCACTTTTTAGGTATGGTGTAGAGGGATTCTTATTCAGGTACATGTTTTACTATATGCTCCTCTTGGTTCTTTGAACTCTGAGATTCAATGATTCTATTTTACCTTTCTATCACCCTTAGTACCTAGCACAGAGGTTTGCTGGAGTAGTCACTTAATAGATATTTGTTGAAATGAATTATATGAAGTTAAATTCCTTTTTGGAGAATGTCATGATGAACACTGAATTTAATAAATATGGATGTTCCTTTCTTTTCATAGTTGACCCGAAGAGTGATTTTTCTACCCAAGATTGCTAATGGTAATAATGACTCACAGTCAATTAAGTTTACAAAGTGCTTTCCTCACTACAACCCTTTAGGGAAAATACCGAGCACGAGCACGTAAGAAAGCAGCTTTGTTCAGCCAGCATTGTGCTTAAATAGATAGAATCATGTACTAGGGTCAGTGGTCTCAGAGTGTGATATCTGGCTCCACCCTCCCTGTGAGTATTAACAAAGTAAAAACTGTGATGTGATAGAGGAAAGTTGGAACAAGAATCAGCTATGTAAATATATCCTAACCTTGATAATAAAAGTAAAATCCCAGCCCACCCAAACAGCTATCCATCATCTCCAATTTTAAATCACTGTAGAGAAGATGCTAGGAAGAAACTGGGAGTAGATTTTAAAGCTTCCTGTCTTACCAGCTCTTGGGGAAAAGGTCAGAGGAGCATAGGTTTGGAACTGGACAGGATCTCAGAAGTCATCTGGTATAACCTTCATTTTATAATTGAGGAAACTGAGACCGGGAGAGGTTAAGTAATTTACCACGGTCACATATATATTAGGATCAGAGCTAGGATTTAAACTCAGGGTTTTGGTTTTTGCTTTTGTTTTTAACTTCAAATCCAACATTTTTTTTGCTACAGAACCATGACTAACTTAGATTTATGGGATCAGAAGATCAAGTTGCCTAGAGCTGGAAAGGTCCTTCAAAATCCTCTAGTCTAACTTGGGCATTTGACAGATAAGGAAAGACAGGCCAGAGAGGTAAAGCTACTGTACCCAAAGGAGGGATTGTTCTAGTAGCTTAGGCACTGTAAAAATTTTAGGGATATGGAGATAAGACTGTCCTTATTGAATTGGTCACTATCAACTGTTTATATAGAATGAAGGGAGAATTTCTTCTCTGCAAAGAATGTGGAGTTCTGTAGCTGGTTACAAAGCCTCTGACAGGGTGGCAGCAGGGAAAACTCTTCATTGGTGAGTCTGCTTTGATGTTTTTTGAATCAGTATATCTCCTGTTTCTATCACCCAACCTATTGGTAAAAGTGTCTCTGCTTGTCTACTACCCAAATGGGCCATCGGCTTCACAGGCCAACCAGGTTGGTTGTTTTATAAAGTGAAGGTAGAATGACAACCTCTCAGCCCCTGTGAATGGAGAGATGCTTTGTGGCACACAGTTTGTTTACAGGCAAGGGCTTCCCACTGCTTGCCTAGGTAAAGCTGGTGGGATGGCTCCTAGAGGAGGCTCACTCTCTGGCCAACCTGTTGTCCTTTTGCTGTGTCTATTGTATTTTGGGTGATGAAATTTTGTGCCACTTATTGGCTCAAGAAAACATTTTAGCCCGTGGCTGGTTAAGGGAGGGGAGTGAAAGTAAGGTGGAAGAGTGTGGCAAGGGCTGAACATTCTAAATATAAGTGAAGATAAAATGATCAATAGGCTGAAGTTAGGTAGCTAGGGGGTAAAGTGGATAGAGTGGTAGGCCTGGAGTTAGAAAGACCTGAGTTTAAATCTGATCTCAGACACTTACGAGCTGTATGATCCTGGCCAAGTCACTCAATCCCGTTTGCCTCACTTTCCTCGTCTGTAAAATAGCCAGAGAAAGAAGTGGCAAAGTACTCTAGTATCTTTGCCAATAAAACCCCAAATGGGATGAGGAAGAGTCTAACAGTACTGAAGACAACTGAATAACAGCAGGCTGAAATTATCTGAGACAGTCAGTAGTAAAACTATAACACAAACAACAATCATTCTACAAAGTAACCAAATGTCTAGGTATCTCTCTGAGGTCAATCAATCAACAACATTAATAAGCTCCTGCTCTGTGCCTGGCACATGCTAAGCACTGGGGATACACTTACAATGAATGAAACAATCCCTTCCCTCAAGGAGTTTACATTCTAATAGAGGAGGCAAAAAGGAGAGATGTCTATAAGTATGTATGGAATAAATATAGATACAAGTAAACACAAAGTAATCAAATGCGGTTCAAGGGGGAAGGCACTAGCAGTGAGGAAAGGCTCCCTGTTGAATGTGTGCAACTTAAGTTGCATCTTTTTTTTTCTTTCATAAATTATTTTTTACTTACTTTGTTAAGCATCTCCCAACCACACGCAAAAAAACTTTAACAATCCTTTTCCAAATCCTGAGTTTCAAATTCCCTAACTACCTCCCACTTTTCCCCTCTCTTTAGAGGTCAATCTGACATCAACCAGTCACGTGAAGTCACACAAAACACACCTCCACAGTGGCCATGTTGCAAAAGAAAACACCACCAAAACAAAAATAAAGAGACTTTTTAAAAGAATGCTTCACTCTGTACCCCGAGCTCACCGGTTATCTGCCTGGAGTTTATATTAAAGCAATGATGATGTTATTTTGCCCAATTATATGCTAGTAAAACTGACAATTTAAGTGAAATTGATGAATATTTACAAAAATAGAAGCTTAAGCTTCATCTTGAAGGAAGTGAGGGATTGTCTGAGGCAGAGGTGAGCAGTGAGTGCCATTCTAGGTGTGGGGCACAGCGAGTGCAAAGGTATGGAGAGGGGAAGTCATTTTTTAGGAGACTCTTATAACTTCTAAGTTCTAATAGATAAAATAGAGAAAGCAATGAAAGGTAACAAATTATGCCTTAAAGCTAGGCACAAAAAATAAACAACCTTCATAGCAGGAGTGTTACCCTGATAGAGGAACTGCCTAAGACAAGATGATTGTTCCAGCATAACGGTTTGCAAGAGAAATGGTAGGATGGAGAAGCTTTTTGTTTTCTATGAAAAAAAAAAAAAACAAAACCTATTCATTTAGCTCCTCTTCCCCAGCATCCTGATTAACACTACCTCATTTAAAACCTATTTTTTTTTCTTCCTACTGACTTGTCCTAGCAGTTCCCTGAAGAAGTCAGGTCCCTAAGTGCAAAAGCTGCTTTCACCAAATTTTTGCAGGGAGAGTCAAGAGAATTGGCTTTATTTGCTTATTTCCTTCCCAATTTTATTTTCTACCTGTCCCAACACTGCACTTCTCATAGTGCAAAATAAGTAAAAATCAACATGAATTTTAAACCTCTGTAACTTCTAAGTACAGGCACATGGGTCAGACTCATGTCAAAAACTATTGACTGTCAGTAACTGCTGCTGAGGCAGAGAAGAACCAGATTCTCCTGCCCAGATACAAACTTATAGCCTTCCCTCTATTCGGCTAATGTCAACCTAAACTCTGAACTGTGGAGTGGAGAAAAGGGGCTTGCAATTCCATTCAATTCAAAGTAATTCAGTTGGACAAACATTTATTAAATATCTACTTTTTTGTTTTGGTTAGGCAATGGGGTTAAGTGACTTGCTCAGGGTCACACAGCTAGTAAGTGCTATGTGTCTGAGGCTGGATTTGAACTCAGGTCCTCCTGACTCCAGGGTCGGCGCTCTATCCACTGCGCCACCTCGATGCCCCAATATCTACTGTTTTTTTAAGGGGGAAGGGGGAGTGACCAGGGCAGCCACTGTTGAGTCTGTCAGTCAAGTGGAGATGATTGAATATATAGGACTTTGCCAGAAGGCAAAGTACTAATAGAGAAAATACTTCAATGAAAGTACACGTGTGCTGTATCACCTTGCCGAGGAACATGGAGAATTCCTCTGACCGGTCCACAGTGACTACGAATCCCTCCAAGATGGTTGGTCACTGAGCCAGGAAGACAGATTCTTTATGAAAAATCTGCCCTGCCTCCTGGTCTATAAAAGCAGTCTGTGAAATAGCTCAGTCTTTTTCTTTTTCTGCTTTCTCTGCCTTGGATCTCCAGATAAGAATCCAGCAAGCGTGGGTAGGGAGGAGAGAGAGTTTCTCTGCCTCCCAGGAACAGAAAATGACAATTTTCAGCAGAAGCACGTGGTGAATAGTCTGTCCCAGCTAACCCTGAGAGAAGAATTCTTGGACCTCTAGTTCCTAGAAGCCTTTTTTGCCTTTTCGTACCTTTTTTTATGAATGCAGGTTAGAGATGAGAGACCCTGAGAATAATCTTTCCTCCCAAGTTCAAAAGTTCCCAAGAGATTGAAAGTTTCTGAGTTCTGTCATTTGGTCACTGACTTGGATAAGTCAGTGGATAAGATTACGTATGGATAAGATTCCTCAATTGTTAATCTTGTGAGAGGATGCCCAATAGAGGATTTTCCTGAAGTTGAAGAGCTAAATTATGCCATGGTGCTGTGGGAACTTGGAAGGAGGCGGTGGAGGAAGACACCTGGACCTTGACAAGCCTACTGCAGCTGCGAATGGCTCAGGCTGTACAGACCCCATGCGAAAGGGAAATTATTTGTTCAGCATCACCCCACCCCCATCCCCAAGTGTGTTTCCTTGGGGGGGGGGGTTTAAAGTTCAAATCCTTTAAATTTCTGGATTATGGGCTCCTGTGAGTTTTCAGTGTCTTATGCATTTTCTGTGGTGGATGAAATAAAACTTTTCAATACTTGATACCCATATTGTACTTTGATTGAGTGCCTCTTTAGGAATTGTAAATCCTGCTACACACTTTTGGGGAAACCTAAAATGGGCCATACCAAAGTTTTATTGTGGCAGTAACCCTGTATTAACTCTAATTGGAGCCATATGCCAAAGAGAGAGTTAATGACTCTTTTAGTACCAACTCCCATGATCAGACCCAGACTTAGATGCCAGAATTATTGGACCACAGTCCCTACTGTGCTTTTGTTGTTCAGTCATTTAAGTCGTGATGGACTCTTCGTGACCCCATTTGGGATTTTCTTGGCAAAGATACTGGAGTGGTTTGGCATTTCCTTCTTCAGCTCATTTTACAGATGAGGAAACTGAGGCAAACAGGGTTAAGTGGTGTCCAGTGCCACACAGCTAGTAAGTGTCTGAAGCCAGATTTGAACTCAGGAAGATGAATCTTCCTATCTCCAGGCACCGCCCAGCTACTCCTAGCTGACACAATCTAATACAAATTAGAATTTTCTTTACTAAGTAGGAGAGTTTTTGGAGTATTCTGAGGAGGGAAAGGTTCTAAACATCTGGAACATGTCGATGAGTCTACATGTCCTCTGTCTTGCACAAGATGCTTGCTGCAACAGTATATAACTCCCTACCCTGCATTCACTGAGAACCACAATCTGGCCTTTCCCCATTTCCCTTTCATTTGGATGAATGGATATGTAATAGTGAATTCATTATGATGATTTCCCCATCAAATCCGCTGCCTCTTCAAAGCTTCCCTGTCTCTGTTGAGGATATCACCATGATTCCAGCCACCCAAATTCACAATCTTAGAGTCATAATTAACTCTTCCTTCTCTCTCACCCTTTACATCTGATCACTCACCAAGTCTTGTAGATTCACAATATATCCATATTATATCTCAAATTCACATCCTTCTCTCCACTAATATAACCCTAAAGCTCTTATCACCTCCTTGCTTCTTAACTGATCTGTAGGCCTCCAGCCTCCTTCCCTTCCAATATATCTTCTACAGAGCTGCCAAATTATTATTCCTAAGTACTGGTCCGTGTCACTCCTCTCCTTGGTTCTCTCTTGCCTCTAGGATAAAACACATACTCTTCTGCTTGTTTTTTTTTTTTTAAGTCTTTCACAGTTTGGTTCCAGTCTACCTTTTGCAGACATATATTACTCTCTTTCAGGTACTCCACGTTCTAGCAAAGTTGCCTTATTGGCTATTCCCTGAGTTCAACATTCTATCTCTCATCTCCTGTTCCACCTCTATTCCTTTGTATGGGCCCATCCCTCATGGCTGGAATGCCCTCCCTCCACACATCCATCTCCTAAAATCTTGAACTTCAGGGGCAGCTAGGTGGCGCAGTGATAGAGTACTAGCCCTGAAGTCAGGAGGACCTGAGTTCAAATCCAGCCTCAGACCAAACACTTGACACTAGCAGTGTGACCCTGAGCAAGTCACTTAACCCCAATTGCCTAAAAAAAAAGTGGAAAAAAAATCTTGAACTTCCTTCAAAGCTCAGCCCAAATACTACATCTTACAGGAAGCATGTCCAGATCCCTTCAGGTGCTACAACTCTCCTCATAGAAATTACTTGTTATAAACTTTGTATTTGATTTTCTATGTATCTGTTGTTTTCCCTCCAACAAAACATAGGCTCCTTGAGGACAGGGATTGTTTCATATCTGTCTTTGTATACCTAGTGCCTAATACATTGGAAGCACTTAAATCCTTCTTGAATTGAGCCTACATTTTCAGTCTTATTTCACAATATTCATTAGCATACTCTAGGGTTAAACCAACCTGGATCCATTCCTACATCTTCATGTGCTCCCTTGCACATCTGCACATTGCTACAAGGTATTCCGAGAATTTCCCATTCCAGGAATTTACTTCCTCCACATCTCTTCCTCTTCAAATTCTTTTCCTTCAAAGCCTAGCAGAGGTCCTCCATGAAACCAATTCCCATCCAGCCCCCTCCCCTGATTTCTCTCTCTTCAGATTTCTTTGTCTAGAACTATTTGTTTACTTTGCATCATAATTATTTAGGTACATATCTTGTCTCCGGTACTGGATTAGAGTGCCTAATCT
This sequence comes from Vombatus ursinus, assembly GCF_900497805.2. Taxonomy (NCBI): domain Eukaryota; kingdom Metazoa; phylum Chordata; class Mammalia; order Diprotodontia; family Vombatidae; genus Vombatus; species Vombatus ursinus. The sequence goes on along the minus strand of NW_020954606.1, from coordinate 1,724,215 downwards.
GAAGCTTTGAATAAAGCTTCATTTTTTAATAAAGGTTAATTTTTTTTAAATTACCAGATCTGTGATTTCATTGGTATTGGGTAGTGGTCTCCAAACTTTTTTGATCTTATATTCCTAACAATTTTTTAGCACCTCCCATATGTGTACACTTAGTTACAACTTGTATATTTTTATGTGCTACTGTGCTAATAATCATATAGATTGTAAAAATTAGAGAAAAATTGACATTTTAAAAGCATATAAAAGTAAAACAATGTTTGATCCAATGTCCATAAGGAGTAACTGGAGTTTCTTGAGTATGTGTGGGGGTGACATGTACAGATGTATAATTTAGGAAAATCACTGTGGCTCTGTGGAAGAAGGATGGAGAAGGGAGAATGGAGGCAAGGTGACTGGTTGGAAGGCTATTTCAGTAGTCCAGCTGAGAAGTCATGAGTGTCTGAATCAGGGTGATGGCTATGTAAGTAGAGAGAAGGGGAAGGAAACAAGAGATTCAGAGGTAGAAATTATGAGACTTGCAACTAATTGGCTAGATTGAGTAGTCACACATGACCATGTGTTTGTGAACCTGGGTAAATTGAAGGATGGTGGTGCCTTTGGCAGGAAGAAGGAAGTTTAGAAGAGAAGTAGATTTGAGGGAAAAGATAATAGAATAAGAACTGTGATGCAATCACAACCTGTTTGTGACTGCTTGTCCTATGGAATTTTCTCGCATCCAGAACAAAGGGATTGCCTGCCATAGCTATGAGATAATGGGGGGAGGCTTGTAATATTTTCCTCATGGTTCCTTCACAGTTATTGCTGTGGATACCCAGGTAGCAATTAGCTTATTGCTTTGAGGATTCTACTCTGACTTAGAAGGGGAGAAGTTGGGAGTCCCCTTTGGGGTCAGGTCCTGGCCCCTACTTTAGAGATAACTTGTAAAAGAGACTCAGAATGAGAGGACTCTCTCTATCAGTTCAGTTCAACAATTCCTAGTTTTATATATATTTTAAAATTTTATTTATTTTTAGTTTTCAACATTCACTTCCACAAGATTTTGAGTTCTAAATTTTCTCCCCATCTTGTCCCTCCCCCCACCCCAAGATGGCATGCATTCTGAATACCCCTTCCCCTAATCTGCCCTCCCTTCTATCTCTCTCCCCCATCTCTTATCCCCTTCCCCTTCTATTTTCCTGTAGGGCAGGATAGTTTTCTATACCCCATTTCTTGTATTTCTTATTTTCCAGTTGCATGTGAAAACAATTTTTTTAACATGTGTTTTTAAAACTTTGGGTTCCAAATTTTCTCCCTTCCTCCCTCCCCATTCACCCTCATTGAAAAGGCAAGCAACTCGATATAGGTTATACATGTGTAGTTATGTAAAACACTTCCATAGTAGACATGTGAAAAACTAACTATATTTCCCTTAATCCTATCCCGCCTTCCCATTTATTCTATTCTCTCTTTTGACCCTGTCCCTCCTCAGAAGTGTTTGCTTCTGATTACCCCCTCCCCCAATCTGCCCTCCCCTCTGTCATGCCCCTGCTCTCTTGTCCCCTTCTCCCCCTATTTTCCTGTAGGGTAAGATAGATTTCCATACCCAATTGAGTGTGTATGTTATTTCCTCCTTAAGCCAAATCCTATGAGAATAAGATTCTCTCATTCCCTCTCACCTTCCCACATTTCCCTTCCACTGTAAAAGGCTTTTCTTGTATGTTTTATATGAGATAATTTACTCCATTTTACCTCTCCCTTTCTCTTCCCAGTATAATCCTCTCTCACCCCTTAATTTTATCACCCCTTCATCTTCAACTCACCCTGTGCCCTCTGTCTGTCTATCTATATGTATATATACATACATATAATTTTTTCCCTCCAACTACCCTAATACTGACAAAGGTGTCATGAGTTACAAATATCATCTTTCCATGCAGGAATGTAAACAGTTCAACCTTAATAAGTCCCTTATGATTTCTCTTTCCTGTTTACCTCTTCATGTTTCTCTTGAGTTTTATATTCGAAAGTCAAATTTTCTATTCAGCTCTGGTCTTTTCATCAAGAATGCTTGAAAGTGCTCTATTTCACTGAATGTCCATTTTTCTCCCTGAAGAATTATACTCGGTTTTGCTGGGTAGGTGATTCTTGGTTGTAATCCTATCTCCTTTGCCCTCCGGAATATTATATTCCAAGCCCTGCAGTTCCTTAATGTAGAAGCTGCTAAATCTTGTGCTATCCTGATCGTGTTCCCACAATACTTGAATTGTTTCTTTTTGGCTGCTTATAATAGTTTCTCCTTGACCTGGGAACTCTGGAATTTGGCTACAATATTCCTAGGAATTTTCCTTGGGGGATCTCTTTTAGGAGGTGATTGGTAGATTCTTTCAATTTCTATTTTGCCCTCTGGTTCTAAAATATCAGGGCAGTTTTCCTTGATAATTTCTTGAAAGATGATGTCTAGGTTCTTTTTTTTTGATCATGGCTTTCAGATAGTACAATAATTTTTAAATTCTCTCTCCTGGATCTATTTCCTAGGTCAGTTATTTTTCCAATGAGATATTTCACATTGTTTTCTAATTTTTCATTCTTTTGGATTTGTTTTACAGTGTCTTGATTTCTCATAAAGTCACTAGCTTCCAGTTGCTCTATTCTAATTTTTAAGGAAGCATTTTCTTCAGTAAGCTTTTGGACTTCCTTTTCCATTTGGCCAATTTTGCTTTTTAGGGCATTCTTCTCTTCATTGGCTTTTTGGACCTCTTTTGCCATTTGGGTTAGGCTATTTTTTAAGGTGTTATTTTCTTCAGTATTTTTTTGAGTCTCCTTTAGCAAGCTGTTGACTTCTTTTCGTGATTTTCTTGCATCACTCTCATTTCTCCTCCCAGTTTTTCCTCTCCTTCTCTTACTTGTTTCTCAAACTCCTTTTTGAGCTCTTCCATGGCCTGTGACTGATTCATATTTTTCTTGGAGTGTTTGGATGTAGGAGCTTTGACTTTGTTGTCTTCTTCTGGTTGTATGTTTTGATCTTCTTTGTTACCAAAGAAAGATTCTATAGTCTGACTTTTTTTGGATCTTTGTTTGTTGATGATCCCAGTCAATTACCTGAGTTTTAAATGCTTTGTCAAGGTAGGCGTCTGCTTCCAGTGTGGAGAATGTACTGTCCCAAGCTTTGGGGGTTTGTACAGCTGTTTTCAGAGGTACTTCTAGGGAGCTGTAAATTTTCAGTTCTTCCAAGGTGGTATGATAAGGGGCAAGGTGTTTACTCCTTTCCTGGCCTGTGCTCTGGTCTATGAGTGACCACAAACACTATTTTCTGCCTTGGAACTGTAAGGAGGATTTCCTCTCCACTGCTGCCACAAGCTCCATCACGCCAGCGCTCCTCCTCACCCCAGGACTGCCACCCAGAACAGTGACCCAGATCCAAGCAGGGTAAAGCAAGAGATTCCTACATCAGCACTGGCGAAGAGATCCCTGCAATCCACCTCTGATCAGCCACCTGATTCCCCCTTGGTCTATGGGCCAGAAGCTCCAGAGGCGGCCGCTGCCCCGGGCTGCAGCCAGGGCTGGGGCTGGGACCGCTCTTCTCTCTCTTACTGCAGTCACAGACTTTTCCCACGGACCTTCTAAGTTGTCTTTGGCATTTGTGGGTTGAGAAGTCTAGCTCCCCTTGATTCAGTCCTCTGAGGTCTGCTCCAGGTTAAATGACACCTGTTTTGCCTGTGTGCCCATGCCAAACTGCGCTCCTCTCCCCACCTGGTGCAATATACCTTTCTGTTCAACCATCCAGGTTGTCTTGCGCTGGAAAATTTGTATCACTCTGTCTTTTTGTGAGTTCTGTTGCTTTAGAATTTGTTTAGAGCCATTTTTTACAGGTATTTGGAGGGGTTTGGGGGAAAGCTCAAGCAAGTCACTGCTTTTACTCTGCCATCTTGGCTCTGCCCCCCATCAATTCCTAGTTTTAGAAAGGTGCCTGGGATCCTGAGAAAGACTTGTCCAGGTTCATTTAGCCTATATGTGGCAGAGGTGGTACAGTTATCCCTTCCACATTGCAAGTTTCCCCATTGCAGTTTCAATCGCAGGTGAGCATAAGAAATTAAATGGGAATTTTTTTGTAGGTTTGTGGAAGCCGCAGACGACACACGAAGGCCAGCAGATGACACAGAGTCTACAACCAAATACTTAACCCAAATTTTACAATAAGGTACTGTAAATACCCCATAAAAGAAAAATAGAAAATTCAGATTCTTCTCTGGTATGAAGGGAGAGCTGAAAAATTTTATGCAGATTTTCCAGATTGTGGGAGCATTGTACCCTTAAACCCCGCAATGTGGATGGGATAACTGTACTTGAACTCAGGTCATCCAGCCTCTGAGACAGGCTCTGTATCCTCTATGTCATGTTGCTTATTCAAGCATATTATAGCTGCTTAAAACTATTTGTTGAACTGATGAATAGAATCTGAATAATTCTGTTAATACACAACTTATGTCTGAGAAAATGAAAGACATGTGCAAATGGGAAAAAAAAATTAGATCTCCATTAGGTTCCAGGTACCCATTTGTTTATTTGTAGAAAAGTTTATGTTATTGCCCATTTAAACTCTTTCCTCTCTGTAGATTTTTTTTTCCCTACTAACTTTCCGGCTTTAGGTGATAGGATCATGAATCTGGTTCGATTGTTTCTCACTTGCAGGACTATTTTGGAAACCAAAATAGCAACATCTACCATGTAGCAACTAAATATTCCCATACAGTATCTTGGTTAGACAAGTATTTTTGCCTGGTAGTTCCTAAGAAACCATTGAAATGTATTCAGACTGAGTTACATTTTGTTCAAAGTTTTTGGCTAACTAGTGGAGTGATTGCCCCATTGTTTGGTGTCACTCTGTAATCATATCTGACATACACAGCTTGCTAAAAATCTGGCTTCCAGGCTTCTGGCAAGTAGTATCTTGCTTTCGTTTCAAAATGCACATTTATTTAAAAAAATAGTTTTAGCAATAAAGTGCAGCTGTCTGTCCTCTTTAAAAACTGTGAGGCACAATTGTTGCATTGGATATGATTAGAAAATGTTATAAATGGAATGCAAATTAGACAAATTAAACATTTTTTACAGCTTGTTTCTGCATTTCAAAGAAGAAAATTTCATGTTTGCTTTCCAATAGAGGATTTCTTATGTTGTTAACTTTACATATTATATTTAGTATGGCACATACTCAATGCAGCTCTGAGAATGGTATCTGAAAGTGTCTGCAGGCAGCCAGTGTTTACAAACCACAGTGGCAAAACCTCAAAAATATAATCAGCACCATCAAAGTTAAATAGTATGACTCAATGTCTTGACCACTCAGAATCTTTTTTTTTTTTTAAGTTGGAACAGGGGAGAGACTATTCCCTTTTGAACTTCAAAATCATGAATGGTAATGTTATTTTTTCCCTTCTTCTCCCCAACCTCTGCTCCTCTGCCGTCTCCCAAAGAGGAAAAAAATAAGTATATCTTCCTTAGATAATCATGAAAGCATGCATGGAAAACTTGAATCAAATCCACACTTTAAAGTGAGCATTAGACTCTCTTTTCTGTTGTCATTTTCAAATAATGTATTGAATCATAGAATTGATCTTTGTGATCATAAATTCATAGAACATTGGAAATGGATGGGATATATAGGATGGTCTAATTCAACTCTTTCATTTTATAGATCAAGAAACTGAGGTCTAGAGAAATAAAATGACTTGCCCATAGTCACACAGTGAATTATTATTAAAGCCAGGACAAAAACAGTGTCATCGGACTCCTACTTCTGTACTCTTCCCACTACAATCCCATTGTTTATTCTGAAGATATTACACAGTAATCACAATCTTGAGATGTATATACATATATGTACATATATACACACATATATACACACATGTACATATATGTATATATACACATACATATATATGTGTATGTATATATACATACACATATATATTATATATACCCACTTTAGAGACATAGTGCATTGGCTGGGTTTCACTGAATGCATTTGAAAAAAGAAGAATGTGTGCTACTGAATTTCAGTTTTATATTTTCTTTCAGTTGACTGAATGCCTTTGCATTCCTTTTCGCTAACAGTCATTTTTCTAAGATTATAATTTGCCTTTACATACAGAAGTGTGATCAAAGTCGAAGATTATATGTGAATTACAGATATGACATATTTTGAGATGAGGGACAGGTTGATATGTACCATGTATATTTCAGTTGTTGATGTTTAGACATGTTTGTAGAGTTGATTTAATCTTGTTTCTAGATTTCAAATTTTACTCTAGAAGTTGGTCCAAGGAGCAAATAGATAAACAGTATAAAGCTGAAGGAAAAGATATAAATAGCTCAGTGGAAAAAAATCACTTAAAATTATTTTAAACAGAGAGACAGCTAGATGGTGCAGTGGATAGAGCACTGGCCCTGGAGTCAGGAGAACCTGAGTTCAAATCTGGCTTCAGACATTTACTAGCTGTGTGACCCTGAACAAGTCACTTAACCCCAAATACCTTCAAAAAAAGTAAATTTAATAGATAAGTGGCATTATCTTGAATTAGAGAAAGCCTAGGCTTTATTATGGTAATTATTCTTGTTGGAATTAAAAACTAATAATAAGCCTATCTAATTTATTTTTCCCACCTGAAAAAATAACCTATTTCTTTCCATCATAACTATGGCAAAAAGAGACTTAGAAAGGTAATGTAGTATATTTTCTTGCCTTCAGACAGTACAACTATATGTGGCCCACAGAGGTGAAATTTGAACCTATTCTTATAGATCACCAGAGGAGATTTGAAAATGACCTTACAGAAATATAGTTATGATTAATAAAATAATATTTGAAGAATGCAGGGGGAGAGGGAGAGGGAGAGGGAGAAATGAGAGAGAGAGAGAGAGAGAGAGAATATATGAGTTCAGGTGTTTAGAAGGGAACCAAAACAAAGCAATTTTTATAGTATCTAGGGAAATTCAGTATAATCTTTTTAAAAAACAAACTACATAACAGAAGTTCATGGCTTTACATATGATTCTATTTTGTTATTCTTTGTATATTGAAATATTTATATTTGTCAAGTCCATAATTAAAAAGAATTAAAAAAAATAATTCGGGATATATGTAACCATTCCTTTTCTAGCCTGGAAGAAATGTAGTTTTTCACCAGGGGATTAAATTTATAGCTAATTTTATTCTGCCCTTGTGTTGTGACCACCTTATGTTGAATCAGTTTGGCTATGTCATTAAAAAGCAAAAAAAATATTCTTGTAGCATCATGAAGACTAGAGAGGCCTGGTGAGGTGCAGGCAGACAGAAGCTATATTCTTTCTGTCACCTTCCTGAAATTCAGAGCCAAGACCTCATTATTCAGGGAAATAAAGTATGTGATGATGCTTGGTAAACTGTTAGAAATATGATGTCATAAGGCAGGTTGGTTACTTAGCACCACAGACAGGAGACGTTGATCCTGGACCATAAAGGATGATCCTGCTGTAGGCTCTTTTTCAAATGAGTAGCTCTGTCTCTGACTGGGCTGAGCCCTGATGCTCCCTCAAAAGAACTTCTCAATGTTTATTGCTGAGAGGGAATTGTTCAAATCCTCCTCAGTGTCAGAGAGAAAATTAGGTCACAAATTCCCATTGTTATCAGTTAAATTATGGAGTGTGTGGGTGACACCACTTTGAATTACCACCAGTTAATTCTTCCATCAGCTTCACCTGTCTCCTTTCTATTAATAACAAAATATGAGCTGGGACTTCCTGCTGCTCAACAATGCTTTTATTCTTTTATTGTCTCCTTATCTCATTCCTGACAGTAACTGTCTCAGATCTCTTCTTCTTTCCTCAGGACCTCAGCACCTCCCCTTCAGTCTCCTCCCATCCCCTGTCACCTCTTCTGGAGTCTTCATCTCTCATTCTCTCCATCATGCACTTCAATCTCAGCATTTGCAATGATTCCTTCCTACATCCCTTCAAATATGATGATGTGTATTCTGTCCTAAGGAAGCTTCCCTTGACTGTTGCATCCAACTGAACTAATAGTCCTTCCTCTGTTTCTTTTGTTGTTGTTGTAGTGTATAGAACATTGGCTTTGGAATCAGGAAGTCCTGAGTTCAAATGCAACTCTAGATACTTAATAGCTGTGTGACTCTGGGCAAGTCACTCCACCTTTGTCTGCCTCTTCTATAAAACAGGAATGATAATAGCACCTACTTCCCAGGATTGTTGTGAGTATAAAATGAGATAATATCTGTAAAATGTTTTGTGAATTTTAAAGCACTATGTAAATGCTAGCTATTATTATTATCATTGCTAAGTTTCTTGAAAAAGTAGTCTATTCCTGATACTTCAGCTCCTATGCCATCTGACTCCTTTCTGCTCACTCCTTTGTAGTCTATTAGTTTATGTAACATGGGTAAATTGATCTGAGGGAAGCATTCCTTGGAGCATACTTAGATATTTCCTGCCTAGTTACAGTCCACCATATGCCTGGCAAAGGACTATTTCTGACTGCTAGCACTGTGTCATGAAGTATTCTAATTGGCTGCTGAGCTGGAAAGACTGATTTAGGAATTATACAAAAGCAAGCTATCAGTCTCTTGGAGTTCTTTTTCTTCCTATGAAGCATGTGGACTGTTTAGAGATGGTCCTAAGAGTCAGGTTGGGGAGGAGGTGGCTGCCTTGTGTTCCAAATGAACTCCTTCTAGCCGCGAGCACATGGCTACCTCTTCCTCTTTTGTATTTGTTCTTTCCCACTTGTAGGCAAAGAAGTATCCAATGGTGAACATGTCCAGGACTAGTGGTGACCCTGTAAATTCCAAAAGGTCCAAAGGTCCTGGTAGGCCTACAAAGTAGCAGCTGTAATGATCCCATAGTGTCGGTGGCTAATATCAGGGAGACATCTGTATCAGAAATAGAAAAACACACTGAGAATAGGCAAGAATCCAGAAAGGCTTAAGGAAGGAGGAAACTTTAGGGAGAATGGCCCCTTGTGGATGGCTATGGATCCAGTAAAGCAGCAGATCGCCCACCCTGCAGAAATGCCACAGCCCAGGGCAGCTGTGTGAGAACTCTGTGAAGGAAGAAAGGATTTCCGGCACCAGGAGCTGGTATATGTCTGACTTTGTATATGTGTGACTCACTATCATTATACTCTAAGCTTAAGCCTACTCTTCTCATCGTTGGACCTGTGTGTGTTTGTGGGAGAATGCACACTAGGTTTTTGGGAAGAATTACTTTTACAATTGTTTTCAGTATATCATTTAAGCAAATGTCTTTGCAAAAAGTCAATCGAATCCACTAACTGATGTTAATGGGAAGCACACTAATGTGGGCTTAGAAGTTCCAATATTAGAAGTATAGTCCCACAGGCTTACCCTGAGAGCTTGAGGTAGCAGTAGCCACTCTGGAGATCCAAATTATGTGTATGAGGACAAGTTAAAGGAGTGGTCCAGAGAGGGCGCTAGACTTAGAATAGGAGAGTTTGTAAACAGCGAATTAAGTATTGGTAACAATGATCATACGAATGATAATGAGCACAAGGAAACCAGGGAACATTTCTTGTTTTTCTAGATCTTAAATTCAATTCAACAAATATCTTAGAGGTGCTAAATATATGCATGGCACCGTGCTAATCCCTGGAGAGACAAAGATATCAAAGAAGCAATCCCTGCCCTCGTGAAACTTATATCATACTAGAGTAGGTAGGGGATTCAGCCTGTACACATATAAGTAGAGTACAAGGAAAACTAATAAGGTAAAAAACTCTAGCTACTAGAAAAACAGGGAATTCTTTCTGGAGAAAATAGCCCTTGAGTTGAATATTGAATTTAAAACAGAAAGGATTCTGAGAGACACCGACAAAGAACCTGCATTGGAAGCAAGGAGGGTTGACTATGCAAATATCTTACAAAAGAAAGGATGGAGTGTTGAGTTTGGGGTACAGTGAATAATCCAGTTTGGTGGAAATAAAAGGGTTTGGAAGGGGCAGTATGAAATAAGGCCGGAATGTTAAGAGGTACCCAGATTGAGAAGGTCCTTTGATGGAAGGCTCAGTAGTTTTTATTTTGTCTTACAGCCAACAGGGAACCAGTGAAAGCAGGACAGTGACCTTAGACACATTCCTGGGGAAGATTTTTTGTTGTTGGTTTGGTTTTTTTAGGGGGGAGGGGCAGGGTTGTTTGTTTGTTTTTAGCATCTGTGCGAAAGATAGTTTGGAGAGAGGAGAAAGTCGAAGCAGGGAAACCAATTAGGAAGCTGTTTTAATAGTTCAGGCAAAAGGTGATTAACACCTAAACCAGGGTTGTGGTTGTGTGAATGGAGTGAAGGGGACAAAGTTATTTATTGTGGAAGTACAAGATTTGGTAACTGATCGAAGACTATGGGAGAGGAATCGAGATAATCTCCAAAGTTCCAAGCCCGGGCAACTTTAGAAGTACCCTTAATGGAAGTGGGAAAGTTTGGGAAAGGGCCTAGTTTAAGGAGGAAGAGAGTGAATTAAGGAGGAAGAGAAGAATATTGAATTTGAGATGCCAAATACCTTCAGGAAAAGCTATCCTTAAGGTGTTTGCTGCATGGCAAATTCAGAGGTCAAGGACGATGTGGGCTGAAAGAAGGCCATTGGATTTAGTGGTTAAGAGATGACTGATACAAAATCATTGAAGGTAAAATAAAAAGAGGAGAGGAGAAAAAAAATTTACATCAAATATTAATGAGATAATAGTGCCTGGCACATAGTAAGCATTATATAAATGTTAGCAGTTTTTATTTGCATCATTATTATTCATAAATGCCATTTGTTAGTGATAACAACATTATTATTACTCATTGTTACCAATAAATTATTATTAGTCATACTACTACTGTTATTACTGAAATACTACACTCACTAAAGCTGGCTCAAATACATAAGACCACCAAATATGTAAGAAATATTCAAAGCCCTATTTTGACACCTCATCCTGAAGGGATATGCCCACAGAGTGCATGCTCTAGCTTATAATACCATGCTGGCAAAGCTTCATATATGGCCCCAATAAAAGAACATGTCTGTTTTCTAAGGACCAACCTTACTAGTAATGGAGAGGCATATAACCATAAAGATAACCACCTGGCGAAGATTTTTTTTGATGGGGTGGCAACCCATGAAACAAAAATAAAAAATGGCTCTCAGTTCTATGTAGCCCCTTCCACTTGTATAGTAACTGTAACAGTGACAGGAAAAGCTAAGGAAGGCGCTAAGAATCACACTGTGTTTAAACCATCAATAAGTAAAGTTTGATTATTATTGTTCAAAATGTGAGACCTTTGTTCAATGACCAAGTGGACATATTGCTAGAGGAGCTAAGAATCATAGTGATCTTGACATTCTTGCTATAAATAAAACCAGAAGAAAGAAGAAGATTGTAGCTAAATGGACAGATGGCTCACACATACTCCTGGAAGAGGTAAAGAAAGTAATTGGCATAGTGAGTTTTATTGTACACTTAAAAGCTACAAGAAACATTGTTTCATGGGATAGTTATCATCACATATTATAATACTGGTGATTAAGTATACAAAGAAAGATCACCTTGAAAATAATCACACTTCATGCACCAATCTCAGTTGCTAAGGGTGAAGTGGTAGGGAAATTCTGTGAGGAATTTGATAATGCTCTCTGAGTCTAATCAAAATCTCTGAGTTAAAGCTTCAAGGGGTTGGCCCTTGAATAACATGTCAATTGGGTGTCATTTGATAACTTCAGTGCAAAGATGGGAAAAGGGGAAAAATATATGTAAAAACATGGTTCAGAAGAAAGAAATGAGAGACCCAAAGACTTGTAGATTGATTATGCAGAGCTTCACATCTCTACATCAACACTTTCTTAAAAAAAAAAAAAAGAATTGGTAGGTGCTACACATGTTAAATGCCCAATAACATCCCAAATAATGAAATTTACTACAGTTTAAAGATAGGAAATGATTTATAATTGATGTAAGAGTTATCCCTGAGTCAGCTGTCTGTGCAGTCAGACCATCAACTTGTCACAGATGAGAATTTAAAATTAACAAGAAGATAGAATAATAATGAGAAAGAGATGGCATAACTTTAAAAATATTTAACCCTGAATTATTTAAACAATATTTAAAAAATTTTTAAACATGGGAAATGTGCAGGAGAAATGATATTAACACTGATTAAAATAGTTTCATCTGGAAAATAAACCAATGTTAACTAATTTGCCACAGCAAGGAGACCAAAGGAGAAAAAAGGACCTACGTAGTCTGACATTTGACTTACTTGGCATTTGGAGAAGAATAACACCAAGCTAAAATATAAACATAATGAATGATTAAGCAGTATCATCTTATTAAGCAAAAAGAAACAGTGGAGAGTAAAACTAGTTTAAAGAAAGATTGGCAAAATAGCCAACCAAGAAAAGTTACGCCAAGGACATTTATGAATATAAATGAAAAGAGGACAACAAATAGAAGAAAAATGAAAAAAGATGTGCAAAATCTATTTCAGCCAATGTTTCTCCATCGAGGATAGTGGAACCACCACACTTGAATCTTAACATCATAGTCTCTGAGATGCTGATAGAAAAGATTAATATAACTCTAAACAGGCCAAAGATGGGGGGAGGGAAGCCATATTGAACCAAGTATGTATAGAAGAGAGACAGGCTGGAAGTAATACAATTACAATGGTATTAAAGGGCTGATATGCAAGATATCTGAAAGAGAGGAAGTATGGAAAAAATTAAAATTTTACTAATAAAAAAAGATGACAGAAAAGATCAGTAACTATTGGCTTATATGCTTCTTTTCCCATCTATACAAAATTTTCATGAGGGTCATTTATATATGAATTGAGGACATCTTCAATTAAGGAATTAGTTTGGAAAAAGAAAGCTTTATGGATCACAATGTTACCATATCAAAATTAACTGAAAGAATATAAGATTCCATTGTATTTATTGTTGCTTATAAAAAGTGTTTGATTTGGGGAGATGTAGCAATAGAAAGAATTCTGTTCAACGATCCTCTGATAAAAAATATCAGGCAAGGCATAAAACAGTGTCTCCAGGGCTATGGGAAGACAGGCTCACCAGTACACCTTTGGTGAAACTGTGACATGGTTCAAACATTCTGAATGTCAACTCGGAATTCTGAAAGAAAAATGAATAAACTGTACATACTCTTTGACACAGCAAACTCACAACTGGTCATATATCCCACAGAAATCAAAGACAGAAACTTATTGAGATTTCAGTTATTGAGATAACTGAAATATTCACAGCAGTATTCTTTGTAGTAGTACAGACCTAGAAATTTAGTTAGTATCCATAGATTGTGAAATAGTTTAATAAACCATGAGATTGGAATGAAATGGAACATTATTTTGTAGTAAGAATTAATGAATAAGAAAAATGTAAAGAAACATGGAAAGATGTGTGTGTACTGATGGAATAGAAAATTAGAATAATTCAAGTAACAATATATACTCTGACTACAACAATGTAAATGAAGAGTTCAGTAAAGGGAAGCCGAAAAACCAAAATAGTCTGAAGAAGAAATGATGAAACATCCCTCCTTTCTCATGACAGAGAGGTGGGGAGGACTAGTATGGCACTATATTGAACACATTGTTAGACATAGTCACTGTATTGGGTGTTTTTGCCAAATTGTTGCTCTTTCTTGTTATTATAAGATTTACTCAATTTTGAAGGGTGGGTAAGGAAAAAAAGGGGAGAGGGATATTTCTAGCAATCATGTGATATAAAAACAAAAGGCATCAATAATTTTTTTTTTTGAGAGGCAATTGGGGTTAAGTGACTTGCCTAAGTTACTATATGCCAGGCACATAGCTAAGTTAATTAGTTTTCTTGATCTCTCAAATTGCTAATGTCTTGCTCACAAAAAATGACCTTGTATTTATTTTTCATGTATATATGTATTATACATCTCTATTTATAGAATGTTAGCTCCTTGAGGGCAGGGGCTATATGCTTATATCCCCCAAGATTAGCACAGTGAATGGCACATAGTAGGCACTTACTTAACACTGTTGATTGATCTCTAGAATTAAAAATGTGCATTTGGGTGCAAGATATGGTCCCTTTTAATTAATTCCCATTTGCAGGGAATAGTTTGATACTGAAAATACTTTCACAGCCCCTTTCAGCACCAAATTGTATATATGAAAGGGCAGTGTCTTACATATAAAAAGGAATATTTTAAGCGTCTTTCATTGTACCTTCATATATATTATGTATAAGGCAAGTAATATGTATTGTAATGTAATGTACTATGTCTCGTTCTGCAACTACGTTTCTGGATCCTTTGCTAGGCTATATATTTTGGGAACTCATTCTAGAGTGGTGCTGTCAAACTGAAATAGAAACAAGGGTAAGGATCCCTGTGGGTGCAGATTGACTCAGAAAACCACATTTTAGCACTATCTGTTTTATTGTACTTTTATTTATTTTGTTAACTATTTCCCAATTACCTTTTATTCTGGTTCCTGCCACATCCGCAATGTACTTGACACCTCTGCTCTAGAGCATTCCTTTTGCTGGAGAAGTGAATTCCATTCTAGAATGAGATTTAATTTGACGATTTTTTGCTCATAGGCTCCTTCATTTTAAGTTATAGACAATGAGTTTGTCTTATCAAAGTGATCCAGTTTTCATGGAAAGTGCCATAATTACTCTTATGGAAAGGAGATTTTCCAACATGGGGACTAACTGGCTCTGGCAATTGGAATGCCAAGAGTTGATTCGCTGGGTTGGAGAGATTGGAATCTTGGAAAAAATTGGAATGAATCACTCTCGTCTCACGGAATTTTTACTTAGGGGAGAAGCAGAGGTAATAGAGAATAGTCCTGTGCTTGAATGTCACCCTGGTTGTGTATTGTCAAAAGAGGGAGCCATGGTGGAACTTATAGAGTTAGCATTCAAGAAGGAATCTCCTATACCCATACCCCCTTCTTCCCCCCAGGGGAAAGAATTCTTACTTATGCCTCTAGAAATACATTATTTATTTAATTCCTATCATTCCTTTTCTGAAGTAGGGGCATTGCTATTATTTAACACTTTTCTGTTTGCAAAGTGCTTTATAATTACTCTAATTAATTGCTCGTTATGGCAACTCTATTCAGTGGTATAATAGTAATAAAGGACTTTCTCAAAATCAAACTGAACAAATCAGGGTTGACATGCAGCTATAATATGTTGTTGGCTCGCTGAACTATATTGCCTTTTATGGCAATTTTGTGTGAACTATGTTATAGTTTTTAATATTAGAATCATAGATACTACCAGATTACACTTTGCCACTCATTTTATTGATGAGAAAATGAGGGTCAGATGTATTTATTTTATATGTACTTATATATGTCTTCAATGAAATGTAAGCTTCTTGAGGACAGGGATTGTTTCATTTTTGTCTTTGTATATCCAACATCTAGCACAGTCTTTAGCACACAGTAAGAGCTTAATAAATAAGTTGATTAATGAACCTTAGACCTTAGGTCTTAGGCTAGACCAGGGGTGGGGAACCTGTAGCCACATGTGGCCCTTTAGAACCACAAGTGCAGCCTTTTGACTGAGTCCAAGTTTTGCAGAACAAATCCTTTTATTAAGGGGATTTGTTCTGTGAAATTTGGGTTCAAAGGGCCACACTTGAGCACCTAGAGGGCTGCATGTGGCACAGGTTCCCCACCCTTGGACTAGACAGTTGGTTAATAGCAGTCAACCAGCTAGCATGTTAATACGTGCTAAATGGCACTCAAGGTGTACCAGGAACTATGCTAAGTGTTGGGAATGCAAATATAAGAAGAAAGAGTCTCTACCCTCAAGGATTACTCACTTAAATCCTATTCACTTGCAAGTCAAGACATCACCTTCCAATTGGTACTCTACAAGAACTAAGAACAAATAACAACAACAACATTTGAATGTAGAAAGATATCACATAAAAGGAAGCTGAAAGAGTGTGTGGTGTTGTTGTTCAATCATGTTCACTTCTTATGACCCCATTTGGAGTTTTCTTGGCAAAGACACTGGAGTGGTTTGCCATTTCCTTCTCCAGCTCATTTTTACAAATGAGGTATTCAGGTGTTCACTACCTAGCTCTGCTTTCTACCTTTGGTGTTCACCTGCTGCTCAACTCTTACCTGTGGCTCCAAGAAGCTGTAGCATCGGCAGCATCCACACTCTAGTAAATCTTCTCAGCAGTTGGGCTAAACCAGGTGGAGGGTAACTGATGGTCCTCAAACCCATCACTGAGTGAGGGAGGTGTCTACCCCAAGCATGTGAAGACTTCCCCTGGCAGAATGGATGGCTATGAACAATTTGTTCCAACAGGCCACAAAGGTGGCAGAAACAGGTGCTGTGGAATCACTTAGAGCTTGGTTGGACATCAGAGACACAGCATCCCAGGCCATTGAGTTGTCTTGACTTTTGTCTTGCTACTGGACTTCAATGACTGTGGAAGGGAAAGTGAGACCAACAACTTTGAACAACTCTACCTCACTTAAATCCAATTTATACGCAAGTCAAAAGACATCATTCATTCTATTTTACTTTTAGAGACATCTCCACTCTGAATGTTCGTGTGAACTATTTGTGCCTGATCTGTGGTAGAGGCTTCCAAGTTCATACTGGTCTAATCAGCCACAGTTAGACACACTGTACCTTGATACCCACACAGTGATGTCATTTTGGTCCTCTTTGAGCACTAAGGACAGCAACCAAACCAATTTACAGATGAGGAACTGAGGCAAACAGGGTTGAGTGACTTGCTCAGGGTCACACAGTTAGTAAGTATCTGAAGCCAGATTTGAACTCAGGAAGATGAGTCTTCCTGACTGCAGACCCAGCACTCTATCTACTGATCTAGCTGCCCTGAAAGGGTGTGTATGTGTACCCAACTTAGAAGCATGCCTAGAACAGAATGAAGTAGTACTCCCCATGGTTGGGAGGGTAAAAGCCAGGGGGAATTTTTTCAGATTAGGTGTAGGATATAGGATACAAAAGAGTGAGAGGGCTCTGCAGCTGAGGAGGAAGATAAAATCTCAGCACAACTAAGGAAAGAACTATTTCATTTGGGAAGTCTGCTCTTAGCTGCCTTTGGGAGTACAGGCTCTGGAAATCAAAGAACTTGGAGGGACACAGACTTTCCCTAGATGCCTGGGGCTCTGTGGGCTTCTATTAGCCATCCCAAATCTGCTCCTGTCCTCATTTCTGCTCTTCTCTTCCCTCCCTCCCTTTTTCAACTTTTCCTCTCTCTATGAAGACCCCCCCACCCCATACAAATTCAGGTCTTTCCCCAACTTTTGCCACTCCTTACCAATTTTCCAACCATGCTTACACTTACCATTGAAACTTTTGTACACGTATTTCTTGAAACGTTATCAAACTATAGTCATTTTGGACCACCTTATTCTTTGGAAACAAGCCAAGTTGGCAATGTGCAACCACTTGGTTTGCATATTGGGAAAGAAGATTCATACCAGGTATGAAAGTTTTCATTTTAAACATTTCTTTACTATGGTTTTGTTAAACAAGAGTTCTTAAAGAATAGTAACTCCCAACTTAAGCCAGCTGTTATGATTGTTGTACCCCAAATGTCTTGAGGGCCAGGAATCCTGGGATCTTTAGGACTTGATCATAGAGTAGAGAACCCTATATGTTAGAAACCCCATAAAATCCACCAAAAATGACTCATATAATGAAAATAGAGTCCTTAGCAATTATCCTAAATATAACAGAAACAAAATTATTCTGGTGAAGAGGGTTATGATGCACTATAACGGTAGTACAGTGGATGTAGCTGTAGGTTTAGAGTCAGGAAGACCTGAATTCAAATCTAGCCGCAGACACTTACCAGGTGTGTGACCCTGGGCAAATCTCTTAACCTCTGATTGCCTCAATTTCCTCATCTGTAAAATGAGTATAATATTAGCACCTACCTCCCAAAGTTGTGAGGATCAAATGAGATAACAATTGTAAAGCACTTAGCACAGTGCCTGGTATATAGTAAGCACTATATAAACATTAACTATTATTATAAGCTCTATGCCCCAGTAGGACCTGCCTAGACATAAGGCCATGCAGACAACATAACTCCAATCTCAGAAACAGAGAGATAGCAAAGGGCTGCAAAGCCAGGCACCTTGACTCAAGTCCAGATCCAAACAGATCCAGGACAGTAAGCAAGTTTGAGTCTCTGCTCTTACTTGGTCAGCCAGAAGCCCAATCATGGCTCTTTCAGGTCACCCAGCTACCAGAAGGCAAAAGTAGGAAGGTTAGGGTTAACTCCTGGAGGCAGCTGCTAATAGAAAAAGTGGGGATCAGACCAGTATCGAGACATGATTGTTCTTGTTTCACGTCTGCAGAGGAGAGACAGGAAACTAAGTTCTGCTTACTACTTCCAGCCAAACTAAGTCTCCTGCTTCTAGTTAAAGGCTCTCTTGCTAAGGTTTTACTTCAGTTTCATCCATGAGGTTCATGTATCCTCCTTTTGGAGGCCCTACCAATGAAGAAATCAGTTAGGAATAAAGAGAGACTGGCCACATTATATGAACATAAAGCTTCCTCCTCCAATCTAATGCATACTTCTCCTTGGAGAGGGTCATAGCATTGAATCCATGCAGACCTGCTCCATTTCTTTCAGGAAAGCCATTGCCTCCAACCCATCACTAATTGGGGGAATGTGCCTATAGTACTGTCAACTAGATAGGAGAAGACTGAATTCTTCCACACCCTCTTTCACAGAGCTAGGGGGCATCAGGTATAACCTGTTATTTGGCACATTGAGTAACTGAGCATACCTCAGAACAGTTTGTTTGGGTGTCATCCAAGCTTGATGGGTATCAGAGGAAAAGGGAGGAGATGTTGGGGCAAAATATCACCAAACAATTTTTAGAAACGTATTTGCAAGATGAATCAATTAGTAGTCAGGTATGAACTCATAAATTTAGATGCCAAAGGGATCTTAGAAGTCCTCTAGTCCAATCTCCTCATTTTATAGATGTGAAAACTGAAGAGCAGAGAAGGGAAAGTGATTTGCCCAAGATCACACATGTAAGTTCCTTTTATGCCAAATCTAGGGTCTTTCATATTGCACCAAATTGCTGGATATGAACACTATCTGATTTCACTTATCAATAGCTTTGTGATAGCATGTAGGAGAGGAGGTTCCACACCAGAAGCTCTGCTGTCTCACCAACTTTCCTTTCCCCTCCCCCACCACGGGCAAGTGCCTTTCCCATTCAGAACACCTGTGGAGGGATTGAACTAGAATTATCTTATCTCAGGCAGACTAAGAGAGGGCGGGACATCGATGTGAAGTGCAAAGTTCACTGGAATCTGGAGGCTAGAACATGGTCTGAGCTCTGCCATTAACTTGTTGTTGTTGTTGTTTGTCCTTCATTCTAGAAGAGGACCATGATATCAGGATGGTTATGTCATGACTTGCAAGTGAATTGGATATAAGTGAGGCAAGGCTGTGCAAAATCACCAGCCTCACCCTCTTCTCTGGAGCCTTCTGGGTTCAGTGACAGTGACGTGATTTATAGGTTCAGGGGTGCTAGGACCCCAAAATCACACCACGCAGGTCCGAAAGAATTCAACCCAAGCCTTCTTTCAGCCAAAGACAAGGTTTATTAGAACATCCGTCATATTGGGCAGACTCTTAAGGAGTCTGAACATGGGTAAGCAGTGGCTAGATTATAAGAATCTAAGCATCTTAATGGAGACAAGATGGACCTTATATACAGAAAGCCTATGGGAGGAATCTAGGAGTGGCCAAGTAGTCTATGAGGTAATAGAATTCCAGGGACCTGGACCACATGGCCAAGGTAGAATTGGAGAAGTGACCTGGGGCCATAGGGAGGTTCACAATGAAAGGCCAGTTAATGGGATTATAGCCTCTGGGAATAGTCAGAGATTTGGCCATGTGGGAAAGTCCAGGGTTTTTCCTTTCTGAGGTCTAGATCCCAACCCCATCAGCAAGATATAGATGAAGATGACTGGAGATGTCCCCAGAGGCAGTGGGAGACCTTGGCCTTTTTGAGCTAAGGTCTTTCCCAGGTCTCAGTTTGTCTGAGGACAGCCACTAACTAGCTATATGACCTTGAAAGTTACTCAATCCCAAAAGTTAGCTAGATGGTTCAGTGCATGGAATTGTTGAGATTTAGGGGTTTAGGGGTGCTGGGACCCCAAAATCACAACAGTTGGGTCCTACCCGAAAGAATTTGACCCAAGCCTTCTTTCGGCTAAAGACAGGGTTTATTAAAGATTCACCATATTGGCCAGACTTAAGGAATCTGAGCATCTGTGAGGTATTGGCTAGATTGTAAAAATCTAACCAAGTGGCTAGATTTTAAGAAACTGAGCACCTTAATGGAGACAAGATGGACCTTATATACAGAAAGACTGTGGGAGGGATCTAGGAGAGGTCAAGCAGTCTGCTGGGACTATGAGGTAATAGAATGCCAGGGACCTGGACCACGTGGCCAAGGAAGATTAGAGCCTAGCTAGGATTAAGGGTGGGAAGTGGCTAGGGTCAGGAGAAGGGGGAGGGGGCCATAGGGAGGTAAGACCCTGGAGGGCCAGGCTGGGTTTAGGGTAACAGAGATTGGGCGTACCCACAATGAAAGGCCAGTTGATGGGATTATAGCCTCAGGTGAATGTCAGAGATTTGGCCATGTGGGAAAGTCCAAGCTTTTTCCTTCTTGGGATCTAGATCCCATCCTCATCAGAATCAGGAAGACTTGAGTTCAAATCTAGGTGTACAAGTCCTTTAACCTTTACCTGTCTCAGTTTCCTCAACTGTAAAATGGGAGGAACATTAGCAACTATATCCTGACTTATTCTGATGCTAAAATGAGATATTTGTCCAGTGCTTGGCACATAGTAAGTGCTTAACAAATACTTGTTTCCTTCCATTGGGCCTCAGTTTCCTCATCTGTAATATAAATGGTCTGAACTAGTATCTTTTCCAAGAATAATATTCTATGATTCCAGATATCTTCTCATGAAAATGTGATTTACATTAGTTACTGGTGACCTGGACAGAGATGTTTCTTCCTTTTCCTTTCCTCTGCCATAAACCATGTCCCTCATCAGAGTACACTCTGGTGCTATTGCTTTGGGAGCTGTCACTGCAAAAATAAGGGGACATTGTTGGGGTTTTGCTGTTCTGAGTTGGAATTTGGAATTATTTCCCCAAAGTAACAGTGTAATAAAGGGTAATCAGATGTAGCTGAAATGGTACTATAATTAAGATAATTATGGGTTAAGTATGCTTTTATGGACTAACTTAGAAACCTAACCACCTTTCATAACACTGTTTCTATGTGAAAATGGGCTCCAAGTTGCAAACACCTGACTTCCAAACTTTTGAAATACAGCCCATTCTTAAACTGATGACCATAGGAAAGAAGTCAAGAAGCTATCCGAGGCCAAAGATAATAAAGTCAGATAAGCCAGGCCAATAATAGCAACAAAGAAGGAAATAACTGGTATTTGCATTTTTTCCCGTTTCTTTGAGTGTTTACTGTTCAGTTCTAATATTTGCCTTTGGTCTTAGGAAAAAAGCTAATTTTATTAATACATGTCAGCTATTAGTTACTTGTAGGTGTGGTAATGCTCCAAAGTGAGCTTACTCTTTCAAATTTCAAATTCAAAGTGAATTTATTGTGTTTTAAATTCCTGATGCTATCTGAAATTAACTTTTAGGGATTGTGTGATAGATATTGAGGGAGAGGGTGTGCTTGGAGATGGGCATAGAGACCTGGGACTTTAATAGACAGTTTAAAGCTTATGAGAGTCATCTCCCATGATGGTAGGAATTAGTGATTAAATATTTCAAACTTGGAGAGGTTCATTATAATATGAATATATTTGTGTCCATAAATTGGCAGGTTAGCTATTGGCTTAGGCAGGGGTGGGGAACCCTGCCTAAGCCAATAGCTAAACTGTATATCTGCAGGGCCGCACTTGAGGACCTAGAGTGACCTTGAGGCCATAGGTTCCCCAATCCTGGCTTAGGGGTATCTGTATGTCTCAGCTATTGACTATTTTTATTCAGGTTTCTCTTCTCTTGAATCTGACAACAAAATTTTGAGATTCATAAATAAAATAATCCATAAAGCAATTTAATAATCATTGACCAACACTGGGTTTTAAATGGGTTAGTGCAAAGCTCTGTGCTAAGGCCATCTCAGATCTTTAATCTTGGCCACATCTGCAAGCTGGGCAGATGGTGAGTATTATTTTCATCCTTTGACAGATGGAAGAACTAAGGGTATGGAAAGGCTCAAAACCATTCTCTTGGAGTTATGTAATAAGCAGAGCAAGAAACAGAATTTTTTTTGGAAACAACTTGTGGTCACTTGGGCTTTCATAATATGCTAGGGCTTTCCAGAACTGAATCCCTGAGCTCATTATTAACTCACATTGTAAGATACATAAGATATGTGGTACATCCAAGATTTGAAGTTCTATCCAGACTTGTGATCAGACATCCTGGAACAAATGGGCTCCTTTACTTTTCCAGACGTGAGTACCCCATCCCAGCCCAGAGAAAGCGTTAGGATCTTAGCCTGATGGTTAGAAGGGACTTCAGAAGCCATTAAATCCACCCTTTTGTTTTATAGATGAAGGAACTGGGGCTCAGCAAGGTGAAATAATTCTTCCCAAGGTCACACAGGTAGGCAGAGTCAAAGGTAGGATTTGAACCCAGGCCCTCTGATCATAGATCCAGCATATGTGTACTATGCTGCTTCCCAAAATGTAGGGGTTTAAATAATTTATTACTTTTTTAAAAAGTAACAATTTATATATATATATAGCAGAAACAAGCCTAGAATGAGAACTCTGGGGTCACTTACCTGAAAACTGAGTCCTGTACCCTTTCTCAGAGTTTGGAGATCTAGGACCAAAAAGGCAACCGAGTATTTGGGAGAGAGACCCATACTTGAGTCAAAATTTTGCCATAGACTGTGATCTCCATTGAGCCACTTCACTTTCTATGTGTCTGTAAAATGGGCATGGGATATAATAGAATCATATTATAATAGGGATGTCAGGTTAAATAGTATAACATATACATTTGAAATTTTCTGTGCTAATGAGAGAGATGCATTTTAGATGTACATAAGGATTTAGGTCACATAATTAACTAAACATGAAATAGCAAGTCACTCTATTCTCGAGATTTTGTGGTAATTACTTTTGTTTATATGCAAAGATCATAGGTCATTTCCCCCTTCCAGCTCATCTTACCTAAATAAAAAAAATTCACAACAGTAAGAAACAAAACTTAAATGTATTAATAATCCACTCTTAACATTTCAATGACAAAACAGAAAATTTTAATTTCTTCAATAGAGTTCTGTGCCATAATTCCATAATACTCAATAGCTCCATGGCACCTGGGCATTTCCAACTTATTTTCCTAAGTTAATTTATTTTCCCAGTTACCCCCAAAGAGCTTTTGGGGAAATGGCCTTCTTGCCTGCTTCATTTCCTCTCCACTTCTCAGGTCCTTGCAATTTAGCTTCTGACCTCATCAATCAACCAAAACTTCTTTTTCCACGGTTACCAATGATCTCTCAATTGCTAACTCCAGTGGCCTGTGTTGATCTTCATCTTTCTCGACCTTTTGGCAGCATTTGCTTACTACCCTGTTCTCATGGATGCTATTTTCTCTCTAGGTTTTTGTTACATTGGTCTTTCTTGGTTTTCCTATGACCTATAAATGCGAGTCCTCTTTTGCAATCTCCTCTGCTGGTTAACCATGCTCCTACTATCCTCTAACTCTGAGTATACACCAAAGCTATTTCCTGGGTCTTCTCTTTTCTCTCTATTCTATCTGTTAGTGATAAAGTCAGGTCCAATATGGTCAATTATCATTTCCATATGGATGATTCCCAGCTCTATATAGCTTTCTTAACTTTTCCCTTATCTTCAGTCCTGTATCACCAACTACATACTGGAAATTTCCATTTCAAATTTCTGGATGTTCCAAATGCAGCTCAGATCCAATATGTCTGAAAAGAGACGTTGTTTCATCGCTCTATCCCTCATCCTTCTTCTTCACTCATCTATTTGTGGCACCATCATCCTTCCTATCATTCAGATTCTAATTCTTAGAATTCTCCTCAATTCCACATTCACACTGTCAAATTAGTGCCAAGTCTTGTCGATTTTACTTCCTTATCTTTTGCATGTATCCTTTTGTCTCTGCTCAAATGCCATCACCCTAATTGAGACCCTCATCACTTCTCACCTCAATGATGGCAATGACCTGCTAACTGACCTCTGTTCTTGAAGCATCTCCCCTCTCCAATCCATCCTCCACATAGCCATCAAATTGATATTCCCAAAAGTGCAGATCCAACCATTTCATTCTCCTGCTCAAAAAGCTCCATTGGCACCCTATCATTTCTGGGATAAAATGCAAACTTTTTTGTTTTGCATTTAAAATCCTTCACAGTCTGGTTCCAGAATATCTTTCCAGACTCATTACTTTGCTCCACATGCTCTATGGTACAGCAACATTTGATATTCCTCACAGAACTTTTCAGCTCTCTGCCTCTGCACATGTTCTCCCTCATGCCCAAAATGTCCTCTTTACTTACTTCTGCCTCTTGCAAACTCTAACTTCTTTTGAAGCTCAGTTCAAGGGCTACCACTTCCATGAAGGCTTTCATGACCTACTCCTCTCAGCTTACTAGTGCCTCATAAAATTGTATTTTACATTGTATATATTTTTTATTTACTTATATGTATGGATGTTTTCCCCAATAGAAGGTGAACTTCTCAAGGATAAAGACTGTGTTGTTTTTGCTTTGGATCCTCAGCACCTAACATAGTGCTCTGTAGATAATTGGTTCTTTTAAAAAAAATCATTTATTTATTTTTAACATTCATTTAAAAAAATTGAGTTCCAAATTCTTTCCCTCTCACCCCTCTCCTACCCATTGTGAAGGCAAGAAATGTGATATCAATTATACGTGTGAAATCATGCAAAACATATGTCCATATTAGCCATGTTGCAAAAAAAAAAAAAGCAAAAATAAAGAAAACAAAAAAAATTATGCTTCAATCTGCATTTGGACTTAAGTCAATTCTTTCTCTAGAGGTGGATATCATTTTTCATTATAAAGTCCTTCAGAATTTTCTTGGATCATTGTATTGATCAGAATAGCTAAGTCTTTCACAGTTGATCATCCTTACAATATTGCTGTTACTGTGTACAATGTTCTCCTGGTTCTGCTCACTTCAGTTTGCATCAGTTCATCATGTAAGTCTCCCCAGGTTTTTCTGAATCCATCTTGCTCATCATTTCTAATAACACAATACTATTCCACAGCAATCATAAAACACAATTTATTCAGCCATTCCCCAATTGATGATTTACAATTCTTTTCTACCACACAAAGAACTGCTATAAATATATTTGTACATATAGGTTCTTTTCCTCTTTTTTTTTTCAATCTCCTTGGGATACAGACCTAGTAGTGGTATTGCTGGGTAAAAGGACATGCCCTTTGGGCATAGCTCCAGATTGTTCTCTAGAACAGCTGAATCAGTTCGCAACTCCACCAGCAGTGCATTAGTGTCCTAGTTTTCCCACATCCAACATTTTCCTTTTTTGTCATATTAGCCAATCTGATAGGTGTGAGGTGGTACCTCAGAGTTATTTTAATTTGTGTTTTTCTAATCAATCGTGATATAGAGCATTTTTTTTTAATATGGCCATAGATAGCTTTGCTTTCTTCTGAAAACAGCTTGTTTCTATCTTTTGACTATTTATCAATTGGGGTATGACTCATATTCTGACAAATTTGACTCAGTTCTCAATATATTTGAGAAATGAGGCCGTTATCAGATAAGCTTAATGTAAAAATTTCCCCCAGTTTCCTGCTTTCCTTCTAATCTTGGCTGCATTGGTTTTGTTTGTGCAAAACCTTTTAAATTTAATGTAATTAAAAATGATCCATTTTATACCCCATGATCCTCTCTATCTCTTATTTGGTAATAAATTCTTCCTTTATCCATACATCTGACAGGTAAATTTTGCCATGCCCCCCTAATATGTTTATGGTATCACTCTTTATGTCTAAATTATGTAACCATTTTGACCTTTGCTTTCAATCTTGTTGTCTTTTGAATATGTTCAATCAATGTTTCCTCTGTCTCTGAATTTTTGTATCCTGATATGTTATATATGAACTTTCAGAGAGTTTCATTATCATTTGTTCTCTTTTCTCTATTTTCATTTTTCTCTTTTTTTTAAAGAGTTCTATTCTTCACTTCTTGTCTGTTCTTATTTCTATCATTTGTTCTTTTAATTCTTTTATTTCTCTTTGGAACTATTCTGAAGGTTCTAGCAGTTGTTCCATAATCATTGGTAACCATATGTTGAGACCATATCTAATTGATTGTAAAAATTTCTTCTTCCTCCACAAATTCCTACTCCAATGTTTTACTGGGGCAAGGAGGATATCCTGGATTTACAAAGGCTATTCCAGTGTAATACAAGCCATGGCAAGCTTTACCATAATGGTGAGGATTTTAGTGTAGACCTGGTGAAAGACTTTTTCAGCTTTCTATGGACTAGCCTAGCTAGATATAGAAAGGCTTATCACTTTTGGCACACCAGACTAGCTAGGTATGGAATGGCTTATTACAGCTTATGACGTAGGCCACACAGAAGAAAGAAAAAGTACAACACATACTCTTCTACTTCTACAGCTGGTATTAGAGTAGTGGGAAAGGGGCAGAAGACACTAAGGCTCACACAGTTTGTATATAAATCATTAACTTAGTCATTAGTACTCTAAATGTAAAATTCTTTTCCAATCATGATACTGGATAAACTAAATTACACAAATTATGACAGTCTTGCTATTAAAAAAAAAAGAATACAAAAAGAATTTTAAACCGAGTGGAAGGATGATCCACAGATTCTTCATGGAGGGACTTTAAATAAAGCAGTTGGTGAAGTGAGTTTTGTCATTCATCCCAAAGCAGTAATAAGTATCATTTATGAGATATTTTGTCACTTCATATTGCAGGCTCATGATAAATATTTACAAAAAATACCAACATAAAAATAACAGTTTTAATTTCAACATCTATTGCAGAGGATGAAGGGACAGAGACTTTCTAGGAAGAACTAGATAAGACTCTTAAAATTAAATCAACTTACACTTTGATACTCAGTGACTTCAGTGAAAAGATGGAAATAGGTGAGGATAGTGAAGCATATATTGGGAAATATGGTTCAGGAGTAAGGAGGGAGAGAGGCTTATAGACTACACCAACTTGTATAGTCTTATAGACTACATATCCCAAAGATTTGTAGACTACAGAGAAATCTCATGACTTTATATTAAGAATATTTTCTTCAAGGAAAGACTTGGGAGGCATAGGACATGGTGAGCACTAAATAACATTACAAAAAGGTACCTAATTATATTTTAACAGCTAGGAAACATTTCATTATTGTTGTGGGAGATATTCCTGAATCAGTAGCTGTGAATAATCCAATCACAATTCATATAAAACTAGAGGAAAGAATAAAGCAAAAATAAAATGACAGGTAATTAAAATAACTCTAACCTTATGTATTTAAACAAGTTATTTACATAGAAAAATGGGAAATAGATGAAGGAAAGGACATAAACACTTTCATGCAGAAATTTAACTGATATAAATCAGTTGTCATAACAAGAATAACCAAAGAGCTTTAAGACACTTTAGTCAGCAAACATTTGAACTATCTGTTTAGATGACAGATATGAAAGCCAAGGGTGATGCTGGTTTAAAATATAAACTCATTTGTAGACTCTTACAGAAGAAGATGGGATAAGATTATGAGCATTATCGCTTGACAAAACAGTGGGAAAAATTGAGGGGAAAACCAGTTTATAGAAAACTTAGCAAGAGATTCATCTTATCAAAATTATTCCAAGCTAATTTTTTTTTGGCTAGGCAATGGAGTTAAGTGACTTGCCCAGGGTCACACAGCTAGTAAGTGTTACATGTCTCAGGCTGGATTTGAACTCAAGTCCACCAGAATCCAAGGCTGGTGCTCTATCCATTGCACCCCTTAGCTGCCCCCCAAGCTAATTTAAGAATGAAAGTTTAAGGGAAGATAATAAGCACATGAAAGAAAAGACCTGAAAAGATTTTTGTAACAATCCTTTTTCACTATCAAAGACAGTGGAGCCACCACATTTAAACTCTAACATTAGATTCCTGGTTATGTTCAGAGGAAATTTTTTAAAATGGTATTTATTGGGAAAAGCAGCCAGAGTAGACCAAATATATAGAATGTTGGTCTGGACTAGAGGAAACATAATTTGGGGCCATGAGGGAAGAGATCTTTGATGTGTCTGAAGGAAATGAAGACAATAAAGGCATGGAAAAAGTATGATGCCATGTTACTATCAAAAAAGGTGACAATTGAGTGATCATCATCAATTAACAACTCATGTTTACTTTCCCACTTATATGAAACTTCATCTGAATGATTTATACGTTCCCTAAAGGCCACCTTGGCAAGGAAATTAGAAAGGAATAACATTTCACAAATGATGTCCTATGATGGTAGATTCACAATCTCATAATTTTCTGAAAGACATAGGTATAAATGATGTTCACTGACTTATTATTTGTTGATTGTAAAAAAAAAAACAAACGGTCTCCTTAAAAGATCTTCTCCAACAAGATACTTCCCATGCATGTAACAAAGACACACAAGAGATTGCTTGAAAAGTCTAATGGCAAAAAGGGCCTTGTTTGATGAATAATTAATGACATAAAATAGAGGTGTTTGCCACTGTCATGAAGGCAAGCCAAAGAAGACCCCTAACTGAAGAAGGATTCTCTGCACATGATGAGGTCCTCCAGATATACTCTTGTCTGAAGATGACATTGTTCTTATTGCATCACACCCTGGAATATTGAAGTGCCCCCTAAATGAGATCTATAATCACTCAAACATATCTGGCCTAAATATTTACATATAAAAAACCAAGTGGATGAAGAATGTCTATTGGTCACATTCTGATATGCAGTAGGTGGCCATGCACGGAGACATCACTCTCCACATTAAACTTCTTTTCCAAATTCTTGCCTTTACCATGTATGTATGGATGCCAGCACATCTCTAGGCTTTGAGACACCCTACCTATTTACTTCCTCTTCTTTGGGGATTTTTGAGTCTTTTTCCTTTCTTCCGTGTTACTCATCTAATAAATTATCTCTCTTTCCAGATTGTTTGCTCATAGAGCTCTGGACCTGAATTCAAGAAGAGCTGAGTTCAAATCTTACCTCAGACATTTACTATCTGTGTGACCTTTGGCAAGTCACTTGATCTCTGTTTACCTCACTTTCCACATCCATAAAATGGGGGTAAAAATAGCACCGACCTACCCATGTTGCTGTGAGGACAGAATGAGATAATAATTGTAAAGTGCCTAGCACAGTGCCTGGCACATAGTAAGTGTTATATAAATGTTAGCTATTATTATTATTCTAGCACTGACACATATAACACTCTTCAGTTATCTATGGTCACCTAATCTCAACTCCTCAGACCCCCTGGGCTGGGAAAGTTTTGACTTTCCTTCCATCAGGGTAAGAGGTGTCTGGTTGGGTCACTGCCAAGAAAAGAATCTGAGAAGAGTTCAGAGACGGGCTCAGCCTGTGCTCTTGCCTTAGTTATCCTGATGGAAGACCTTTCCCTTTACTGTACTAACGAGTGTTGTGATGGTCTGTCACTTCTGTATGCCGCTCTCATGTCCAGGAGCCAAAATTCTTCACATGAAGCTCCATCTCCCATCTCCGTTTCCTTCAAGGTTCAGTTCAAGCCCGACCTTCTGCATGAGGCTGCTTCCCAACAGTCACTAGTGCTTTCCCCACCAAGATTACTTTTTCTTTGTTCTGTACATGTTTTGTATATGCTTAGATGTACATGTTATCTGCCCCATTAGAATGTAAGCTCTCGTTCTTGTTTTTCTATCCCAGAACCTCGCACAGTACCTGGCACATAATAGAAACAATAAATAGATGATGGTTGATTGACTGATTGGACCACTAGCACTAGGTTAAGTTCCAGTGTATATCTGGTATTGTTTCACTGAAATACATGTGAATGTGGACTTGAAAAGTGAGTCCAGACATAGCCAAGTCTCACAGAGCTGTGCACTCAGGGCTGGAGCGACAGGTGATATCTGGAGAAGCACTGGGCACAGGGCGCCTAAGAGTGGTGAACAGTAGTAACATGATCCTCTGCTGGGTTGGTTTTTTTTCTTTTGTTTGTTTGTTGTTGAAGAAATTACATTGTTTCTTTTCTTCTTTTGTTGTTTTTTTTTTAAACTGACTTTATTTTGTATATTTCTTAATATTTTGAGGAGGCAAAGGGGAGTTGAGGTTAGAGGCACCCTCTCATTTTACCATTTTGTGGAAAAACTTTACTGATGAAGTTTAAATAGGAATAGGCCTCCTTAGCAAAGAAGCAATAGAAAAAGGAATGGAACCCCCCTCCCCACCATCACCACCAAATTTGGAATTAGAAGGTCTGGATCTGAGTCCTGACTTTGAACCCCAGATTCACTTGAGCACGTTAATTAATCTCTCTGGAACTCCATTTCCTTATCAGTTACATGAGGGGTTTGAATTAGATGATCTTTAAAGGTACTTTCTAGCTCTAAAATTCCTCTGACCTCAGGAAATACTAAGGGAGTCTACTGGTGCCATAGTAGCCTCAGGCTATGCCCCACTGGCAGGATTCCATAGATGGGAACATACATGGTTATTAGTCAGCTACACTGTAGCCCTGGATTTAAGTATTGCTAGGAGTAAAATAGGAAGGAAGAAACTAAGAGATATTCTTTCTCCCTCTGTGGAAAAATAAAAGCAATGCCATCACAATTTTCTGGCAGACTAAAACTCAACTTTTGTGATAGAGGAAATTGACCTAGTTATAATATTGATGCTGTTAGAGAAACTTTGAATTTCCACTTAAGTCTGGAAACAAGAAAGAAAATCATCATTTTAAGGAGTCGTGTCTATTTTTCAATTATGACTCCAATATCAGAGGTATAGGGTCACAGTACTATGGGCCCATTTTACTTTTACCGTATGTCACCAAATTGTTAAGATAATAATAGCAATAACAATAAATATAACTAGCACTTACATAACACTCAGAAGTTTTATATATACATATATACATGTATATTATATATATATATGATTTGATCTTCACAACAACTCTGGAGGAAGGTGCTGTTATTATCACCATTTTACAGATGAGGAAACAGAGGTACAAAGAGATTACGTGACTTACCTGTGTTCATGTAACTTGTCTGGGGTAGGATTTGAACTCAGGTATTCAAGATCAAAGTGGAGTTGAGCAGAGAAAGGTATTAGGTGAGTTCTGGCAATGTGGTGAGAAGGTTCATGTTCAAGTTCCAAGACTGCCATTACTTGTATGATCTGGAAAATCACTTTATCCTTTTGGGCCTCATTGTCCTCATCTGTAAAATGGTCGCTTTTAGCTCTTGGTGCCCATAAACCATTGAGTGCATATTTGTCCCTCTTGCTTTTCAGTTGATTTACTGTCACTGGATTTTTTTTTATTGGAAATATTTTGTGGGAATGGTTACTGGCATCTTTTCTTCTTTGACTATGGAGCAAGGAAACGAAGTGTTGTCTACCCATGTAAGCTAAGATAATGTCAGGAATACGACCTGTGCTCAAGCGAGACATGTTTTCCTTGGAACTGCAACTCATTCTTTCATACTGAGATAACTTCCAGATCCCTGTTAGTTTATTTCCTATTCAAGAAAAATGAGATGATAATAGTCAGTAATATTCAGGTACTAGAGGTCTGAAGACTAAACTTGAAATCAGCCAAATATTTGAAGATCTATCTTCCATGTCTACAAACAACAGCCAAGGGTTTCTTGCCTTTTTTGCCATTTCAAACATCCGGCAAGAAGCTTGAAAATGGAGGTTTGTGGGTTCATGGAACATGCAGTTTCTCTGTGACTCAGGAAAGCCTTGTTTATAGTAATTGAATCAGTAAAATGGTGAGTAGGAGAACACGCCCACCTTCCCACTTCTGGAAGTGATGCTAGAAATAAACATTTAGAACAGATTGGAGAAAAGCAGCTGATGGAGAAAACATAGTTTTTGTCCTAAAGGAGTATGTTGTCCCCAAGAAGACTCTGTAGAAAAAACATATTGACAAATTGTGCTGAAAGCAATAGGCCCTTTTCTTTGGCTCATTTAGTGGAAGGTTATGTGGATTAATTAGAAACACCCAAGGGAGCATAGAGCAACAAGGGAGGCATACTAGGGAAATCGAGTGAACCACCCTCACGGAAGCTGGGACTGACACTTCGAAATGAGAACTGGGGAAGGTTAGGGAAGAGGTATTGCCAGTGAGCCTCAGGCATGATGGTCTTCAGGCCATGGAAGAGTAAGGAATCCAATAGCCATGGACTCCCGAGCATCTTTACTTGGTGCTTCAGGGCAGCATTGGGGGCAGGCAGCTTGTTCCACTTAGTCTGGGCTACACTTGAATCTGAGTTGCTCAGCCATTTTATGGGGGGGAGGAGTTCTGCTCAGGCATCCTCCTACTGACATCATGGGCAGGGATACATCAGTCAGCTTAGAAACCGGGAGTATGTAGTCTGGTTTAGAGGATTCCAGATATTGAGGGTTCCAGAGAAGGGGTAGGGCAGAAAGGAAGGTATATGAATCATGAGGAGTGTGGTTGGGGATTAGAAAGTCTATTGGAAAGAGAAAGATTAAGCTAGGGAAAAATAGAAAAAAAAACCACTTTAGATTTTTCCCACCTAAAAACCCCCCACACTTCCCACTATATCATACTGCCTTTCTACATATTCATTCATAGTAGGTAGGTGGCGTAGTGGATAGAACAGAGGAATGACTTGGAGCCAGGAAGACCTGAGTTCAAATACTGCCTCAGATACCTTGCTAGCTATGTAATCTTGGGTAATTCAACTAGCCTTTCTGTGCCTCCGTTTTCTCATCTGTAAAATGGAAATAATAATAGTGCCTACCTCATAGGGTTATTGTGAGGATAAAATGAGTTAATATGTAAAGTGCTTTGCAGAGTGCCATGTAAATTGTTGTTACTATCATATTATTCATTGACTCCTACAACAGATGTTTCCTGAGACAGCTTGCTTGATACACAGTGGAAAAGGACCCATTTGGAGTCAGGGATCTGAATTTAAATCCCAGCCCTACCATTTGTTACTGGTATGTTCTTGGGCAGATCTCTTATTGTTTCTAGGCATTGGTTACTTCATCTGTAAAATGAGTGAGTTGGATGTCTAAGGTCTTCTCCGGCTCTAAATCTATGCTCCTGTCATATGTATAAATGCTCTGTGCCCAAATCAGAGGCTGAAGAGATGAGCATGACAGAACAGAGTGAGAAGAGATGGAGGTGACGGGGCACAGCGTGAGGGAGGGCTCCCCCTCCTGCCAAGCTTGCTTCCTGGCCCACCTAAACCTAAGCTATGCTCATTAGTCAAAGACAATTGTAATAGGCCATCCTCCTTGTAGTCCTGAGAAGGTAAATAATAGCTGACATTGATACAGGACTTTAAGGTTTGAAAAACCCTTTACATACACCTTCTCACATGGTCCTTGCAACCACCCTGAGAAGTCAGAGCTACACACATTTTTTACCATTTTATGGTCTTTATATTACACACCAAAATCCCTCTCCATTTGAAGCTTTTGGTGTATTTATTCTCTATGCCTAACCCCATGAGTTTTAGAGATCTTTTTTGAGTTCTGGGAAGATGATATCACTTTCATTTTAGAGGACTGGTGTGAGCTGGAAAAGGAAATGGCAAACCACTCCAATATCTTTGCCAAGAAACCCCCCCCACCCCCAGAACAGGTCACGAAGAGTCAGACATGACTGAAAAAACAGGAGCCAAATGGATATTAGAAAAAGAGTTCTCTTAAGAACCCTAACCCTAATTCCTAATACCATGATGTTGTCATATTTGTTAAGTAAGCCCATGGGATTTCAAACCCAGAGCAAAACAAGTTAAAAGTGCTACTGTTGTTGTTTGCTTGGTTTTCAGTCGTGTCCAACTGTTCCTGACCCCATTTGGGGTATTCTTGGAAAAGATACTGGAGTGGTTTGCCATTTCCTTCTCTAACTCATTTTACAGATGAGGAAACTGAGGTAAACAGGGTTAAGTGACTTACCCAGGGTCACAAATCTGTTGCTGTTTGTCCTTCCTTCTCAAAGAGGACCATGACATCAGGATGTGACTCCATGACTTGCAAGTAAATTGGATTTAAGTGAGGGAGGCTGTGCAAAGTCACCTGCCCCACTTTCTCCTCCGGAGCAGTCGGCAAGATATAGATCAGGACGACTGGAGATGGCCCCCGGAGAGTATCTGAGGCTAGATTTGAACTCAGGAAGACGAATCTTCCTAACTCCAATCTCAGTACTCTATCCACTGAGCCACCTAGTTGCCCCAAAGAGCTACTACCAGTCACCAGCTCTGAACTCGGGGCACTGCAAAGAATTCTACACAATCCAGACTGGTGCTCATCTTGCCTTTATTGTCTCCAATTTACATAACAAGATCTCTGAGACAGTTAGGAAAATAGGTAAAAGTTAAATCCTCTCCCTTCCCTCAGTTTCAGAACTGTGTTGTTACCCGGTTCTGCTTAGCAGCAGAAGGGAAGGAGTTAAATGCATTGCCCCATTGACAGCAGAGTTTGCTTAGTACATGCAGAAGAAATTTTCTGTGTGCTCAGAGATATCAGTGTTTGCTTTGCATGTAATGGAAAAACCATAAAGGTAAAGAGTGGGATCTGTAACAGCTGAGGTACCGTACCGGGATAGCCAGGTCCTTGCTTTTATGTCAGCGTGGGAGGTTACGCACGTTCACATCCATTACTAAATAGTCATTTTATAAAAAAAGATGTGGTCCCTGGAAGGTTGCATGCGTCAGATCTTTGTAGTAATGTCAGTAGGGGACTCATAATGTTTCTGCTGAGAATTAAGCTCCAAGCACAGGAAGGAACACCGGAGGGAGACAATAAAGAATGGCCGCATGAATAAACATCCCACTGCAGAACTGGTCTGGTCAGCCTCTTGAATAAACTTTTTTCTTTCTTTTACTAAATCCAGTCCTTTATTTTTCAAATGACTTGTTTTGATGGGATGAAAAACCATCTCCTTTTTATATCTCTCTTAGCTTTCTGGAAATTATCTGGCCTATCGAAAAATAAGCTACTAATCAGGGTCATACCTTTCACTTTTATTCTCTTCTATTTTCTACTCTTCTCCCCTTTTGAACCCAGGTGTTTAAGAAGATTCCTGGGTCCAGAGAATACTACGTTAACCCTAAGTCTGTCAGGCCAAACAGAGAGGAAGGCGATATGGAGAAGTGGAAAAAGCGTAAGATTGGGAGTCGGAAAACCTGGATTCAGGTTACAGCTTTCACGTATATTAGCAGTATGATGGTGGGCAAATCACTTAAGAACTATGAGCCTCAATTTCCCCATCTGGGTAATGGGAATAATACTTGCACCTTTCCTTACAAAATTGCGGGAAAGAAAGAATTTTATAAAGTGCTGAATTGAAGTATTATTATTCAACAAACATTTGTGTGTTAGGGATTAGGGTCAGTCACACACACACACACACACACACACACTCACACACACACACACAAGACTGGTGTTTTTCCTGAAGAAGTTTATCAAGTTACTTCACTTGATGCTTGGACTGAGGGGAAGACAGTCCAGCAGTCTCAGGAAGCTCACATCCATGTTGTATGCCTGTCAGGACAGGTGAAGGAGCTTTTGCTTACCTCACATATGGTTTGTTAATAGTCCTTGGATGGTATCATAATTTTAAGATTGGGTGCCCCATATCCAAGGGACAGACATTTTACCACAAAAAGAGCTATCTAGAGACAATGTATAGGAGAAACAAGGATCCCTCTCCAACTTGCTGGAACTATTGTTAAAAGGAAAATTCTTGGGCGGCGGGGCTTTCTGCATGATTAATGAGGCAAAACTCAGGACATAGAGAATTAAAAGGAGTTTAGTATGTAAAGGCAGCAGTACGTTAGCTGATCACTGGAGATGAGTGATGGCTTCAAGGTGGGGCCAGCTGTTATTGGTAACTTTTGTAATGAGATAAAGACAATTTAGACAGGTCCAGGTCAGTCAAATTGTATCTCAGCTCCTCCCCACTTGACTGTCCATGATATTTATCAGGTACAGACAGGTAGGGTCACCCCCTTGGTATGTGATAAAGCTGCAGGCTGGGTCACTCCTC
This sequence comes from Vombatus ursinus, assembly GCF_900497805.2. Classification (NCBI taxonomy): domain Eukaryota; kingdom Metazoa; phylum Chordata; class Mammalia; order Diprotodontia; family Vombatidae; genus Vombatus; species Vombatus ursinus. The sequence goes on along the minus strand of NW_020954606.1, from coordinate 1,687,847 downwards.
CCCCAACGCTGATGGACACAAACAGGTCTGGGAATAATGGGTCAGCATAACTTCCAATACTATATCTGGCTCACTTTCACCCATGCACAGTATGTTTGTAACTAATGAACTCCTGAGTGTAAGGGATTTGAGTTGTTTTCTTTCTTTCTTAAACAGATTAGTTCATTAGTGCATCAACATTTGCTAAGACACCACGTCATGTCCTGAGTTCCTTAGCATGGTTGCCAATGTAATTTTCTCTGCCAAATTTTATCAGCGTTCCACTGTATTAATACCATGACTTAACCAAATGTTAAATGTTGATGCGACGGGAGCTTAATTAGAAGCAGAATGGCCATAGTAGACAGATAGCTGGACTTGTTGAGAGAGAAATGGGTTCAGGTATGCTTCTTATTAACTGTGAGACCAGACACAAGGTACTTCAACCACTCAGATGTGCTCGAACAAGACTCTGCCCTTCCCTAAAAAACACTGGCCCTTTTCCAAATCCCTGAGCAGCCCTGTTATGTGGGATGGCAGCTCCCAAACTAAACAGGGAAGGCTGTTTAGATCTTGGTTGTGACCTGGGTGCTAGATCAAGAGAACAGCCTCTTTCTGGATCATTGAACCCCTTGCTCTTTCCTCCTTGGCTTGAAGGGCATCACACCTGAGGCCTGGGCACTCCCACTGGCAAAATTACAAATGTAACCTGCCCCTCTAGGCATCAATTGTATTCTTGTTTCCCTGTCACCAGGATATTGACGTCATTGCCTACTATCCCCCTCCTCAGATCTCTGGGTGTCACATTTAAGCCACAAGTTTTCCCTTGTATTCATGATAGTGCAATGAACAAAAACCCACCACTTTCTGCATCTACTGACAGTCAGTCAACCCACAAGTATTTACTATGCTCCTGACGTTGTGCTAAGCACTGAGGTTACAAAGAATGCCAACAACATCGGTGCTAATAGTCACTGTGCTTCTCCTGTAGAAATATCTAATTGTCCCCAAAGCACCTGCAATGGCTACAGAGCATAAAGCACTATATGACTGCTAGTTGTTGTGTCCGAATACTAACAATGACCGAATTCAAAATTCACAAACCATAAAGATAAATTTAAAGTTGACGTTATATCAATGAGAGTATGTTTACTGAAAATGACATGTAAATTTGAATAATTAGTTAGTATATATTATATAATATTTATGCATGTATATATTCATAAATATACTAACAATTTATTTATCTGGCCTCCTAGGAAAATGAGTTATTCCAAATAAATGTATTTTTCCAGATAATGGAAGCTGGCTCATTTCAGTGGCAAAACTTATCTAGTTTTTTTGGGGGGAAATGTTAGAATGTTTCTGCTATGATCAATTTGAAAAAAAAATCCTGTTTTCTGCTATGGGTAAAACTATCTTCAAATAAACCAATCAGACCTGACTTTCAGCAGCACTTCAAAGGAGATCCAACAGTGATTTCAAAGTTACCTACATTTCATTCAATTCAACAAGTATTTATTAATGTATGTAACTATTACTCAACCTGGGAATAAACACAATAAACAAAGGAATCTAAATCATTAGAAGTTGTGACATAAGACTTTGAAAACTTGGCATTGATAAGTTATTAATGCATAAGAAGATAGCTGAGTTAGTTTTTTTTTAAATGATGCCTTTCAGTCACTCATTTCTTTTAGAAATCCAATTTTGTTTTGTCAGTTCCAAATTCTCTTCCTCCCCCTCCCATCTGTCACACGTTTGAGAAGACAAGAGAAACAATACCTATTACAGATATGTATAGGCAAGCAAAACAAATTCCCACATTAGCTATATCCAAAAAGAGAGAAAGAAGGAAGGAAAGAAGGAAGGAAGGAAGAAAGAAAGAAAGAAAGAAAGAAAGAAAGAAAGAAAGAAAGAAAG